>NC_058381.1:50439230-50757564 GCF_018350175.1 Felis catus | reverse complement strand
CTCTAAGCAGCTCTTCCTCTTCTGTCCCCATCAAAGGCTCACCTGACCTGAGATTCTGTCTTTGGCCCATGCTCTCCCTGTGCCTCTCACCTGTGTCATATTGTCAAGGCTTCTAAGACCCCAGGGACTTCTCCACGCGGAACCCCAGGCTCTCGCGTCTTGGCCAGACCTTACACGCATCCAGCCAGTGAGGTCCCATCTTTCAGGATTGCACTTCCCCAACCCATGGTCCTCTTAGCTGTCACAGATGCCCGCTGCCCATGCTAAAATCCAGATTCGTTCCCCACCTGCTCCCCCACCAGGAGCCTGGTGACCTCCCGGTCCCACTCATGGGGCCGCAGCGCCTAAAGAGCCCTGCGTCCACCCTCCCAAAGCTGTAACAGCTCCAGCTGAAGGAAACCCGCTCACCCCTCAAGATTCAGCTCCAGGAAGGTCCCTCCTATCATGAGTCTCCGCCTGCTCCCCACTTACCCTGTCTTTCTCGCTCCCTCTCCAGCAACTGCACCCTCACCTCCCCCGTACGTTGAACAAACTGTTTTGTTTGACTGCCCCACGCTAAACCGTTAGCATCTTGAAGGCAAGGGGCCACGTTTGTTTCATTGTTCTGTCTCCAGAGCCTAAAATATTGCCTGGAATGTGTCTGCTGAATATGTAAAAAAGAGAAGGAAAGAAGAAGGGGAAAGAGGGAGGGAGAAAGGAAAGGAGAGAGACCAGGAGTGAGAAAGGTTTTGGGGTGTGTGTGTGTGTGTGTGTGTGTGTGTGCTTTTTTTTTAGGATACCCAATGTGGTGCATTCTTACTCTCCTTCCTTTTGAGTACTTCCCTTCTATTGAACGTTTAGAGATTTGCTTCGTACGTTCTCAAAGAGAAGATAACAGTTTCTTTAGCTACTCTGATTATGGGTGTGTTCTACCAAACAAGGGAAGATTGTAGTCCAAAGCAACTACAGACTGGTAAGCCACATAAGAATAATATTAGCGATTATTTATCTGAAGAAGTTTGGTAATTTAATGAGGTAGGAATGAAAATCACTAGCTTAATGCTAAAAAAAAAAAAAAAAAAAAAAAAACACACCTTTCTCTTTGCAGTAATCTTGAATTTGTAAAACATGTTTTTAAGGATGAAAACCTTCAGGGACTGACTACTTTCCCACCCCGAGGGTTGGCAAGTCAAGGGAGGGTAAGGTCCAACTTCTCCCCGGCTTAGAAGCTGACGCTCCCGCTCAACCTTGCACACCAGCAAAGCAGGTTAAAACCGGAAGCCGTGCGTTTTCGCAAGGTTGCCGACCTCTTAAGAGATTTTCTGCAGAGCACTCAAAAAGCTCAGTGAGCATGAAAAGAAAGACGTCCCTGGTGACTTTTGCGAGAAGAGTTTTGGTGCCCAGGTGGGGAAGAGAGGCCAGACCGCAACAGTAAGAGTTGAGCGGGCACAGGGACAATGTGGAGAAAACCAAGCACTGGCACCACACCCTGAGCTGAAGGGAGTGACGTACGCAGAGAAGTGGGGCAACTGCTAGGAAAGGAAGCTCGGAGACACCATGCATTTCTCGGTGCAAGGTGAAGAGCTGTTCCAACAGCGGGATGCAAGCCGGGAAATCTGGGCGTAGGGAGAGAACAGCACCCTCCACGGCAACAGGGAAACTGGAAAGGGCCCACGGGCCCTCAACGGAGTTAACACTAGTTAAGTCCAAAGTTTTGGGGTAAACCAGAGACAACGAAACAGTTGAGCAATTCCCTGGGATGTGGTTCTCAGACTTCAGGGTGGTATAAATCTCCTGGGGTATTTGTTTCAGAGGCAGTGGCCCTACCCACCTGGGGTTCTGACTCAACAGGTCCAGGATGGATCCTATGAAGGTGCATTTGAGGAGCGAAAGGAAGGAGGGAAGGAGTTCTAATCTTTTCAGAAGAAGCCCATGCACTGAAGGGCGAATGTGTTACAGACAGTAATGGGACCATAATGTTGAGACCAGCCCAGGGCAGTACCTGTCAAGCTTTAATGTCCCTATCAATCTTCTGGGGACGTGGTAGCATGCAGATTCTGACGCGGCAGGTCTGGGGTGAGCCCAAAGATCCTGCCATTTCTAGTGAGCTCCCTGAGGATGCCAGGTTGCTGGTACACAGGTCCAGGGACCAAACTTGAAACAGCAAGACCCCAGTGAAGGATATACTTTAAAAAAAAAAGAGAGGGGCGCCTGGGTGGCGCAGTCGGTTGAGCGTCCGACTTCAGCCAGGTCACGATCTCGCGGTCCGTGAGTTCGAGCCCCGCGTCGGGCTCTGGGCTGATGGCTCGGAGCCTGGAGCCTGTTTCCGATTCTGTGTCTCCCTCTCTCTCTGTCCCTCCCCCGTTCATGCTCTGTCTCTCTCTGTCCCAAAAATAAATAAACGTTGAAAAAAAAATTTTTTTTTAAAAAAAGGAGAGTCCCCTATGAAAAGGAGCACGAATCGGGCTCCCTCATTCATTCGAGCATTCACGCAGAGCACACACTGTGAGCCAAACATTGAGAATTTCCAGATAAATATCACTCTACACAAATGATAAACACATCAATAGGCATTGGATGGGACAGGAAAAACACTGCAACCATGCTTAGCAGTGGGAGTTCTTCCTTCAGTGTTTGTTGTTGGTGCACAAAGGTAAGGAGAGACCGATCAGGGAGTCATAACCTCATGCTCTAAATGCCCAAGCAGTATCCTTCAACAGAAGAAACCGCCATTACAGGGAGGTACCGAGGTCTCTCACCAGGAAGAGAGAGCACTAGAACCGGGTCCAAAAGAACAGGTGCATGGAGAAAGGAAAAGGAGGATGTTGTAAAGAAGGATGGGGGTAGCCTGTGCAGGAGTGTGGATTGTGAAAGGGCTGTGTGTGTGTGTGTGTGGCCCATAAAGCAGGTCGAGCAGGGCTTCCAACCTAAGAAGCTAGTTTTTATCATGGTGGCCAAAAGGAAGTTGAAGGGGCCACGTTAAAGCAGGAGAATGGGGCACCCGGGTGGTTCGGTCAGTTTAGCGTCCAACTCTTCGCTGAGGCTCAGGTCATGATCTCACGGCTTCGTGGGTTTGAGCCCCACGTCAGGCTCTGCGCCCGCAGCACGGAGCAAGCTTGGGATTCTCTCTCTGCCCCTCCCCAACTTGCGCTGTCTCTGTCTCTCTCAAAATAAATACATAAACTTAAAAAAAAAAACAAAAACAGGAGAATGATGATAGATGTTTTGTAGGGAGATGTTTAGCTGCAGTGTAGGAGAGGTGTCTGGAGAGAATGGTGATAAAATACATAGGGGCAGGTGGTACAAGAGAACCCGAAACAAAGCAGTGAGCCAAGATGAAGAGACAAGGCCAGGCGGGGGAGCCACTTATGATAGAAATGGCAGGATTTAGGAGCACCTGGGTGGCTCGGTCATTTAAGCATCCAACTTTGGCTCAGGTCATGATCTTGAGGCTCCTGAGTCTGAGCCCCACGTCGGGCGCTGTGCTGACAGTTCAGAGCCTGAAGCCTGCTTCGGATTCTGTGTCTCCCTCTCTCTCTGCCCCTCCCCCGCCAGTGCTCGCTCTATCTCGTTCTCTCCTTCAAAAGTAACGAAGCATTAAAACAAAAAAGGAAAAGAAAAAGAAATGGCAGGATTTAGTGGTAAGGAACCATGGGGAAAAATAGTTCAGGGAAGATACCACTCGAGACTTCACAATCTCGTTGAGAAAACCATCGGTCCAACCAAGCATTATTTCTATAAACACTGACAGCAACTCCTCACTCTCAAATTACTACCTCCAACTTGGGAAAGTCACAGATGTGTAAGTACTCAGCTGATCAAACTCATTTAATGAGTTTAAAGATCGGATTATTATAATGGAGAGAATGAATTCAAGCCAATTTCGAGAATCGAGGATTTTAAAGTTTTAAGACATAAAGTTGCCTTACTCTAAAATAAAACTCAAGATAAATCCTGGGCCATCCCTAACCGAGCTCCTTCTCTGTAAAAGAACATTAGAGACATCTCAAAACCAAGGAACTATTGTTCTCCATAAAGAGAGCGTAAGTACAGGCATTCCCCCAAGCCAAGCCTAGGCAGGTTCCAAGAAGGTCCACTAAAGAGGGTGACCCACTCATTCGGGTTTGCCCTGGACATTCTGGATTTTAAAACTGGAAGTCCAGGATCCCAAGAACCCACTCAGTCCCAGGTAAAGCTGTAGGTTGGTCATCCTATAACTAACAACGATCTCAATAATAGTTTTTCTGGCCCATGTTAACAGGTAGAAGGCAAAGAAGAACAAAGGAACCAGGGGTAGGAATTTTCAGGTATATTGTATAAATATAACTTTCATAGTATTCCTGTCATACCCATTCTACAGATAAGTAAACTGAGAATCAGGAAGCTAAGTGACCCATGACGCTAACTGACAGCTAGTGAAAAGGGAAAGCCTTTAAGAATCACATAATTCATCTCACCCGGAGTATGCCACATTGTAATCCTTAGTAAATGCTTGGTGAGCACAAAGGTTTAACAGGGAATCTGAGGCAAAGCAAGAGTGGGAACCCCATTCCGCAAACTCCAACCCATAGCTTGCTGCATCCCAAGATCCAAGAGTCTACCATCACGGTAAGATAAGGATTCTCTCTCTTTACGTACATTTCACTTGGGGCACCAAACGTTTGTCTATGCAGTTAATTACTACTCTTCTCAAAATAGAATTTGTTATCATTAACAGCAACTTCAAACACTAAAATCTTCCCTATTTCAACTTCATCATTTTTTTTGATGATACTACCCCTTAACTGCTTTTCTAGAAATCTAAAATCTTAAGTGTGAAATATGCCCATCCAAATATAGTAAGAATAACATTACTGCGATTAAGATGCTTTGGGTTCTCTGAATGGTAAGTACACATTTCTACACTCTTGTACTTATGTAACATTCAGTAGAGACATCAAAGCCTCCTTCAATATACGTGAGTGTTCCCACATTTCCCAGCCTCCCTTACAGTTAGTTCCGGCCAATGGGATGTGTCTAGAAATGAAAGGTGCCACTCTGGTCTAGGAGTTAGTGAAAAGCCCATGTTAGAATCTTTGGCTCACCCATCTGCCATAGACACCTTCAAAACCCATGTGTTCTGGATGGTACTGTGTAAGGATGTGTAGTCTAAGCTTCATCCAACTTGACGCGACATAAAATGAATGAAAGCAACACTTTGTGTTAAGTCACTGAGATCTGTGAGTTACTGTGTCATTCCTGGACAGCTTATCCTAGCTACCTTCCTTCTTTTCACTCTCTCTCTCTCTCTCTCTCTCTCTCTCTCTCTCTCTCGTTTCTCAATTAGGGAATTTCTTGTATGGGTGTTAAGAAAAAAACATCTAAAACTTAAAATAAGGCAGAAGGTCATCAGCGTGCCTTTCAATGACATATTAGAACAATGGCTCTCAAAAGTATGTTCTCTGAATCGCCCGTATCGAATCCGAATCAGAAGCATCATCTGAGACCCTTGTTAGACATGCCAGGATTTCCGCATCACAGACTATCGCAGAATGAGAAACTGAGGCTGGGGCCAGCAATGGTTTCAATAGCCCCTCTAGGTGATTCTAATGCATGCTTCCATGTGGGAACCACCGTTCCAGAGCACTAGTTGTTTGACCGGCTATTTTCATTTGTACCTGTTTTATAGACACAGATGATACCTGTCTAGTACCAAAAATAATTCAATAATTCAATGCTTCAGGGCTAATTTTTCAATAGCCCTGAAGCATACTAACCAGTTTTGTATGTAAAGTAGCACCCCTAGACCCACGTTCTTGCTTCAGTGTCTATAAATCCTCAGCTTCTTGATTGCTTCCCTGAACCAGCTTTGCTATCCTCATTAATAAATCATAAAAAGATTAATACTCACTATATACTTGTATAAGACACAGTTAATTTTTAACAATTTAAAAATAGGGGCACCTGGGTGGTTCAGTCAGTTAAGCGTCTGACTCTTGATTTCAGCTCAGGTCATGATCGCACAGTTTGTGGGATCGAGCCCTGCATTGGGCTCTGCACGGACAGCACGGAGCCTGCTGGGGATTCTCTCTCTCTTTCTCTCTCTCTCTCTCTCTCTCTCTCTCTCTCTCTCTCTCTCTCTCTCCCCCCCCCCCCCCCCCCGCTGCTCACAAGCATGTGCATGCACACTCTGTGTCTCTCTCTCTCTTTCAAAATAAGTAAATAAACTTTAAAAGAAATTTTAAGATTAAACTTCGACAGGGGCAACTTGGATAATCAACGTGAAGTCTTCTAGAACTCCATGGATGTGTAAAGCTTGAGAAGGGCAAAAGAAAAACAGGTAAAAATTACATTTCACAGATTCTATTTGACCCCTGAAAAAGCCTACCTAATAACTACAAAATCTGTTAAACAATCAATTAGCTACCTACACTTTTGGAGGCTACATTTTTACCTGGATATATTCCACAAAAAATTGAAATAAGTTGGAGTCATGTAAATATGAGAAGACTACCCAAGAATATGAGGACTCAAAGAGATCATTAATAAGAGAAAGGGAGAACATTTTCCATCTCAGCATTATTGACATGGAGGCCTACATGGAGGTCTACAGTAAACGGTTGTCCTGTGCTTTGGATAGCGTTTGGTAGCATACCTGACTTCTACCCGCTAGATCCTTGTAGCAACCCCCGCCCCCCACTGTGACAACCAAAAAAAAGTCCTTAGACATTGTCTGATGTCCTCTGGGAAGCAACAGCATTCTCAGTCGAGACTCACTGGGTGAGAGGTGAATCCAAAGGACAGAAGCTAGTCCTTTTGACATCGCAACGATAAAACCTACCGAATTTTTCTATTGCGGCAATTCCGGTATACCTTTGCACATCTATCATTGTCCGATTTATTCACTCTAGCTTTTAGAGACTATTGACAAGATTCTAAACTGTGTAAGGAAAGGAAAAGGTATGGGAAAAGAGAAATATGTAATCTAAAGATGTTTAAAAGGGGGGAGGGGCGAATGGAGTTTAAAATGAGATAGAAGGCAAAACACCAGCCACTGCTGTTGTTATCATGGGACAACCTGATGGATCCTCTTTCTTGGAAGAATACGGATAAAGCGGTGGGGCTGTGGAAGGAATAATAACACTCAACCAACATTCGCTCCCCTTATATTTCCCAGCCTTCCTTCTGGGTGGGTTGACCCATAGGATCAGTTCAATATGTCACTTTGAGGATGCGGTTACAGGAAGCTCAAGAGCCAATTCTCCAGTCTCCCTCCTTCCCTTGCCTCGGAGATGAGAGGCCACGTGTTCCGGATGGTCCGACTACTCGATGGCGGAGCCCCCGTTAGGCTGGGTCCCTACACCGCCAAGTGGAGTAAGGTTCCCCCTCAATTCACTAGAGACATGTAGTATGAGCAAAGAATCACATTTTTCCTGTGTTAAGCCACTGAGATCGGGGAACTGTTACCTAGTATAACCCGACTACCACAGTGAGAATAACCCCACGCCTATTTAAATTCTACTGAAGTCCTGAGAAGCCACAACCCAGTTTTGCTTCACCAAGTTGCCCGTTGCCAAATTACTTCGAAATGTATATAAATGGACGAGAGAGAGAATTTAGAGGTCATGCTTCCTCACACTAGAGGAAACCTGAACCAATTGAAAACCACGAAATAATGTTGTAGTACAATTTAATCAGGGTTCCCAGCATATACACAAGAGGAGCTGAGACGGTAGAACTCCCCAGCGATGATACAGGAACACTAAAATAACTAGCCCTACTTGTTGAGGGCCTGTGATGTGCCCAGGACCCCACTAGTTGCTTTATTCAGCTCCATCTCACTTAATAATCATTGTGATAAGTTTAGAAATTAGATATTTCATCAGGAGATGAAACACAATTGATTGGCTTATGCCAGGAGCCACGGCCTGGCCAACGTTCCCTAGACCTGAAGAGTCTTTGCATTTGCACAGGGTTCAGAACAACAAAAGAACATGGAACAGAGACCCCGTGTGGCCCACAGAGCCTCAAATACTCACAATCAGACTCTTTACAGAAAGAGTTGGCAGACCCCCAGTCTATGCTAAGCACGGCAACCCCTCTTGCCAGGATGGGTTTGAGGGTGACCGAGCAACAGCTTCTGACTTCAGGTTTGAAATCTAAGAGGAAATCTACTGGGAGCTACTGGAAACCTTTTCCTTCCTGGTTGAAATAATAACAAGACCCAGGGGAGAAATGCCCCCTTGTCTTCCTGCCTTCTGATGTTGTCATGTTACATCACGGTATTTAGGGCTACTGTGGCCATCCTGTACCAGAAAGGAAAAGTCAAAGGATTCAGGAATTAAGGGGATACCTTCCAAAGCCAGAGAGCATGGTTAAATGACTGAATCGCCCAACCCTGAATGGTATATTTCCATCCAATATCTTCATGGGGGGGGGCAATAAACCCCAATTGTTGCCACCACTTCCGTTGGGTATTTGGCGACTTGCAGCAGACAGAATCCTATTCTCTTTCCATCACCTCTCAATAAATGAAGCCAACACTCACGTCCCTAGCATAATGGAAACTGAGAAGCTGCAGTAGTCATTAGACACTTTGCTCCGAGCTGGAAAACTCCTTGGAACATGGTAGGCTGTTCCCCCCCTCCCCGCCGCCGCCAAATACCATGATTCTCTAACTCTTGCTTAGGAAAAGAAAGCACTGAATCTTTGAAATCCAGCCTTGAATACGAAATGCTTGAGCGACTCCAGGGTCACAAGGTTAGAATCTTCCATTTGTAAAATGTAAAAGGAAAACAAAAATACGACTGCTGTAAAAAAAAAAAAAAAATGCTGTTGAATCCCTCAAAAATGTCACAAAATAGGATTATCCCCATATCTATATTTTCAAATTAATTTTGACAAATGTTTATTTTATTTTATTTTTTTAATTTTTTTTAACATTTATTTATTTTTGAGACAGAGAGAGACAGAGCATGAACGGGGGAGGGCCAGAGAGAGGGAGACACAGAATCGGAAACAGGCTCCAGGCTCTGAGCTGTCAGCACAGAGCCCGACGCGGGGCTCAAACTCATGGGCCTTGAGACCATGACCAGAGCCGAAGTCGGACACTTAACCGACTGAGCCACCCAGGCGCCCCAATTTTGACAAATGTTTATAAAAGTTCTTCGAATTTACCTCTTGAATTGCCCTATGTCTCCCTACATTAAACAAAAATCACCTCTCATTTCAGCCACCAGGGTCTTTTTTAGAAATACCGTCAAATATGTATGCACCCATTACGATATGAGAAAGTTATTCCCTCCGGACACAGTCAGAACATATGTCCTGAAAATTTCCTCTGGTAAGACTGGCTTTGGCGGACGGATAATGACTTAATCACTGGAACTTGGAAGCTTTCACCGTGTTCAAAAGCTGTCACTACACGTTGATGGAGAAAGTGCTTCTGGCTAGAAATACAGACACCAGCCAAGTCACAACAGCTTCCTGAAACTTTTTTATTGCCAGTATCAAACCATAACAAAGAGTTTCTACTGTGTCACTATTAAGTTTGTCCGAATACGACCCTTAGAATCCGAAGAATCCAATTCTCATAGTTAAAACCTAGAGGCCATGTACACGGTTAGCCCTACACAGGTTAAATGGCCCTCTGCATCTAAAGCAAGTGGGGAGGATAACTTTTTTTCCCTCTAAATCCAAGGCAGTGGTTCTTAACCTTGGCTGCACATTGGAGTCCCCGGGGAGCGTTAAAATATAATGATGCCTGGCCCTCTCCCTGAAGTTCTGATGAATTGTTCCAAGTGCAGCCTGGGCACGGCGATGTCTAAAAATCCCCCAGGTGATTCTAATATACAGTCAAGGTCGAGAACCGCTGACCGAAGGTCAATGGTAAATAGAAGAAAATGTAATTAAAGAGCTACACCCCAGAGAAAAAAATAACTAAAGTGCATTTACGAAGAGTTAAGAGACGAGAGGAGAGTGGCTTCCTCCCACTGTTTAACACCTCCAAAAAAAAAAAAAAACAACCCAGGAAATCAATTATTATAAATCAAATTATTATATAATCGATTCTTAGAAATTACGGGTTTTTTAAATGTTTTTTTTTATTTCTTTTTGGTTTTTTATTTATTTTTGAGAGAGAGAGAAAGGAGGCGTGCGTGTGCATGAGGGCAAGGGGCAGAGGGGCGGGGGGGGGGGGGGGGGACAGAGGATCCGAAGCAGGCTCCACACTGACATCAGTGAGCGCAAAGCAGGCCTGAACTTACGAACTGAACCGTGAGATCATGACCTGAGCCGAAGTCAGACACTCAGTGGACTGAGCCACCCAGGCACACCATAAGGTATGTTTTTATGCTAAATTATTAAATATAAAAATTATATATAAACACACACGTGTGTGTGTGTGTGTGTGTGTGTGTGTGTGTGTGTGTGTATAATTATTTAAAGAAAGGAGAGGGATGGCCAAGAGTAAGAGACCAAAATCAAGGAAGGAAATTAAGGGTGCCTGGATGGTTCAGTTGGTCAAGCATCTGACTTTGGCTCAGGTCATGATCTCACGGTTCATGGGTTCAAACCCTGTGTCGGGCTCCGTGCTCACAGATCGGAGCCTGGAGCCTGCTTCGGATTCTGTGTCTCCCTCTCTCTCTGCCCCTCCCCTGCTCACGTTCTGTCTCTCTCTCTCTCCCCAAAATAAATAAACATTAAAAAACTTTTAAAGAAAAGAAAATACAAGTGCTTGGCCCCTTAGTCATACATGTTAGTTGTACCTAGTATTCCTCCATATCCACACCTTCCTTAAACAGAAATCTTTTTTTTTTTTAAGTGTTCCTCAAGACGGTAGTCCAGAGTCTGCAAATTGCTGGCCATTGGCCAAATCTGGCCTGCCACCTGTTTCAGGACGTAACATTTTAGTGGATACAGCACACTCACTGATTTCCATATTGTCTGCCTGCTTCCACCCTACAGCAGAGGTGCAAGAGACCATCTGGTCCATAAAACCCAATATCTGCCCCTTTACAGAAAAAGTTTTCAACCGCTGCTCTAGCCTAGAACCAGGCATACATGTATCTGTGCTTCTCCCGCTAAGGCCGGTGCCAGAGCTCTGCCCTTGGGCTCCTGCCTGTGCCGCGGCTCTGGCTGCTCCACCCCATCGAAGGGCCCCTGCAGCGCGTCCCAGAGTCCCCCTGTTCCATCCCACCAGCTTGGAGCCCTGTCTTCAGCTCTCACTAGGATGTCTCAGAGCACCAGGCTGACGGCCGCTCTGTGCACCAACCAGCCTTCAGCCAAGAAACAAAACCAAACCAAACCCAAACCAAACCAAAACAAAAAACACCAAAGCTCTCCCCAGCTTGCTCATGTTAAGAGGCAAACAAATATATTTTACATAGTGCTTCTCCACAACCTCCCTAATCAACTTCTGGTTTTTGCCTAATTCAATCGAATGTTCTTTCGCTTTACTACTCGACTGGAACCTAAGCAATGCGTTTTCAAAGTACCCCCATAGTTCTGCCGTCTCTTTGCAAACCTTTTACTATGGTAGCAAACACCAGAGGTGACTCTTATTATTTGCTTGCTTGTACCTCTGTACTTTTCAATACAGAATGAAGCTCTAATTTACTTGCATCTTTGGGAAAGAAGGGAGATAGGAAAGACGTGAGAATCTATTGCTACCTAGAATTAAAATTTCCATCAGAGACAAGCAGGGCTTTAGTGCATTTGCTTGTAAGATCAAGGTTCTTCTGTCCGTAAAGTACTGTCGGTAAAATACCGTCTTCACTTGAGCAACCGGGTACTGAGTTGTGGACTCAACACCCAGACACCCAGGGAAGGGGCAGAAAAACAAGACCTCTCCCACGTCCTTTCCGTTACTCCAAATATCATTCCTTCCTTCTTAAGATCAGATCAACCTCGATACTGCTGACATGTGGGAGCTGGTAATTCCTTGTTTGGGAGGCTACCCTGTGCATTGTAGGATGCTTGGAGAATCTCTGACCTCGACCCACTAGAGGCCAGTGGCATACTCACAGACACACAATACCTCCCTTTTAGGACAACCAAAAATGTTTCCGGGCACGGTCGAAGGTACCCTGGGGGGTAGCCCCAGGGTCTCAGTTGAGAACCACAACATGAGGGGAACTGGCCCCATAGACCCCCACCTTCCCACTCTTCATCCCATCTCTATCGCTGCTTCCTTAGTTTATGCCTTCATCGTCTTTAACCTGGACTGCTACCACACTCTCCCAGTTACTCTTCTTGCCACCCACCTCCCCCAGAGCTCATACCCGTACCCTCCAGACTGCCACCGAATCAACTTCAAGCACGAGGCACGCCCTCCCCTACCCGCTGGACGTTCTCCGCCGAGTGCTGTAAGATGCACAGAGCCGCCGCACCACGGTTATGTTCCCCTCCACGGGGACACCCTCTATCCTGACACCCCCCCACCCCCGTGCCTCTGGGTGGGTTCACTCCGATGGGCCATTCCAGCTCCAAAGCATCCCTGTGGGATGAGGCCTTACAGCTGCTTCATTATTCAACCGTTCCTTCTGCCCAGTCCCGTCTCTTCTGCTTGCCTTCAAATGCGAGTGGCAAGGACACGCCCCAGTAAACCTCCTGTGCGCAATGCTCCCTCTCTGGGTCTGCTTCCTGAGGGACAGGACCAAAGACACAGAGTGATCATCTGAAATTACAGGTCTGACCACGTTGCCTCCCTGCCAGCCATCCTGCCCTCCCTCCCCATCACCTACACTGAGGGACCCTAAAGAATAACTCTCCGAGTGGCAGACAAGGGCATCTCAATCGGGAGAGCCTGGCAAGTGAGCTCTCTGCAGGGGAAGCCCTGATACGTGGTATATGCTGACTTCTATGATGTAAATGTCTCCACCACTATCGACGGCAAGGGACCACCAGCTCAACAACCAGCCTGCAAAATGACGGGCCATTTAATAAATGGCTCTCACGAACCAGACACGAGGCAGCTCCAGTAGGCCGCTGATGCCCCCGGACCGTTCACTGTTGTTGATTCTCACTGTTCGCCTTCACTCAGACTTCATCTCAGCTATGACAAAGGCTTGCGGTTCTCAGACCACCAGGATGCTTTGAGGTTCTGTGCCCTTACTCATGGGGTTTTCTCTGTCTAGAATATGCTTCCTTTCTACGTGACTCAGGCAAACGTACTCGATGCTCTGGATTCGGCTCAAATAAAATCTCTTCCATAAACATTTTCAAAGTTCACCCTGCCCCATCCCATTTCACTCAGAAGGTTAAATAGAACTTTCTTGCTTTTGTGTCCACGAGGACCAAAGAGATTTCCTATCATAGCATTCCTACGATATTTGTGTGGTGTGTGTGTGTGTGTGTGTGTGTGTGTGTGTTTACAAAACTAAACCGTCTAGACTGTAACTCTTCCGAGGGTACGGTCTTACTTATTTATATTTTTCTGGCACATAAGACGCTCACAAAATGTGTTTTTGGATAGACTAAAAACTGGCCTCACTTCCTAGCTCAACTTTCCCATCGAATAGAGATCGTAAAAGAAAGACATCCCAAGGAAAAAATACTCTATTACCCCCAACTGCCTCAGACCAGGAGTCCCACTGGTGCTCACTGTGCTTGGGATTTAAGTCAAGCTTCACACACTCACGCGGTGCCTACTGCTTGAGAAATACTGCATCCTTAAAATAAGGATAGAAACGATAAACAACCACTCAGAGGAGTTTGAGGAGTAATAACCAGCTTTGCTTTTAAGTCAAAAACATTTTTGTTTTTGTACGCCCCCCTCCAAAAAAAAAAAAAAAAAACTCCATAAAAACGAAGAATAGTAATGCGACCTCTTATATAGCACCTGCTTGCTGGATATAACAGCTCTGTTTTAAAGGCTTTACATATACTATTATATATGTATAGTTTATGTACTATATATTATACATATGAAGTTATATATGTATATGTTAGGGTATATGTCATTATATAACATTATTATATATGAAATTATATTATATTCATATTACATATGAAGTTTTATATACATATATGTGTTAGGGTATATGTTATTATATAAAGGTAGCTTGTTATATATAACAAATGCGAGCGAGTATGCTATATGTTATAATAATATGTAACACATTTATAATAATACAAGATACACAAATATAATACTGTGGTATATGTGTAATATAACATTATTATATACAGTATTGTTATATATGTTATACATTACAATATATAAAATACATTATATATTGCGAAGTTTAATATTATGTTAGATTATGTATGATACATATTGTGTAACATAGAATCCTCACATCATCCCTACATCCTCGGTACAAGTATTGTCCCCATTTTACAGATGAAGAAACAAAGATGTTAAGTAATCTGCCTAGGCTACCCAGCTAATAAGGGGCAGAGCCAGGATTTGAACTCAGGCGGCCAGGCTCCAAAATCCATGTTCCTGACCACATGAAGAGAAGGAGAGAAACAGGCTCCTTTGCAACGTCCCTCCACCGTCATCAAAGGATTGGCAACGAATGTCCCCGTCAAAGCCTGTACGCTGGGAGTTCCGGCCCCTGCCCATCACCTGCAGCAGCGACACCCGGCCAGCCCCGCCACAGAGACCAACGCCTCGGTTGCCTAGGGACGCTTCCTCTCAGCAGCTTCCCCATGTGGAAATGCCACAAACCCCAATGACAGAAGGAACCAGAGGCGAGGAAGGACAGGAAGCGCCAGCAACGCAAACAAACCCTCTGAGCAAGGCTGAAAAGAGCCAAGAGGAGACAAAGTGCCAAGAGGACATCCGGCCTGTGAACAGTCTGCTCGCTGACCAGAAGGAAGGAGTGTTCTCGTTACCTGGGGACAGCTAAAGAAGTAAACCGCAGGGGCCAGGAGCAGAGATGTGGCTGAAGACAGAACAGAAGAAAAACACAACGATGAATGAAAAGAGCCTTGACCAGCGATGGCTGCCGTTGGGAGCGTGGCCAGGACTATGACGCTGGTGGCTGCGAGGCCCCGGGGCAGCCATGGGGAGGCCCGGGAGTCACCCACCACGGCTGGGAACAGAAAAGCCCTGCACCTTAGCAACTTCTCGTGGGCTCCGTGCACCGCAGAGCAGCACGCGGTCGTGCTTATCAGCCTACGTTGTTGCTTTTTTTTAATTTTTTTTAATGTTTATTAATTTTTGAGAGACAGAGAGAGACAGATCACGAGTGGGGAAGGAGCAGTAAGAGAGGGAGACTAGAATCCAAAGCAGGCTCCAGGCTCTGAGCTGTCAGCACAGAGCCTGACGTGGGGCTCGAACTCACAAACCGCGAGATCATGACCTGAGCTGAAGTCAGAGGCTTAACCAACTGAGCCACCCAGGTGCCCCATATTGTTCTTAACACGTGCTTATTCGTTTTTGAGAAAGAGAACGTGAGCAGGGGAGGGGCAGAGAGAGAGGGAGACAGAAGATCTGAAGCGGGCTCTGCCCTGACAGCAGGGAGCCCCGATTCGGGGCTCGATCTCACGAACCGCAAGATCATGACCTGAGCCCAAGTCAGGCACTCTGCTGACTGAGCCACCCAGGTGCCCCTCAAACTGCATTTAAATGAAAAGAATAAAAGACAGTGCCTTTGGGGGCAGAGTCTCATGGAAAACAGGGTTAAGACCTCAGTACTCAGAGGACTAAAGTTAAAAAGAAAAAAAAAAATGCTCTAGAACACTTCCCTACAGAGCTAGATAGGTGGGTCTTTGCTAGATTTTACAGTGGGGTCAGGAGCCCTGGGATAGAAATCGGACACAGCAGGGCACCTGGGCGGCTCAGTCGGTTAAGTGTCTGACTTTTGGTTTCAGCTCGGGTTATGTTCTCGAGATTCGTGGGACAGAGCCCCACATCGGGCTCTGTGCTGACAGTGTAGAGCCTGCCTGGGATTCTCTCTTCCTCTCTCTCTGTCCCTTCACCACCCTCCGCAAAAACTAAACAAATAAACTTAAAAAAGACATCAGAGGGGCGCCTGGGTGGCGCAGTCGGTTAAGCGTCCGACTTCAGCCAGGTCACGATCTTGCGGTCCGTGAGTTCGAGCCCCGCGTCAGGCTCTGGGCTGATGGCTCGGAGCCTGGAGCCTGTTTCCGATTCTGTGTCTCCCTCTCTCTCTCTGCCCCTCCCCCCTTCATGCTCTGTCTCTCTCTGTCCCAAAAATAAATAAAAAACGTTGAAAAAAAATTAAAAAAAAAAAAAGACATCAGAAACGGCAGGACAAATCAGAGGTGCAGGCAACAACATTTGGGTGAGTTTGTCACGGCTTACTGATGGAACAGGCATTTAAAGATGCCTCCCAGTTTCGGCCCTAGGCTCACAGTTACCTCTCTTCATCCCTACATCCCTACGCTAAGAGACCTTCCGCTGTGTTCCACACGCCGTCTCTCAATTTCGGGTTGAAAGAGCCCTGCCTGCCAACTGACCTCAAACAGTCTGGCTGGTCTGCCTCTCCCTGGACTCGGCCAGCCTCTTGCACCCCTCCTGGCCTGGGCCTGTGCTAGGGATACGGGACCCTGGCCTCCTGCTCTCTCCTGCTACGCCTTTACTCACCGATGCCCCTGCTCGGCTAAGGCTCACCCCTCCGAACGCCTCTCCAGTCCCTCCTTCCTTCATGTCCTCCCCCTCCAACCCCTACCTGTTTACTAAACTTCCTTCTGGGCCATTTTCAAATCCCATCTCCCAAGCCCACCTTCGCTTCGGACCCCTCTGCACGTAGGACAGGAAGATGACAATACAACGTGTGGTTATATAAATCTGATACAGGTACCCAATCTGCCCAAGGTATCCAACTCAACGGACGACGTCAGGGAATGGCCGAGTCAGTGAAGGGTGTTTTCAACTGGGTTTTCAAGCACCCGTTCCCCCAATAAGCTCAAAACAAACCCACTGTAAAAGGGCAGAGGAGACACTAAGGTGGGAAGTACTGAAACGCTGCCCGAAAGGCAGTGGATGAGAGAAGACCAGCGAGCTGAGTGGCTCTCGAGGGGATCTAAGCCTGCTATTCACTGGCTCCAGGACCTCAGAGAAAATCACTCAACCTCCCCCGAGCTTTAGTTTCCTCACCCGCCAAAGAGAAAGAACAACCACCTAAAAGGTTAGCGGTGAAGGAGGGATACGCTAACACGCAGGAGGGGGCCTGGCCCCTAGTAACTCCCTTCAGACGCTGGTGGAGAAACTGAGGTACAGAGAGAGTGACTTGGCCCAGCCAATCCGGCCACTGCTAATTTAGCCCTTGTCACACGATCCTTCACCCAGCAATTCAATCTCCAAGCACTTAGTACAGTCGAGGCTCCCCGTGCGTCACTCAAAAAAACTTGTTGACTAATGTAAATCCAAGCTGTATCCCTGTACTGTGTTTTCATTCCCTAGGAGAATGCTGGAGCTTTGCCGCCGAACAGTCAACTGTCCATTTCCGGCTCGATTATATAAACTTGATATTCTTAGACAAAGCAATGGATCCACCCTCCCCTCCCCCAGGTTCCGTTAATCACCAGAAGAGAGTAAAGCAATGAACACTTAGCTAACACTAAAGGAGACAGCAGCTGTTAAGACAACACGTTACATACCAAAATACCTTTGTTGCAGGGGAAAAAAATAACCTTTTTTCTCTTGCTGAAACCCTGAACTCCTTACGTACGTAGGCACCTCTCTGATTTCTTATGCAACGTGACACATGTCGTGTGGTGGACCGAACACATGTGAACCAAAGCTCAGATGGATGCATTTGAAACTGATGTTGACAGCATAAATCTCGCAAAATGGGGAAGAGAGACCTTCCTGAGGTTTGCATTTTCGAGTTTTCAAGCCCGAGCACAGACATGCACCGTGTCCCTCATCCGAATCGCCACCCATGAGAAACAAAGCTTCCGTGTATGTCCTACCAACCCGATCGTTAAGACATAAAAGCAAGAGTTCTTTTCATACTCTTCATGGACCTCGGGCATTTACAGACAATTCACTTGTTACCCAGAGACAGGGGGCTTCTCATAAGGAAATGCGTGTAGTACGGGGAAAATACTAAAGAGAAATGGGAAGATCAGGTTCCAGCCTCTCCCACCAGGTAGTAACACAGCCCCCAAAACAAGCTACTTCATCGAAACATGCAACAGTTTTCCCTGTGAAAGAAGAGTCCTTGGTCTACTGCATCAAGCATTTAGAAAGGATTAAAATAAATTTTGATCCATGATTTGATCTATGATTTCTGAAAATTGTGCACAAATCAAGGCAGTGCCATTCACATTCAAAACGTCACTTTTGTTGCGTGAACTAGAATTAGCTCATTGGCAGACCTCGCTAGGGCTGAGCCAGCCCTTTTTTGCTTTTGAGGTCAGTAAGTAATCTAAGACTGGAGAGTTTTCTCTCCGCTGCTAACTTCCCCCGAGTCGAGTTTCCTTCCTCTGTCACAGGGGGTGGGTAAAATCTTTTCCTGATGTCAGTGCACTTTGGATTTCCCATAAGGCTCCAGCTAAAGAAAGTTGGGGGCCTGCATTCAATGGCCAGCTTAGAGATCGCGGCAGGCATCTGTCACGGATTTGGCATCTGAGCCCCCTGCCTATGTTTGCAGTCCTCCACCTCACGAGGCAAAGCCAGCCACCCATTATAGAAGCTAGAAGTGCAGGCTACTCATTTTCCCAGCATCCTCTGCCCTAGAGCATAAGCCCAGGGCAATCACTGCAGACTTGGAATCAGTCCCTCGTGATGTCATCAGGCAGGGACAACACGTGATCCATTCCGGCACTTGACGATGGTAGTGGCCCCTCCATCCAGTTTGGGGAAGCTTTGTTGGCAACAGTTCTGATGACAACCACACCCCATGTCCAGCAGCAGTGGTGAAGCTGCGTATCTGTACCCCCCCCCCGGTTGGGAGCAGCAGCCCCCCTTCTTTGGTGCATTTTGGGGCTTTCTTCCAGCTCTGTTGCTTCCGATTCTAGTGCTCTGAACCTCTGGCAGCTTTTAGAAGCCACCCCAAATCCTTGCAATGCATTCTTCTCCTGCCAAGATCAGCAACAATCAATTTCTGACAACAAAATCTTACTAATTCAGAAATCATCGTCAAGGCCAAGAAATCAAGACCAGCAGAGCACTGGGCTTCATCCAGAAATTTCCAGATGATGTGCCACTAAACCTCATGACCCTATCAACCTTTCCATTCACAATGTACATCACATAGCAAGCACAGGGTTAGAAAAGAAAAGGCGGGGGTTGGGGGAGGGGCGGCGACCTGGGTGGCTCAGTCGGTTGGGCATCTGACTTTGGCCCAGGTCATGATCCTGTGCTTCGTGGGTTCAAGCCCCGCACCGGGCTCTGCGCTGACAGCTCAGAGCCTGGAGCCTGCTTCCGATTCTGTGTCTCCCCCTCGTCTCAGTCCCTCCCCGATTCGCACTCTCTCTCTCTCTCTTAAAAATAAATAAACATTAAAAAAAAAATTTAATGTTTTAGGATGAACTCTACTCATTTTATTTTTTTAATGTTTTTTATTTATTTTTGAGAGAGAGAGAGAGCACACGCGGGTGTGCAAATGGGGGAGGGGCGGGGGGGGGGGACAGAGGATCCAAAGCAGGCTCTGCACGGACAGCAGTGAGCCCGACACAGGGCTCGAACTCACAAACGTGAGATCGTGACCTTAGCCGAAGTCGGACACTCAACCAACTGAGCCACCCAGGCCCCTACTCAGACATTTTACACAGAAGTAGAATGAGGGTAAGAATAAGAGCATGGACCTTTTAGTCAAAAAAAAAAAAAAAAAATCTGAACTTTTGTTACTTCCCTCCATTACTGCCTCTTCTCCAACGCCCTAAGGACAACACATCCCAGACACGCCCAGGCAGTACCACAAACTTACATACCACACAGGACACGCATGTTCAACCTCCTTTGTTTTCCCTACGCTCTTCGTTCTGACTAAAATGTGTTCTCCTTGCTAGCGAACTCCTGTTCATCCTTCTAAACCCAACTCAAAAGTCTCTCCCATTGTGAAGCTTGCCTAACATCCCCTAAGTTAATCACTACTTCTTCCATGCTGTTGAAATCTCTACTGTGGCCATTACCCTGCCCTTTTTTTAAGAGGAGCAGTCTACCCGCCACCCCGCACTCCAACCGTGAGTTCGTAGAACAAGGGAAGTCCTTAACCAGGGCCAGAATTAGGGTAAGGCAAGCAAGGTTCCTAAACAAGCACGCACTCTCAAGTGCATAAAACCAGTCTCTACCATCTGTCCTTCTTTAATTCAGAGCCTATTATAGAATAAGCACTCAGACTCTTGTTGACTGAATGGTGAATAACACAGGAAAGTGTATATGATTCAGAGAAGATTTATATAATACTCAACCTGGCCAAGTGGGGAGCGGAACATGGCACCGTTCGTTGCCACAGTTCATGGCTCTGCAACTCTACGTTCAAAGGAAGTTCAAAAAGGAAGAGATCCAGACAGAAGGATTCAGCCACGGGAGACTCTTCCGCCGGAGCTGAGGCCTGACCAACGCATGGGATTTGAAGCGAAGGAGGGGAGAATGATCAAACTGATAGGCACCAAGCGTGGGTAAGATAAGCTGAAGAAAAACAAAAAATGAGGGCTAACCAGAGAGGAGGCACGTCAGGGAGTGACATGAATCGGACAGCTGGATGGAGAGAAAGCGCGCAACGCCCTAGGAAACCGAGCAGGGCAAATCTGGGGCTTGGGACTGAGTGATAGGGTGGAAAATACTGTTTTATAGGAACAGTGAGAAGACCAAAAGCTACAGCTCTCAGTCTGTTAGGTGCTAAACACGCTCACGTACAACATGATAGTGAGCTCATTTGATTCTCAAGTCAAGCCTCTGTGGTTGCTATTATCTCATTTAACAGATGTGGACAGACTTAGTGAAGGTTAGCCAAATGTTCAAGGTCATGCCATCTGCAAATGGCAGAACCAGATGTAATTCACGCTTTCTTGCCTTAAACACACCCAAGGGGAGGGGAATCCCACATGGGTGGGGATTCAGATAGGCTTCGCAGATATAGTCAGAACAGCTGGCCGAAGGGAATGTTGTTCTCAGGATGCAAGCTTGATACAAAAAAGAACATTAGAAAGAGGGGTGTCGAAATGAAGAGGGTATACATTGAGGAATGGGGTGCAGAGTGGCAGGCGCGGGGTGGGGGGGAGATAACTCTAGGTACACAGAGGGCAAAGAGAACGTCAGTCAAGAGTAGCAATGGCCCTAGGATCAGAAAGAGGAGACCTGGGGTTCACACTCCAGCATCACAACTTACAAACTGATGCGTCCTGGGGAAACCATGTGAACTCCCCAAATTTCAGCTCTCGCATCTCTAAACTGAAAACAACATATCTGACTTTCTATCATCTCTGAGCCTTCTTCACAGCCCCATTGAGTGCCTGAGTACCACAGGCACCTAACAAATGGTAATCATGTGACTCCTCAAGACAGATGAACCAAGGACAGGATAGATACAGACAGAGACGTGAGGTCGGGGCATGGATAGATGGCCCGCAGCAGGGAGGATGCTCGGTCATTTTTAGCAAAGAGGCAAACTCATCTGTTGAGAGAAAGGAAGGTAGAGAGAGCTGGCGACCTCACAGGAAAGCAGCCATAAACAACTTTCTCTGCAATTCTCAGAACATTCAAGCTGAAAGGGACCTGAAGAATAATTTAATCGAATTCTTCCCCTGCCTCCATTTTACAAATGAGGGAAAAAGCAAATTTGTTCCATAAAGGGCCAGAGAGGAGATATTTTAGGCTCTGTGGGCCATAGTTTCTATCCCAATAAATCAACTCTGTCATTGTAGGCATAAAAGCAGATATAGTATGTAAACAAATGAGTGTGGCTATGTTCCAATAAAACTTTATTTATAGATAGAAATGTGAACTCCACATAATTTTCACGTGGCATGAAATATTCTTTTCGTTTTTTTTTTTTTTTTTTGTAGCCATTTAAAAATGTATAAACCATTTTAGCTTTTGGGGCTGTACAAAAACACACGATGGGCCACAGTTTGCCAAGCCCTGCCATATGTTGGTTATGAGCTCATGCTAAAGATAGTCAGACGTGAGTTTGGGTTTTGCCCCCACAATTTACTAGAAGTGAAACTTCAGCTATGGTATTTAGTCTTCCTACTCCTCATCATTTACAGACTCCTTACTTATCAAATGTAGATAAAAATTATACCTATTCCACACAATTTTTGTGAGGATTAAATGAGATCATGCATGTCAAAGAGCTTAGCAAAGAGCCTTACTCGAAAGCAAACCAAAACACCAAACAGAAAACACCACATCCAAGAAAATGCAGGTGACACAGTTCACTCACAACAAGCCCAGGATCTGAACCTTGTGCCCATCTACTCTGTTCAATACCTTTTCCAGCTCCACGGCCATGGGTAGCCTTGACCTTACAAGAAGTCAGATATTCATGAATCTGTAATTCACTTACTCAAAAATCCCCTGTCCCCAACCCTGAAATTTCACCATTAGAAATGCATTACTTTAGGGGCACCTGGGTAGCTCAGTCGGTTGAGTGTCCAGCTTCAGCTCAGGTCATGAACTCACGGCTCGTGGGTTCAAGCCCCACGTTGGGCTCTGTGCTTACAGCTCAGGCCCTGGAGCCTGCTTCATATTCTGTCTCTGTCTCTCTCTCTGCCCCTGCCCTGCTTGTGCACTCTCTCTCAAATATAAATAAACATTAAAAATTTTTTAAAAAAGAAAAGAAACGCATTACTTTAGGGCTGCCTGGGTGGCTCAGCTGGTTAAGCACCCGACTTCAGCTCAGGTCACGATCTCACGGTTGGTGAGTTCGAGCCCCGCATCGGGCTCTGTGCTGGCAGCTCAGAGCCTGGACCCTGCTTCAGATTCTGTGTCTCCCTCTCTCTCTCTCTCTGCCCCTCCCCCACTCACCCTCTGGCCCTCTCTTTCAAAAATAAATAAACATTAAAAAAAAACTTTTTAATGTATTACTTTAGTTTAAGCTGTTTTCCACTTGAACAGTGCAAATTCCCCTGGATGATTTTTTAATTTAAGTTCTATTAGTTATACTTAGATGTAACTTATTACCTACTTCTTATATCGTTCTCTAGACATTAATTTTTGATGGGAAATACAGAAAGGATAAAAATGCATCCATACCATGGAAAGCTATACAGACACAGAACGTCATGAAGTACCATTACATGCTAAAACATGGATGAATCTTGAAAACACGATGCTGAGTAAAAGAAGCCAGATACAAAAGGCTTTACGTTGTATGATTCCATTCATAGGAAATATCTGGAATAGGCAAATCCATAGAAACAGAAAGTAGCTTTGTGGTTGCCAGGGGCTGGGGAGGAGGGGGGGTGACTGCTTTCCATCTGTGGAGATAAAAATGTTCTGGAACTAGATAGTGGTGATGGTTGCACAACCTTGTGACTACCAAAAAAACCCACAGAATTGTATCCTTTAAACTTATTTAGGGGTGCCTAGGTGGCTCAGTTGGTTAAGCGTCCAACTTTGGCTCAGGTCATGACCTCACAGTTCATGAGTTCGAGCCCCGCATCCGGCTCTGTGCTGACAGCTCAGAGCCTGGAGCCTGCTTCTTATTCTGTGTCTCCCTCTTTCTCTCTGCCCCTCCCAAACTCACACACACTCTCTCTCTCTCTCAAAAATAAATTTAAAAAAAATTTAATACTTATTTAAACGGTGACTTTTATGCTGTGTATTTTACCACAATAATAATAATAATAATAAAAAAAAAACATGCCCAGATAAAAGACACAGGAGGATTCGACAGGTGTGGAAAGAAGTTCTCATTTGAGAAATGAATCCACCAAAGGCCACCTTAGTTCACCTTACATGTTTTAAGGCCAACCCTGCACACTGCTAATAAACGACGTATTCAGATAGTGCTGACTGAGCACCTACTATGCAACAGGCACCGAGCCTGGCTCTGAGAATAAACCAGCCAACAGGGCAGAAAAGTGTTTCTTCAACTTCTGGCCCAATCTACAGTCACCCAGAGCAAAAGCCCTCACCGAGTCATTTTTATAAAAAACAGACACAAAATATTTATTGTAGGGTCATTACGACAAAAACCAAAAATATATGATAGCATTTCTTCACTAATTCTCATGTGAAAAACTGCCTACTGACAAACGTTTCCAACGGTAAGGAAGAGGAAGCAAGGGGGTAGGGTTGGAGTGGCAGAACTCGAGGGAAAAGGGAAGGGATTTAGACGGGATCTGTTAATTTGCAAACTTGTTATCTTTCCAGAACAAAATCTTCTCAGAGGACAGAGAAGTGTGACAGCTGTATACTTCTTTTAAAGTGTTGTTTGTAGTCGAACAGTCGAACACTGCCGGAAGCACACCTGTTTTATTCTTTCATATCAATCCCAAATGACTGGAATGTATTTTTGGTTTCTTGTTTAACTTTTAGGAACACTGGATCCAAGCCAACCTATAAAGCTGATTCTCTCCTGTTTTTTTTTTTTTTTTAAGACTTCATAAACTTTCTCGGTCACCCAGACGCTTACAACCATCACTCAAAGAACAAAGTTGTTCCTTGAGCTCCAGGCTTTGCCTTTTATTCTTGGCAGAATGAAAATGGATAAATGCATTTTTGAAAATGTACAGGAGTCCAGTTATACATAAATTTGGATTACTATTAGAGTAGGGGCTAAGTAGTTCATTTCTCCCAAGCTTCTACCAAAATCCACAAAAGCATGGATGGTTTTCTTGAGCCCAATGGCAGTGGGCAGAAGGTAAAATGTTTGAAATACTTCATCCGCTTACAGTCACTAATTTCATTTATGCTTCTGTATTTGTACCGTATCTCTAAATTCTCCCCATGTTTCAGCCTTAATGCATTCTCCCAATCAAATCAGGTGTTTTTTTCAAACAATAGAACGTAGGGACCATTCACTTTCAAGAAGAGGAAACTGAGGCCCGAGGAGGTTGGACGAGGTAGATGAGATCACAAATCTAATGAAAGATAGAGATAACCAACTGATTTTTTTTCCCTCTGATCTGTTGCGAAGTTTGTTGCAAAGAACCGTACGAGGCTGTGGATACAGACTTTGGAAATTCTAAGCTAAAAAAAAGTTGAACAACAACACAAAAATAATGGTAGCTGCTTGTGACCCTTGGAGAGACCACCTCCGGCTTGGTCTTGCCTTTCATCGTCACCTGGGTGCTGCCTCCCGCACTTCCGTAAACCTCTGGAATCAGGGAGCATTCTACTCCACAGATCAAGACTGACTCCCAAGCATCTCTAGCTCTAGAGCACACAGGCTGGGGTTGCTGCTCAGTGAGACCCCCAGGACGACAGGCCCTCCAATGTGAGTAGCATTCACTTGACTTCACGGACGAAGCAAAGGAAGGGGGAGGCAGGTTCCCAGGGCCTTGGCACGAAAGTCGTTAGTTAGCTAAAAAAAACACCAAAAAAAACCAGGTGGGAGACATGCCCAGATGAATAAAAACTCTATCATCAGACCTTAAGACACGCCCGGTGGGACAGACGCAAGTGTAAGTCGACGAAATGCCAACAAAATGTCATGATGAGTTGAGTCACCAAATGGTAAAGAAAACCACTAATACTAATCAACCTGGGCAAACTCTCATCCCTATAAGGGTTAATATCTTCTTTTTTCCTAACTGATAAAGAAAAGTTTGGCGCACACTTGCCAAGGGAAATCTTTTCAATGCTAATTTGGCTCTCCCCTTCACACCAAGCTCAGAATATTAACAAGACCTGTTGCTAAGGGACGTAGATGCATAGTTGAGTCTAAAATGCAAAATTATATTAATCTAGCTGTTGGAAGAAACCCTCTCCCAGTACTACTCTGTACTCTGTATCTGAGTCAGGCAATGAACGCCTTCGGACCTGCAAGGCCTTCCCTCCCTCAGCCCCTGCCTTTTTCTCCGACATCATCTCTCACTGCTCTGGCAGATGACCCCCTACATCCCGATCACCCAGAGCTTGAGGATTTCTGGACACCTTGTAGCTCCTTACACTGCCCCACAGACCAGGGCTGAAGGCGCTTGGACTCCCCACCCCAATCTCCGACTCTCCCAGTCATTTGCAGGATTGAAGCAGACAGGGGCGTCTGGGTGGCTCAGTCGGTAAAGCGTCCGACTTCAGCTCAGGTCATGATCTCGCGGTTTGTGGGTTCGAGCCCCGCGTCGGGCTCTGCGCTGACAGCTCAGAGCCTGGAGCCTGCTTCCCATGCTGTGACTCCCTCTCTCTCTGCCCCTCCCAGGCTCATGCTCTGTCTCTCTCTGTCAATAATAAATAAACGTTAAAAAAAAAAAACACATTAAAAAAAAAAGATCGAAGCAGACAAATCGCCCTTCCTTTGAGCTATCATTAAATCACAACCGTCGGCACACCCATCTGCTCCCCATTAGAATGCGAGCTTCTTGCGAGTAGGAATCATCTCTCCGCACACTTCCTGGTGCCTAGCCGTGAACCACACAGTGAAGCATCTAATAAACGTTCAGAGAATGAATAAATGGACGGACGGCTGCATGCATGATTGAACAAGACCCATTCAATCATCTGATGCCCCGCTGAACAAACAGAGGTTCTGATTTCTACTGTGCCCAGCGCCCTTGTTTATTTTTATCTTTAAGCCTCGGGGGTTAGTTTCTGTCTTTATAGGAAGAGTGTAAGGGCTCCCCAGAGAGCCAAAGGTTGGCTCTGTGTCAGGATGCAGCTGGGATGCTAAGAGCTATCCGGGTGTGGGCGTCGCAGATCTGTCTCCAGATCTATTTTGCCATCACCTCGGCCTTTCCAATCACTTATTTAATCTTTCTCAGTCATACTCGCTTCATCTATAAAATGAGGTGTGCAACCTACATGAGGTCTAAGGTCTTTGCTAGATGTAACCTCCCATGCCTGGAAACTCGCGACATCTTGCCAGGAATCCATTGCCCAAACTCTCTGTACCACATACTTGGGCCATTGTCACGTCATCAGAATATTAATCCTGTGTTTCTCACTTAGCCATCAGAGACAGCACCAGCGTGTCTTTTCTGTGCTGTTCTTTCAGTTCAAGGGCAGGGACTCAGTCTGTCCAGCAGATGGTATTATTGTATTGCTCCTTTCGCTGCCTCTTATAAAGGCAAACCCATCACAGAACAAAGGACGGCCAGAGGGTCTGAGTCTCTGCCACTCACAAGAGAAGATGAGAGAATCTGGGGTGACGCGTCCCCTTCCTCATTAACCAAGTCCCTTATTATTAAGAGTCTGCACACTTACAGGGCGCCTGGGTGGCTCAGTCGGTTAAGCGTCCGACTTCAGCTCAGGTCATGATCTCGCGGTTTGTGAGTTGGAGCCCCGCGTCGGGCTCTGTGCTGATGGCTCAGAGTCTGGAGCCTGCTTCTGATTCTGTGACTCCCTCTCTCTCTCTGCCCGTCCCTACTCACGCTCTGTCCTGTCTCTCGAAAAATAAATAAATGTTAAAAAAAATTTTTTTAAGAGTATGCACATTTATAATGCCTTTTTTATTAAAAGGAGGACTGAAACACCACAGGTCACAATACTGTCAAAGCTCCACTCAAGTTAAAGCCTAGGTGGCCATGTTCCTTGTTTTCATTTTCTCTTGCAGTTCCTTCCTGAGTGCTTAATTAGGTCAGCCCATTTTTCTCTGTCTTACTTATGCCTACAGATAACCTGTTCTTACGGCAGCTCTGAGTAGCGGCGGGCCTCACGCTTACCCACGACGTCCGCGGAGAGGGACACCTGAACTCAGAGCCAGCAAACCCAACAGCTACCCTTCATGACAGTCATCATTTTCTCTTGCAAGATAGAGAATTCAAACTCGGCCCAGAGACTGTCACTAATCAAAGAACGGTAGGTAAACTACAAAGTTGCACAGATGAGTCTGCAGGGGAAAACAGTAAAGACTCTCCAAGAAAAAACAGAAAGAGGGCGCCTTCAAAGAGACAGCAAGCAGAGAATCAGCAAATGTATTTCGTAGTTCCTACCAGGCTCGGCAGTATCTCCTACAGGTGGATTCAATGAAACCCTCCCTAAGAAAGACATTTTGACTTGGGGCATGTAGGTGGCTCGGTCGGTGGAACGTCCAACGTCAGCTCAGGTCATGATCTCGTGGCTCGTGGGTTCGAGCCCCGCATCGGGCTCTGTGCTGATGGCTCAGAGCCTGGAGCCTGCTTCCGATTCTGCGTCTCCCTCTCTCTCTGCCCCTCCCCCACTCACGCTCTCTCTCTTTCTCCAAAATAAATAAACATTAAAAAAAATTTTTTTTAAAGACATCTTGACTTGAGGTAAAATCAAACACAAAGACACAAACACCTACCCGTATTTGTAATCATCCCATCTATGGGTCTATATCCATTCTCCCCGGGTCATAAGCATCTTCCCATTAACATTATTGCTCTGTCTTTATAACCTATTACATGTCAGGTAGGTATCTGTAACTGAAGTGATTCCTTTATTATTACTTTGCCATGGCAGTTACATAGTGAAAAACATGAACTTTGGAATTCAAACGAACCGGATTCAAACCCCAGCTGTGCAAGCACAAACTCTCTGATCTTGGGCAAGTTGTTAATCCCGCGTTCCAAGTCGCTTCGTAAAACGGGGATCCTTTTACCCACCTCTCAGGTTTTGCAGAAAAATTAGAGCCGATCCACAAGGTGCTCATCACAGAGCCTCGCACACAGTAGGCATGCCAGCATGACTAGTTCTTACCGGATATGGATTCTCGAAACAGAAATGCAGGATCCAAGGGAACAAGAATCGGACCAGTTTCTCGACCCTGCCCCACCGCTTCGGCAAACACGGGGTCTCTCCACCCCTCCTGACAAAGTTTTAGGACAGAAGAACACACAAGCTCTCCTCCAACACCGAACACGTCTTCCTCCCAGCTTCGCCTTGGAATGGGAGACCGCGCTCACCCCCTAACCTGAGACAGAAAACCAGTAGCTGGCTTCTGTCTACAGACCCAGGAGCCTGACACTCCAGCTGATTCACTAGTTCCTGTTTTCGTCTCACTCTGTTGGTCCCACTTAGAGCTGCGCGCAGGTACTCGACGTGGAGATAAGTCTGGGCTCGTTTCAGACAAGCCCCAACCTAGTTTCTACTGCTCTTTTTCCGTGTCTCCTTCTACCCCCTACCTCCACAGGCTTCGTGTGAGGGCATCACACAACAGCCAGGGGAATCAAGACGGCTTCCAAAACTGCAAGAAACAGGTGAAGTACATCGCTTATTTCCGATATGCAGGGTGAACACGGGAGGAAACACACACACACACACACACACACACATTCCTGCCTGAATTCTGCACCCTGGTTTCTTGGACCCGTTCCCTCTCCGATCCCTGTTTTCCAGCTGAACCTCTGCTTATTATTTCTTTCTTCCTTTTTCACGTTGACTCACCGGATACTTGACTTTCTGCCTCACTTCTGCTGCCCACCTGTCCTTCTGCCACTCGGATCGTCTGTCTCAGGACCATCCACCTGGCTGGGAGGGATGCCTTGTCTTTCCGTGGCTCTTTTCTGGGGTGCCCCCCCCCATACCTGAAGCAAGCCACCATCAACACCCTGGCAGAGCAATGTGACAGATAATGGACATCTGTTCTTTTTTTCTCTCTTCATTTTTTTTTTACTATTTATTTTTGAGAGAGAGAGAGAGAGAGAGAGAGAGAGAGAGAGAGAGAGAGACAGCACATGAGTGGGGGAGGGGCAGAGAGAGAGGGAGACGCAGAATCGGAAGCAGGCTCCAGGCTCTGAGCTATCAGCACACAGCCCGAAGTGGGGCTTGAACTCACAGACTGCGAGATCATGACCTGATCTGAAGTTGGATGCTTAGCCAACTGAGCCACCCAGATGCCCCAATGGACATCTGTTCTAAGCCAGGAAAGTTCCTTCCCACTGACCTTACCCCCCGAGCGCTTCACACAACCACCCCTGACAATTTCATCTCATATTGTCCCCTCCCACCCAAGCTGATCCTGGTATTTTTATCCATGATTTTATGTGAAACATACTCTGACCACAGTAAGAAAATAAAGCTATTAACGCCAATAAGTATACAGAGAGTTGAAAACACCTTTTGTTAACAATCAATATTTAAGAGCTTGGTAACACCCAGTAGTACTTTTTTTGTTTTGTTTTGTTTAAAGGCTTACAAGCCTTTTCTAAAAATAAGCTTTGCCTGGCTACAGATCCTTGGTTCTTACTCACTCTCATTCCCTCTTAAGCTTTATTCCATGCGGACTAGAACCATTTGTTACAAAGGGAAGGGTGCCCTCTTCTCTCTAACCTCCAAACACCACCTCTGTATCTCTCTATCCATGAAAGCTGCCTGCGACAGCCACTAAAAGTGCTTAGTAGAATTCCCTCTAAACATGAGTTACGTTTTGGAAATCAATACGGCAACAGCATGTGTGTGTGCGTGTGTGTGCGTGTGCGTGAGCACGCATGTTTTCCAATTTAACACCCCCCGATTTAGAAGCATCCAGTCTGTCATTAACAATAGAAAATAAGAAGAAGGAGCAGGTAGTCTGCTCACGGACCAGATGGCAAGCCTCTTGTTTCACTCGCTGAGAAGAACCACACTGAAAGTTCCATTGTACCAATTTAAGGTCTTCTCTCTACCAACTGCTTCCTTCGTCTTTTCAGGTTAAGTTATACTCTTTACCTTCCTTGGTGTCCTCACTGCGGCTTGAACCAAAACTTACGTGCAGATCACAGGGAGTGGCACGTGGGTGCCGACATGTTTATCTTCCCACGTTATGGCCTGAACTGTGTGTCCCCCCCCCCCCAAATTACTATGTTGAAGTCTTAACCCCTGGTTCCTCAGAATATAACCTTACTTGAAAGTAGGGTCATTGTATATATCATGAGTTAAGATGAGGTCACATGAGATTAAGGTGGGTCCCTCATCCAATATGACCAGTGTCAGGTAAGCATCTGGCTCTTGGTTTTGGCTCGGGTCATGATCTCACAGTTCGTGGGTTCGAGCCCAACATTGGGCTCTGTGCTGATGGTGCAGAGCCTGCTTGGGATTCTCTCTCTGTCCCTCTCTCTCTGCCCCTCCCTTGCTCTCTCTGTCTCTCTCTCTCAAAAATAAAGAAATAAAAACTTTAAAAAAGGTGGGGGATGGGGTGCTTAGACACAGGCACGCACACAGGGAGAACACCACATGGGCACAAAGGCATAGATCTGGGTGATGCATCTACAAGCCTATAAGGAATGTCACAGAGCGTCAGCTAACCACCAGAAGCTAGGAGAAGAGCTCAGCCCCCAGAAGGAGCATCCTGCCACCACCTTGACCTCAGACTTCTGGCTTCCAGAGCTCTGAGACAATAAATTCCTATTGCATAAGCCACCCGATTGGTGTTTATTGTTCTGGTAGCCCTAGAAAATGAATACATCCCACCAGACTGTGTGCTTCTTGAAGGGAGAGATGGAATTCTATTCATCTTTGTATTCATACAGCACAGTGTAAGGTGCAGACAACTTAACTGTTCAATGGTTGTCAAATTCAACCCAAAAATATATGGTCCTCTGCACCCCCAGCCCTCTCAACCATCCCCGACCCCCTACTCAACCAGCACTGACTCTCTTGTCCTTAGATCACATCAAAAAAAAATTGAAATTGGGGAAGGGGAAATGTTATTCTAACACTAATGGATCAAGAGCTCTCAATCTCATTTTTCAATCAATTCCAGAATTAAATTTGCAATTTTTTCTTCTACTTTACCTATAACAATGGAAGCTCCTTCAGGAACAAAGCCCCAAGCATGAAGACTTGGCAAGCCAAAGAATGAGATTATATAGCTGGCAGGTCCTCTCACCTGGCTGGGTCACACGTGCTCTTTAACCACACAGCAAAGTGAGGCAAAAAGTGCCCCGTGTCCTTCCTGATCCTGGCTGGGAGTGAGTCAGCCTGCCCACCTTACCCACTCTACTGACCCTGACTTGAATGAGGTCATGGAGGAGAAAGAAAGTGACTAAGCACGAGTTACACTAAGAAGCAGCCTACTATGGGCTCCAGAGCTATAGGTCACTATGCTTTTTAAGCCAATATAATGAAAGACAAGTGAATTTAACCTATCCATTATTTCAATCTCTTTATATTTTAAATGAAATTTTTCTGAAATTAAAAATCACACACACACACACACACACACACACACACACACACACACACACACACACAATTTATGGACTTCCTTGCCAGTATCCAATATCATGCGAGAGAGAGTAAATTCAGAAACACGTTCAACAGTTTCCTCCTCCTTAACTGACTGCTGATGATTCTAGAAAAAGGAAAAGCACTAAGAAATGGAAAAGGCAGGTTGGCAGGTTATAAAAAATGAAAATTACAGCTGTGGCCATGCTCTGGAAAATATTCCCTGACTTAGCTAGATGTTGATTATTGAACCAACAGCTTGCTTATATAATTACAGTGTGCCTATAAACCCAGGTGATATGATATACTTGTTTAACTATTAACCTCTGGATTTCCTGGAGTTTCCACAATCTAAAGGGAAAAAAACTGAAAGTATGAGATATGATATACTCCATTTATTAACTTACTGTGATCGTAAGTAATAATGACAGCATGTCGCTTGGTAAGAAAAAGGAAGTTCTTAGAAAACACAAGTGAGGTCTTTTAAGTTTCAGAGATTTTGCTAGGGCATCTTTTTTTTATTCCAAGGAACTGTTTTGCCTAGAGAACCTTCTACTGGTGCCCCCGGATCCTTCAAATCAAGATTCCTTTCTCCATCCCACCTTTGGATCTAGGGCACAATCTCCTCATCAACTCTGAAATTCATGTCGACACTTGCACACTCATTGTAAATATTTCCCCGCTCTCCCTCTCGTCCCTAGGACCTCCCAACTCACACTCTCTCTTCTGAGCATACCTAGGATTCTAGCTTCTGTTCTACACATTTCTACACGTGTCTTACGTCCTACTAGACTAGAAGCTTCTTAGAGCTAGAAAGAAAGGAAGAGGGGAGCAAATTTATGTTCATAGTGAGATTGCTATAGCAAAATGCCTCAAACCCAGCAGTGTACTCAATAAATATTTGTTGAATAACTGAATGCCACGCACCAGCCAAAACACATGACGTACGTTACCTTGTTTAATTTTCGTAACAATCCTGAGAATGAGTGTCAGCCTCTCCATTTAGCTGGTAAGGAAGCTGAAGTTGGACAGGAAGTAGATTTTTCAAGGCTCATAGCTAGTAAGCAGAGCAGAGGGGGATGCATTTCTGTCTAGTCCCACCTAGCACAATGTCTTAAATGGTACCATCGATCCAAAATTTACTGGTTGGATTGACCTGGGCAAGCCCCTTATCCAAGTTCTCTCTTTAGGTATGCTCAGGGTCTCCAGGCTTATGTTTTTCAAATAGCAACAGAGTTTGGGGAGCATGAAGGAGTAAATAAAGCGGGAGAATATGCTTGGAAAGATTTCAAATAGCCCAGAGAGGCCGTTCCTGCACACTCGCTCCAGAATAATTCCCATACTCTTGACCATTCTGTTCCCACTGGTTGGTTCTTCAGATACTCGCCTTACCCTTATCTCTAACTCATTCCCCCCCCATGTGGGACTGGTGCAGGGAGAATCGAGGAAGGGAATAAATAACTTGTCACTCAACATCCAGACCATCTATTCCCATGGCTTCCGCATGGGATCTTGGGAAACCGCTGAAACATAGGTATGACTGTCCTGCTTTGGCAGGAGAGGAAGCAGAGGGAGAATTCAGTGGTTTAAGGGAAATTCACTCCCCACTCCCCCGGCTGCCTCCTCTACCACAAAAAGAGAGAATTCTAATTTCTTCCACACCATCCAGTACAAGAGGAAAGCAGTGGAAATGTAGTTCACTCACAGTTTCAAGGAAACAACACTTGCTACATTTACACAGAAATAACCAGGAATACAGGAAATCACTAAGCCACCAAGGGGTGACAGCATGCCTCTACCTAGCTGGAGCACCAAGGTTCTTACTACTATTTAAAAAAATTTAACTTAGATGTGCAGGGAAACACCTAAAGTTTGGATCTGCTTGGTTACAGCCTGTAAGACAGCTAATGGCATCAATATTCATTACTGATGTTTAACATTAACGTCCTGTCTCTACAGACCAGTATCTATCAGTAGACCAGTTGCAACCAGCTTCCTTCTACCAGTGGGTACTTTGTACTTGGAATTCAACCTCAACACTCAGAATGAGTCAGACTTGGTATCGACCATGATCAACAGAGGCTTAAAGGGACGTGTTATAAGGAACCTCGATATAGACAGACACAGGTCAGCCCCTCCTAATTACCATACCTAGCCCTGGTGTATACGGAGTCCCATGGAATCCACTCATGTTTTCTTGAGTGGGCAAAACTCCCCAAACAAAATGTTTCCACCACCGTGTCTTCTGGGTAATGGGTTCACAAATTTATTATGGGGTGACAACTCAAGTGGACGGGCCAGGAGCTCGGGTTCTAGTATCAGACAGACCGTGATGAAAGCTACCTCTCTGCCACTGACACACTTGCCATCTAAGGCAAGTTCCTTGTCCTCTCCGGCCTCAGTTTGCTCAGGCACAAAATGGGGCATCACCTCAGCAGGCCCTAGTCAGGGGAGAATGACGTCCTTCACATCCATGGTAAGATGTAGGATGCTAGGAATTCTAGCGCTCCCCTGTATGTGACTTAGACTTCCCTCATTCTGGATATGGTAGACAAATCTGGGCTCATCCTACTGAAGCTACTCTGGGTCCATCCCCATGTCTCCCCATTGAATCTGGAGACATGAAGTTCCCTTCATTCTCCCAGGGCCTACCAGGATCTTCCTTCTTACCCACAAAATACCCACCATTTAAGCGACTTTGTAAGCAAAAGGGTGCTCATTCCCCAAACAAAACTGTCCACCCACGGGTTGGGGGAGTTACTATGATAAAACAGCTCCAACCTTTGCAGGACATGATAAGCAGAAAGCTCTCTGGGTAAGATGGAGGTGATCTGACTATAGAGGGAGTCAGGCTTCCATCTTCTCTCCACACTGAAGAAATGGTGGACCTTCTGGGCTGGGTCATGATAATAATCAAGAAAACCAGGCAGTGGTGATAGAGGGATTATTTTTACCTTATTTGCTTTTTAAACAAAATGTGAGACCAGGAAGAGGAGAAGGAAGGGACCAGGGGAAGAGCAAATGAACAGCTTCTCAATGGGAGGGAATATAAAGAAAAGAAATCTAAAGCAAACAGGAAGAGCCGAGCTGAGGGGAAAGGACCCCAGGATGGGCTGCCGGAGACTGGCAGCTCAGTTTGGCGGAAATGAGCAATGGCCTACAAATCTCATAACCAGGAGAAGCACCACTCAGACATTTCCTGTGGGCTGGGCCCCAGAGACTGCTGGCGCAGGAGTTGCCCAGGTTAACAACTTCCAATGAAATGCCAAAGAGGAATGTAATATGGAAGCCTCATCACGAAAAGATTCCATTACTTGATTGAATAAAGTCATACAGGGCAAGGTCAGCGAACGTTTTTTTTGAAAAGGGCCAAATAGTAACTATTTTTGGCTATATGGGACATACCATCCCCCATCATTACTATTCAACGCTGCCATTGTTGGGGGGAGAGAAGTCACGGACAACATATAAATGCATGAGCATAGCTGTGTCTTAATAAAACTTTATTTGTAAACACTGACTGTGAATTTTATATAATTTCCACGTGTCATGTAATGTTACTCTTTGAGGTTGTTTTTCCCCAATTATTTAAAAATGTGCAGGGGCACCTGGGTGGCTCAGTTGGTTCAGTATCCAGCTTCAACTTAGGTCATGATCTCATAGTCTGTGGGTTCGAGCCCCATGTCGGGCTCCATGCTGTGTGGAACCTGCTTGGGATTTTATCTCTCCCATTCTCTCTGCCCTTCCTTCCCCCCCCACCCCCCCTTACGCTCTTTCCTCTCTCTCTCTCTCTCTCAAAATAAATAAATAAACTTAAAAAAAATTTTTTAACGTGCAAACCATTTTAGCTCACAGGCTATACTTAAACATGGGTGGGGCTAAAGTCTGCAACTACCCTGATCATGAGCATGGGCCCTGTGGTCACACAGGCTTGGCTTTGCATCCTGTCTCTGCCATGTACTAGTTATCCAGCCAGCAGCAAGTTGGTTAGCTCACCTGAGCCTCAGTTTCCCCATTTGTGAATTACCAATAATAGTATCTATCCCCAGAGGATTTACATGAAGTTCAGAAGCCTAACACACAAAAAGCAACTCACATTGTAACCTGAAAATCGTTTCAGGGCAGAAAGAGGAGTTATACGGGCTGCATATCAAACTGTATAGACCAGCTCAGGACAGGCAGACTCTATGAGGACACAGGGCGGGAAACAAATCCCAGGGGCGGCAGCGACAGCGGCGGTGGGCTAGGAGGAGGGGGGGAATTGTCACATTGGGGGGTTGTCCGCGCAGAGTTCCCTGTTTTCTCATAGGGCAGCCAGCTGTTAAAAACTTTCAGATGATCTCTGACAACCCTTCAGAGGCTCAAGTGCTGAGGTAATTTACAAACAGCTCCTGAAACCAGCACAGAATGGAGGAATTCACTCTATCCCACTGGAGTCTTTAGACGACGCAGCTTGGTTCGGCATATTTTTAAAAGAAAAAGTTAGCCAAGGAGCAGGCAACCTCTAAAGCTGTCCAGAGGACATAGGTAGGAGAAATGACACTTCTTTGGCCATCTAAGTTGCTAAGTATGCTATTCTTGCATTCAATGGAAATATGAATGCAAACAAGGAAGCACAGGGAGAAAATTGCATTATACTTTAATTCCAAACCTGTTATGAAATGTGGGGGGAAATTATAAAGATCCCCCCTGACGAAGAATACTTTAACTGTCAGACATTTATGGAGCGCTTCCTATTATAAGCACAAGGCAGAACAAGTTGGAAATGCAACAGAGGTACAAGAAGAGATGTTTGCTCCCCAGTAGGGGCTTTCAGAGATTGTCCATAAAAGGCAAATAACAATTACAGTGGTTAAAACTTGCAGCTGTATGGTGTAAGCACTGGGAATTAAAATGAGAGTTTTTGCAAAATATCCCCTGGCAGAGACTTGGTAAGAAGCCCCACCACCATGATACAAATGGATCACCATTTCTTGGGTTTGGAAAAAGAACCCCTGCTGTTTGAGCTGTAAAGCTGCCCTGCTCTTTGCCAGCCTGCTCCCCACAAAAACAAGCAAAACCAAAAAAAAAAAAAAAAGTGAAAAATGCTAAAGATTCTGAAGAAACAAATGCTTGATAAATGTGGATTACTAGTGTTTGGGTGTTGTTTAGTGAAAAGGACTTTCGGACATTGAATCCGGAGACATGAAGTTCCACCTCTCGCTCTGTCTACAAGCAAATCACTTTCTCACAAAGCCTCAGCTTGCTCGTTTGTAAAATGAGATGATTGGACCATAAAACTCCGTTCGTAGCTCGTAGCTCTAATTTCGATCACTGAATATCAGCATGCATAACGGCTTTACTAAAGAAGGCTGTGATAAGATGATGTTGTGATTGACACATAATTTGGGAGGTCATCAAGGTTGACCCCAGCCTTAATTCTTCTAAGAAATCTCATAAACCAAAGTCAACCACCTTTTATGATGCACATGATTGCATATGAAGCTCAAAATAATAATAATAATAATAATAATAATAATAATAAGGCAATTATTCTGCAACAGTGCCTAGAACACAGCCAGGTGCTGAGTAAGAATTATTTACAAAACTAAAGAAAAGCTACTTTGGCCTGTAGAGATTAACTGAAAATGCAGAAATGTCCAGAAGCAAGTTATTTCCCAGACTGGAATTTTAATCAGATCATTACATTTTTCTTAAAATTTTCATACAGGTCTGGATAGCTATAGAAAGTATAACAAAATGAATTTATGAAATATGTGATGTTTACTTAAATTCAAGTTAAAATTAAAATTAGAACTCACCAAGATATTAAACTATTTTTTTTCTTTTTCTTTTTTTTAATATAATTCACTGTGAAATTGTCTGACGTACAGTGCTCTTGGTTTTGGGGGTAGATTCCTGTGGTTCATCGTTTACATACAACACCTAGTGCTCATACCAACATAATTGAGACACATAGGATCCAACTCTCAACCCGTGATTACCTAAGCTTTGCAATTTTGGAATGTTCTGGACTAACTCTAGAAATAATTTGATCCCCAAATTAAAATTTGAAGATACATTTTATGAGAAAAAAAAAATTCAAACACATAAAACACAAATGTCAAAAAAAGGGAACATCCGACTCCTTTTTTTTTTTTTTTTACTAAAAAACACAACTGACCATAAAGTGTTAACTAACACCTTTTATCAAATTGACAAAGATTTTTTTTTTTTTTTTTTCAAATGGTGATACCTGTAGGATGAAGGAAAGTAGCCATAGCCTTTCTGGAGAGCAGTTGATTTGGCATGATGTACCATGATGTTTAAACCAGAGAATGCACACTCCCAACCTCTGGTGGGGATAAGAATTCGTGTTAGCTCTCTGGAGGGCAATTTGGCAGTATGTCCATGCCCTCTGACCTAGCATTTCCATTTCTAGGAATTCATTTTAAAGACATAATTGGGCAAATGTACAAAGATGCATGTTCATGGTATTCCTTGCATTTTGTTTATAGCTGCATAAAAGAAAGAAAAAAATGGAACTCTGTGAAAGCCCACACTGGAGAGTAATTAAATAGCTACATTCCTACAAATTAAAATAAGCAATTATTTAAAAGAATGGGATAACTGTGTGGAAATGTAGAAAGATAGCCAAGATAGAAGGAGGAGTATAAAGCAAGTTGCCGAGTATCATATGGAGCGTGTAACAGAGCGTGTAAAATAGCACCTATGTGTGTGCATATAAGTATGTACGGATGGATGTACAAATGCAAAGAGATGCTTACCGGAAAGTTAACGGTAATTAGCTCTGGACGGGGTGACTCCGAGTGGTCTTTATTTTCTTATTATGAAATTCTCTTTGGCTTGAAATTTCTTCCAATGAGCATATATCATTTTTATAATAATTAGCTATTTTTAAAAGGTGGAATAGAAAACGACAACGGGGAAAAATCCACTATCTAGAACCTGGAATTCAGTCTGAGAACATAATATACAGAATAACGTACCCACTGGGGCGACCATCATGGCAACCTCATAGTATTGAAAATTAATAAACAAGAAGGTTCTGTTGAAATAAATAAAATAGAACTGAATATTATGAATGCAGAAAAATATTCATTCACTTGGAAATAGTCGTAAGTGTAAGGTAAGTGAAACAAAAGGCAACTAAGTAGACATTAGCTTCATATACATTGTAGCTTTGTTCACACACCTACACACAGAGCAGGAAAAAAAAGTTCAAAGGGATATATGCCAAAATGTATACTGTGATCACCTGTGATTCTTTTCTTTTTCTTTATTTTCAAATGTTTCTATAATGAACAAATATTATTTGTGTACTTTTTTCTGTTGGCTTAAAAGTATCCCTTATAGATTCTTTCAGATATTAAAAAAAAAACAAACAGAAGGTAGTTCCAATATTACAAATCTCAGCCCTTTTCTTCCATCATTTATTTTCCACCAAGAGACCCCCTCAAAGGCCCTGCAGCTAATATACAGCGTCCTGTGAAGTGCTGAATGCCACACCAATACAAAACAAGCTTAGGAAACTCAAGGTAGCTATTCTGATTTTGTGTCCTGAGATGGACGAGGTTATAAAACATACTGGCTCAGATTACAGGCTAAGCATGACAAGTCTGTCTGGTACAACCTAACAAAGGAATTTACACAGAATGAGAAATTTACACATTTCATTTCTCAGGGTGGGATGAATTACAGAAGAAAAGAACCCATAGGAGTGCCTGCCACTCTCCTACATGCTTCTGAGATTGTGCCTTACGTGCATTTCTCACGACATGATTTACCTATTACTGTCTTAAACTAAGGTAAACTAACACTTTTAAAAGGTGAAAAGAGGGAGAAGCGAGAAAGAGGGTATTTCCAACACAGTCAAACTTTTTGTAGATTTTCAGGTGAACCGGGAGATGCCCGACCGCCCGACCTCCCTCTCTCCCTTCCTCCCTCAAATCATCATGGCTTAATAACAATAGTGTCTCTCTCCCGGGTAATGCAGAGGACACATTTTTCCTGTAGCCTGTCTTCCTGTAAAGTGCAGGAATCCCTGCCCTCTCTGGGTGCCCTTCCTGTTCACTTACATTTCAGATTTCCTCAAAAGGCATTCTACCACTTTAATATTTGAAAAAATGTCAGCTCAACCCCAGACAGCTAATATAAACAAGCTGAAAAGCATACCACCTAAAGTTACAACTGTGGAAAACAAAATTTCTTTTTAAGAAATTCTTTCTCGGAATCTGACTGCCGGTAAGGCTGGAAAGAAGCAGCCCAGTTAATTCCAGCTCCCAGGGACTCTATAATTCCTTTGCCTCTGCTGTGCCTTAAATTAGAGGTCTGTGAAACCGAATTATAGTGATCTAGAAAGTTCGTAAGGGTCCTTTGAGTTGAACGTGTTGTTAAATTCTTCAATACTCTGAGGTTGTGTCCACCTTTCACTTTTGCCTCCCATTCCATTTGGTTATAGTATTACAAAGCAGTTTGGTATTGCGAAAAATGTCTTGGCCATTCGAGAATACCATGGCTGAATTAGGCCAATTCCACACTTAAAAGTCCAGGCCAAGGCTCCTATACCACTTCTGAAATGATCGTCCACCTCTATCGATCTTTTTCTTTTTGGACGGGAACCTCACGTTCACACCAGATGCACCTTCCAAAGAGGGCCCAATGCCGGAAACCATGTGGCTAACTAGGAGCCAACCTAGAACCACCCGTATCCGATCTACAATGGGCGCTCTCAGAATGGAAGCATGCCATGCTAATACCTTTCAGTTTCCCAACTCAGAAACTTGCTCTGCTGGGACAGAGATATCTTAGGAGTGAGCCAAAAAGAAAAAAGAAAAGGAAGAAAGGGAAGAGTAACCTGATTTACTTTGGACCCTAAGGTCCAAAGATAAGATCACCATAATACCACCTTCTTCATGAAATCTTCCTACCTCCCATAGAGATCACTGCCATCTCTAAACTCCAACTGGGCCATTGCTTTTCACTATCTATGCAATTATCTTGTAGTATCATGATTTGCATACGTGCTTTCTAAATGGTAAGTTCCTTGAAGGAAACAAGTACATTTTAAATATTTTTGTATGCCTCCAAATCCTGTGCAATACGTATATATATATTTATATATTACATACACATACGTGAATACATACACACACACACACACACACACATTTATACATACATTAACTGAACTGAATGAATGAGTATATACCACATACAAAGTAACTAGATGCCAGCTCCTCAGTGCATCAAAGCATGGCATGCCCATCCTAAGCTGTTATTTCTCTGCTCAGGAGATTGTAGGTTTTCCTTCTATTAAGGAACCTCTGTCCTTCATAATGCCAAATCCTAGGTTCTTCAGCACTCTGAGCTTTCCAGATTCCCACTCTCCCCTAATGGTCAAGGAAAACACAGCCCTACTGTGAACTCTTATGAACATAGATCACTTCCTTCTCGGTCTGAGATGTAGGATTCCCATCAGGTAGAATTAAAAGGCGGTTCAACAACTCCAAAAACATGGCAGAAAGCTCACAAGACACTTTAATTTCACCAGGTCTTCCCCATGCATGTGGTGTCCGTGGTAGCCTCACTCACCTGTACCTAACTCACCTCCTCCTCCCATACATTCTCATATGGCATATGCTTTCTCTACGGTGAAGAAAGATTTGCTCTGAAACAAGTGACTTAGGGTCCTAGTGGCACCTGCCAGCACCCTCTCGGCTCTCTGATGCCATGTCAGGAATTTTTTTTAATCCCCTCCCCAATATAACATTAAGCCTGCAAAATACAACTGCATTAAAAAAAAATTAAGAAAAAGAAAAAAAATTAAAAACAACCATAACCCTGAATTTCTGACCTTTTATAGCTGACTAAATAGATGCAGGTACACACTCAAAAGATTTCATTGATTTTCAGTGAAACGGCGCAGTCCCCCCACGTTGGTGTAATGCTTAAAAGTACAGTTTTTCTCCCCATATTTTCCCCTGAGATGCAAAGCATCTCTCAAATGGGGAGACATAAAACATGTATGTCCTCACTGCTGCTTCTAAATACTGCGAGCCAATAAGCAATTGGTGCACGGTGCAAAATCTCAGAAGAGAAAGACCTTCTTGTCTGTTTTTTTTTTTTTTTTTGGTAACATGCTATCATTCACACTTCACCTTTACTTCCTTTAAAAATCAAAAGTTGCTTAATGTTCAAAGCGGTATCAATGGAAATTTAGGTAAAAACTGGCACCGCAACGGTTTATTCCCAAAGGAATATAAGATTACATTAATTTCCTACTAGTTTAACTCAACTTTTACCTTTCATCTTCACCTACAGACTTTTTAAAAGTTTGTATTCCTGTTGCACATAAAATTACTTACAATGTGCGTGCATACTAAAGAATTTTACAATTATATAAAGCACTGCACATTTAGACGCTACCAACCTGCTCTATCTCTCCTGACTGTGCAAAAGGCAAAAAGAGCTCAGTAATCCTAGCAGAAGAATGCAAATAACGTCAATGCACAGCTGAACTGCAAGCCCTGCCTTACAGGAACTCTCTGTGTCTGCAAAAAAAAGACACATACTAAACAGGAAATGCAACTGAGCTGTGGAAAACCTCAAACTTAAAAATGCAATCGCCAGGCGAAAATTGCATCCATGCATTCATAAATGCATGCACAACCCTTTGCATTTTTGCAAGTAATGCAAATAGGCTCTTACCTTTCGACTGAGACATTTTCCCCTTTCCTTTGATGGGGGAGGGGAGCACAAAAGACTTTGCCTTGCTTCTCTTCTGTAGCTAGTTTTGCAACAAAGATGCAAGCTGCAGGCGTGCAATCTTCATGCAAGTGGAGTTTCTCTTGACCGATGCAGCAGATGGACTTTCAGGGAATCAAGATGGAAATGCACACCTTGCAAAACAGACTGGAAAGTGATTTTTCCCCCAGTTGCAACGTTAGGGAAGGCTGTGCTGCAGCTACATGATGGGCCAGGGCTGGCAGCTAAAAGCTCCAAACTTGGAACTGAGTATCTTAGTGCGCAGACGTCCTTCCTGCGAAGGGCGCGGGGGCCGCTGGGTAATGTAGTTTCGAGCAGAGTCCACGGGGCTCTGATTTAAGGAAACGTGGTCGCTTGGGTCGCCGAGCGAGATGACTGGGTGCGCCCAGATAAACAAGTCAGACACGCAGTCGGTAGTAAGGGATGGGCCCAAAACGGCAGGGCCAAGGCGAGGGAGCATTTTTGTTACCGAAAAGCCCCTGAAGCAATAATTGAAGAACATTAGGTTAGCTGAAAAGCATTTGGCTCGCTGAGAAGGTCGGCTTGGGTGTTTTGTGTTTGCAGGGCAGCACCTGTTGTAATGTCCCTGCCTGTAGACGTTTTACCCCCACACCTCCATTTTTTAAACATTTTTCTCGCATGGAGAATTGGTTGGTGATTTGGCCGGCTAGAGGTAAGATTACCTTTGCAACTGCAGAGAAGATATAAAAGTTGTATTAAGTAAGAAATGATCCAGGTCGGTTACTTTCAAGGAACCTGAAAATCAGTGGGGGTGGGCGGGAATGGGAGGGGACAGTTCTCATTTCTTGAAGGGTTAAAGAGGAAGTTCTGCCTTTTATGTGTCACAACTGACTTTATCAAAGTTAAAATGTTTAGATGCTTTTTCTCACCTGGTGGAGGAGGAAAGTCCCCGGTCTACCGGAGAAAGTGGGTGGTAGTCTAAAATTAACCAAACCAGATATCCTGAATTTATTCAACAAAATTAACAAGTATCTGTTGAGTTCCTGGGATGGGCCAGGCACCTTTCTGGGGCCTTGGGTCATCCCTTTGTCCTGTATTGCTCATGGCTAGGGGATGTGGTAGAGCCACCCCTCTCCCAAGGAAGCCAGAGATGCACAGAATGATTCCATGCAAAGAAGGGAACTGAGGGGAGGGCACCTGGGCTGAAATGAGCCCAGGCATCTACTTCCCGGAGTAGACCAGACTCAGAAGTGTGCTTTCAACACGGAGAGGGAGAAGTTGAGGAGTTAAGGCTGCTGAGGTGTGAACCACAGGCAATAAAGAGAGGAGGACAGCCTATTCAGGAGACACTAAGGATACAACGTTGCCTCGTACCATAAAACCTTGGTTTGCCAACATAATTCGTTTTTAGAAACGTGCTCGTAATCCAAAGCGCTTGTATATCAAAGCGAATTTCAAGAACCATGGGCTCAGTTGTGATCACGTGACATCCAGCCTCGCTTACTACCGCTCTCGCAAGACACTGCTTGTCTTTCAGTTACAATTTATTAGACATGTTTGCTCATCTGGCAAACGCTTCGCAAAACAAGTTGCTCTCAATCCAGAGGTTGACTGGATACAAAAATGGAGGTGGACAGAATTTACAGGTGAAGACCGTCCTGGAAGGTAAAGGCAGGCCTAGAGGTTTGGACTTAATCTGACAGATACTTGGGAGGCTGTGAAAGGGTTTTAAACAGGGGCGTAACTGAATGAAAGCATTGTTTTAAGAAGGTAAATTTGCGCTCCGCAATCGCTGTTGGGTTGAAACGGGGAGAGTCTAGAGACAGGCCGGATCAGTAGTGGGAAATAAACAAGGGTACTTTGAGAGAGGATTCAGCTAGATTTGATGAGTGCTAATGAAAACTATTGCAGCTGTGTTCGGAATTCTAGGAAGCCAGGGCCTTCTGAGTAATGGATGAATCAGAGAGAAGGCCACCATGTTTAAGCTACAAGCCAGCAAATCAACTCTTAAAATACGCAATAGGTGATGCAACGAACATTAGTTTCCCTAAGTTGATTTCCTGTCCTGACATTATTGAGAATTCGTCCAGGTCACTTCATGTTCCTATTAGCTCCTGTCCCTAAGACAAAGGGATCTCTGTCCCATGAGCAACAGCAGATTCAGGGACTTACTAGCTCACTATCTTTCATTGTCCTTCTAGGCGAATCCTTACTGTCCCTTCCTCTCTTTCTTGCACACATAATTTGGGCACCGCGTGGCACTGGCATTTTTGCCTCCTAAGTCTCCTGTAACCAAGAGGCATGTGAGTGTGCAGATCTATTTCGATGCATCCAGTTCACCTTTGCAATCATGAATGGAGTACCTGCCACGTGCCAGGCCCTGGGACAGCTACTGGACAGAGAGCGGCCCATAAACTGGCTGAGCCACATGTTTAAAAATACCAAAACGGGGGCGGCTGGCTGGCTCAGTTGGTAGATCACGCGGCTCTTGATCTCGGGGTGGTGAGTTCAAGCCCTACAGTGGACTTCACTTCGGAAATAAATAAGTGACTTTACTTAGAAAAAAAATAAATAAAAACTAATTAATTTTTTAAAATAGCAAAATGTATCATTTTTTTTTTCTTTCTGGGGAAACATACATTTTGAATTTCCGTGGGGGGCTTCGATTCCAGAAGGAAAAGTTCTTCTTGCCTGGGTGGTCCAAGCTTTCCTCTGCCCGTAGTCCTGGGTGGCGGAAGACGTGGTACGTCTGTACGGTCGTGGGCCTTTCCTCTTTTCGCCCGTCTGTGGCAGTGCTCCTAGGAAGGGAATCCCTCTCATGGCGGCATGAGGAAGTGAAAGCAAAATCTGGCACGTTGTTCGTTTATTAGACAGTGCATTAGCTGTTTATCTCGAGGTGGTCTCTACTTGCGATGTTTCTAAAATAGCAAATGTGTTGCCTTCTCCCCCGGCTTCTAGTTACCATCAAGACAACGGCAAACTCCTTGACGTGGTATAATTGACTCCTTGAGACCTGTCCCCTGCTTACCTTCTGGCTTCATTTCTCCCCCCCGATGTTGATGCTATAGTCAGAAGCCAGGTTCGTCTGTCCTTTCTTTAGAGACACTGATCCCTCTGCCTGGAAAGCCTTTTTTCCATTCGCGACCTAGCTTGAAAAATCAGCTTAGCTGGCATTTCCTTTGGGTCCCTTCTGTGACCCGTCACCCGATGACCGCCCTCAGTGTGAAGGAGGTGCATTCGCTGATTCTGTAGCTCCAAGTACGCACCTCTTTCCTGATCCTCATCACAGGGCTGACAGGTGTTCATGTACATCTTGTCTCCTCCAGGAGCCTGAACTCCCAATGATCAGTGACTTATCTCTGCATTCCCAGTGCCGTGTATCTAGCATGTAATAGGCACTCAAAGGCATACTCAAATAACGAATGCAATAAATTGGGGAAGGACTTGTCATCATGGACAGCCTGGAATAACCAGATTCCAAGGATAATAACACCTGCGGGGGGTACTGGAACACCTGGGAAAAGCTGAATGCTGTCAGGCCAGAGGTGTGATTCTTGGAAGGATGCCCCTAGGCTAAGTCAAACTGGCTCTGAAAGAATTATTCTAGAAGAATATGCAGGGTGGAGAAAGTGGTGGGGGTAGGGTGTCTCAACCCGGAGGTGATTTTGCCCCCACCTCCACCATCTCCCCACCGCCCAGAGACATTGGGCAATGCCTGGAGAGACATTTTTGGTTGTTACAACCAGGGGTTGAGGGTGGCATCTAGTGGGTAGAGATCAGGGATGCTGGTAGTCCTACTACAAAGCACAGGAAGCCTCTCGCAACCAAGAATTATCCAGTCCAAACGTCAGGGCTGAGTTTGAGAAATGCTGTTTTATAGTTAACACCTTGAGAAGTTACTGACGTTCTATTTTTAAGCTAATTTAAAGTTAATGAGATTTGGGGCGCCTGGGGGGCTCAGTTGGTTGAGCATCCAACTTCCGCTCAGGTCATGATCTCACGGTTTGTGGGTTCGAGCCCTGCATCAGGCTCTGTGCTGACCGCTTGCTCAGAGCCTGGAACCTGCTTCAGATTCTGTATGTCCTTCCCTCTCTGCCCCTCCCCCGCTCACGCTTTGTCTCACTCTGTTTCTCAAAAATAAATAAATGTAAAAAAAAAATTAATAAAGTTAATGAGATTTGGTAAGAGTAACTTCTGATGTGAGGAAAACACTAGAATCTAAGAGATGTGGGTTCTAGTCCTGGATGTAGAAAAAGGTAGCTGTGCTTCCTAAGGCAAGTCACTTTACCTTTCTGGACCTCTTCTTGTTCCAGTAACATACAGAGAGTCAGACTAAATTCTAGTTGTAATATCCCGTGACTGTAAACCCAGTTCAGTGTCTGATTAAGACCACCAAAGATTTAAAGGAAGAGGAGTGTGGCCACACATTTTATTTTTTATTTTTTTACATTGGAATTAAGTGTTCGTGATCCTCTGTGCCCGCAAGCCAACCAATGACTTGTCATGACAATATCCCTTAAGAGATGAGATAAGAAATATTCAAATTACAGTTTGAGATATTGCCTTACAGGTAGCAATTCTCATGTGTATGTGACATTTATTAATGTTTTTCAACAGTGTCTACTAGATGTCAAACATGGGAAAGAAGGTGTCACAGTTAAACTCTGACTATCTACTTTCCTCGATTCTAGAAAATTACAGGATAAATAGGTACATTAAAGATAATGACGCATACTGGGGAGAAACATGTGGCAGATTAGTTTAAGGAACTGGGTGATGTTCTGCACAAGCAACGGTACAATAGCTTGAAGAACAAATTTTCTTTTTACTGCATTAATGTGTCGCAATGAATTATGATTATGGTAGAAATTTTAGAAATCCTTGGGGCGCCTGGGTGGCGCAGTCGGTTAAGCGTCCGACTTCAGCCAGGTCACGATCTTGCAGTCCGTGAGTTCGAGCCCCGCGTCAGGCTCTGGGCTGATGGCTCAGAGCCTGGAGCCTGTTTCCGATTCTGTGTCTCCCTCTCTCTCTGCCTCTCCCCCGTTCATGCTCTGTCTCTCTCTGTCCCCCCCAAAAAATAAATAAACGTTAAAAAAAAAAAGAAATCCTGAGGTAGATTCAGCTGACTTCCGGTGCCCTCCCCAATATGGCGCGGCCGTTCCTGTTCAGCCTTATATTCTGCGATTCTTTTGTCTAAGCAATCCGGCCAAAACAGGATTATTCTTATTCTGGCCCCCACCTGAAGTCTTCATTTTTCTAAAGTCTACCCTTCATTCAGGGCCCAAGGTCACCTCCTCTAGGAAGTTGTCCTTGATCACATCCCTCTGACTTAAAAAGAACATCCTCCCCTTTACATTCTGATAGCACCTGTTAGCTTCTGTGGGCCATAAATCCAATACCGTCTTGCAGCAATATTACTTAAGTACAAACCTTATATCTTCTGCTAAATCTTTGGTTCCCTGAGCGTTCCTGACCTTCTCCCTTGGACAGACCTTACTTGTCTGTATTTGGCCCTTATTCTAAGCTTGGGCGGGGGCAGTTTCATCTTCATCATGTTGCCCCAGATCAAATATATGTCATGCACATAATAAGTGCTCAGTTAATACTTGTTTATCTGAAGCGTGGATGGATTTATCACATCCTGAATGCATTCACCTAAAATGGATTGATTCGCTTATCTTAGCATTCTTTGTTAAGAGTTAAATGCCAGCATAGGGATTCACTAGGAAGAACAACTTTTATTTAATTATGATGTATATCTAAAAAATGCTTGACTACTACTTCAAGACTCCTATTAAGATTCTAGATTTTCACATTATTATCAACAACCTTTAAAATAACAGTGTGTGACACATCTAATGGAAATGCCAACAGACTATCCAGAGTCCTCATGAATGCATTCTCACTGAAAAAAAAATGTACACCGACTCAGTCGGTGGGGCATCCAACTCTTGATATTGGCTCAGGTCATGATCTCAGAGTCGAAGGATCGATCCTCGTCTTGGGATCTGCACTGAGCATGGAGCCTGCTTGAGATTCTCCCTCTCCCTCTGCCTCTCTCTCTCTCAAAAAAAAAAAAAAAAAAAAAAAAGCATACCATGACTGTTCAGTATTTCTTAACAATCAAGGAGACTTCTAGAGCTCCAGTGTGATGCCGTTTCAGTCTCACCCCAAAACCGTATTCAGTCTTAGCCAGCAATAGTAGCATAAACGGACAAAGGATGTTGGTTCTAGGAAAATAAGAATAAAAACAATTCCAGCCTAGTATTAACCCTAAAAGCATGCTCAACACTCCAGGGAGTGTGTTAAAGCACTGGCCAATAGTGAACTGCTTTGAATCATTAGATTATGTAATACAGGGTGCAAAAAATATTTCACATCCTGTTAAGAGAGAAAACCGGAAGCATGTCTAATCCAACATATGCATATACTTTTTCTCTTCTTTCCATCATAATCAAATCAGTCGATCTCATTATCTTTATACACACACACACACACACACACACACACACACACACGCGCATAATATCTCTGGTCCTGCCCCATTTGGCTTTGGAAAACCTGAACAAGTCCGAGCTCTACAGAAACCAAATAAATGGTTACGCTCTATATGTGAGGTTCAAGTTGCGCGTAAATTTGGAACTCCTTTGTTGCAACGCTCCTAGTCAATTTCATATTTAATCAGTTATTGACTTGCATTGTATAGTGATTCAAAAAGAACACCTTGGCCCCCCAGATACCCAGATATTTCACTTTGCAACTTCTTCCAGAGAGAATTCCTCCAGAACTTCATGGTTGTACTGCACCATCATTTCCAGCCTTAAAGGAGTGAAGAATCTTGTCATAGCTACCATTTCGCTTGTCAAAGGCAATACATTACAAAGGATCCAAGGTGACTGATGCATGCCCTAGTGACATGAAAGGCGCATATGGAACATTTATTATATTATAGAGAGCTGGGCAAATTTCTTTACAATGGAGGTTGTCAAATTATGGCTTCCTGCTCCAAATTGATCATGCCCGCTATTTTTGTCAATAAAACTTTATTGGAACACAGCTATGCCCATTCAGGTGTGTATTGCCTGTGGCTGCTTTTGAACTACAACGGAGTTGAAATAGAGACTATCTGGCCTGTTAGACCTACGATACTTCTTCATTCTGGTTCTTAATAAGTAGGCAGACCCTGCTTTACAAATTGGTCTTGACTGCATGTTCCTATAAACCCCTGGTACTAAGTGAAGCATTTCCAAAGGTATTCAATGTTTTAGTCACCGTGTACTTGAAGTGTTCCTAATACAAAAATCTTAACTCCACAATTACACTGGGAAGTCATTGGGAATACCCTTGAATACCCTGGAGGTCCTTGTATGACATAGCAAGCCTGTTCTAAATATTTCTTGATAGGTTGATTAAATTGAGCATTTACTATAGGAATCATGAATCTTGTACCGTAAGAAAAAAATCAGCTCTCAGTTTTCCTTGAGTATCCCTGCTTGTCCGTCTATTTTCCTTTTCCTACATGTCTCTCGGGATGTTCCAATCCCAGATGTTGAAATACTAGGTTTATGTACTAAAGGAGGATTAAGAACAATCAAAATGTAAAATACAGGCAACGCCAGCTATAAAACATGACATCTCACAAATGTATTTATCCCAGGGACCTGAAAGAAAAAAGAAAAAGGAAAAGAGAAAAGAAAAGAAAAAAGAGAAGGGAAGGGAAGGAAAGAAAAAAGCACCCTGGTTTATTATATCCATTTTAAAAAGTAATAGACCTTCATTAAGACTTACAGTTATGGTAAACACAGTGGGTTAAGGAAATGGAAAAAGTAGGGGCGCCTGGGTGGCTCAGTCAGTTAAGCCTCCAACTCGTGGTGTCTGCTCAGGTCATGATCTCATGGTTCATGGCATCAAGCCCCACTGTTAGTGCAGAGCCTGCCTGGGATTCTCTCTCTCCCTCCCTCTCTCTGCCCCTCCCCTGCTTGTGTGTTCTCTCTCTCTCTCTCTCTCTCTCTCTCTCTCAAAATAAATAAATAAACATTTACAAAAAAAAAAAGCAAAGAAAATGGAAAAAGTACGATCTCTGTTCTGAGAAGCTTAAAATCCTGCGGGTAATGTTCGTAACATTTTTATAATATCTCAAGGTTCACAAGCTCTTTCCACATCCACCATCTATCATTTTATCCTCACAGTGATGCTGAAGCGGGTCATCCCGGCATCCCAGTTTATCATCATCAAATCACGTTGTTGCTTTACTGGGACAAGATGGAAAAACACGGGATTTAAAACAGTCTGGGTGCAGGTGTACAACCTTGTCTTCTGAACCCTAGTCCCTTACTTTAGCTACCCAGTCTCATCTTAAGCTAGGTAACTTTTAGTGAATGCCCTAGAAGTTGTACCTTTTTCAGGTTAACAGTCATCTGGTACCATTTTGCCTCGTTTTATGTTAGTTGTTCACAGGACAAGCTCAACTCAGGACTCATAAAGTCCACAATAAAGCTGTGTATGTCCTTTACACTCCGTACGTTAGTCAATGCACTGTGACAATTCAGTAAGTCTTCTACTATTTGAGGATGAGTTTGAAATACTGAGGTAGGACAAAGTGTTGTGCCCTTTGAGACTCCTTGATATGTTTACATTGATGTTAATAGATGCTTCTGGGCTCTAGTCACATACCTGAATAATTCAGGTCATACTTATCTGCTGCACTTTGTACAAAACTATAAAACGTTCGGGGAAATATTTTAGAGGAGCGATATATGCAAATTACCAAAAAAGTTCAAAAGTCCACAGACTATTGAGAAGCTCTCTGAACTAGACAGTGATGTAGAAATAATTGTAGATGGTCAACATGCGTTTTCTTAAATTGTTCCATTTGGATTAGTGTCCAAAGGAAATGCTTTGTTATTAACAGCACATATGAGATAAGTTGAAAATACTGCTAATTTTCCTTATTTCCTCTCCTTTGAGATGGTAGACTAATCATTTTGTGTGTGAGCCAAATTCGTAAAAACAGTGGGTTCTATATATTTCTCAAATTAGTATATCTTATAACCAAATAGTGTTTTGTAAGTACTTTGTGATCGTACAGTATTAGAAAGTAGTTATTTGAGAATATAATGAGCGCCTCATGGTATTTTATAGCTTGTGCGTCCTACCATAAAGAGGGTTAAGGTTAACCTCTTTATGATGGAGTAAATAACATGAGCCACATGCTCCATGCCTTTTCATGATTCTGAATCCTACAACATAAGGAGTGAAACAGCCAAGATGTACTAGATTGTACCTACTGCCCCTGGAACTGTTTGGAGGTCGATTTTAGAGCTCCTTTCCAGCGGCCTTACTTGACTGACATTGAGGCGGGAAATAAAGAGAACCTAAAAACCTGCCCGTTTGTGACAGGCACCCAGAGATTGCCATCTCACAGGGCCGTATTCATCCTGTTGTTTCTGGATTGTTTTAATCCAAATAAATATCAAAATACATGTATCAAACAGTGTGGGGCATGCTGCCATCTGGCACTGAGTAAATTTTGAAATGCTGGTGGATATCTCAAAGAAAATGGTAGAAAATGTTGGGTATGATTTTCTTAATCTTACTTCCGTGCGATTCATGATGTAGGAAACTCGTTCTACAGGTTTTTAATAGACATTTGGATGATTTTTTTTAATATACCCAGCCAGTGCCTTATGAAAAAATATAATGCTTGGCTCTTAACTTTTAATGACTCATTAATTTTGTGTAAAATAGAGCTTCTCACAGCAGGTGTCTGAAATACACTATGTAGAAAAAATTTTAAGGATTTACGTATATCGTAATGTGAGTTCTTAGCCCATGTTAATGAGCTGGCAAACCAAAATGCATCTGGGTTTGAAGTTTGGGAAACTGCATTCACAATAAATGCTCCTGACATTATAGATAGATTCCAGAAAAGAAGCACAATATATTTATGACATCTCGCTGTCTTCTTTTTTTTTTTTTTTTTTTTCAACGTTTTTTATTTTTGGGACAGAGAGAGACAGAGCATGAACGGGGGAGGGGCAGAGAGAGAGGGAGACACAGAATCAGAAACAGGCTCCAGGCTCTGAGCCATCAGCCCAGAACCCGACGCGGGGCTCGAACTCACGGACTGTGAGATCGTGACCTGGCTGAAGTCGGACGCTTAACCGACTGCGCCACCCAGGCGCCCCCATCTCGCTGTCTTCTAAGCTAGGATAAAAAATTATTATAATTCGCAGGATGTGAACAAAAAGACACCTCAAATGTGAGGTGCTCCGTTTATTCTTGTAACTGGAGGGGTTAAGTCGATTCCGATTGTAATCTCGTGAGCCAAAGGCACTGTTGCAGTTTGTAGACTGAGAACCCCCACTGTCACAAGTATAAGTGACCCGATTTACAGGATGTTGACTTGGGAGCAACACCAAGGTGAGACTACGGTCATCACCAGCTATTTGCTGTTATATTTAAAATGAAGTACCAGAGAAACAAAGGTTTCCAAAATATAGTTAAAATACATTATACCTATTTGGATGCTACCAACATACTAATGCACCTCCCAACTCAGAGACATAAAGCCTGTGTTCTAGAAAGATGTTTCATGATTTCGACCTCAGGTCTTTATATAACCAATAGTCATGGGCTATTTTTCAAGGGTAAGGGTGACTCTGAAATATGGAATTTATTGGCTCATGGTGCTCTTCAAGAGTCCTTGTACGTCGTATGGTCCACGTGTTCTGTCTCAAACCCACTTTTGGTAACGAATGAACAGATGTGACATGACAAAGTGATTCTAAGGATTCCTGCTGGGGTTTTTTTTCTCAGCCATTCACATTTAATTCAGGAAGGAAATTTGAATTAGTAAATTAATACCTATCCTACCTGTTTTTAAAAAGCTTATGTTGGGGCACCTGGGTGGCTCAGTCGGTTAAGCGTCTGACTTTGGCTCAGGTCATGATCTCACGGTTCATGAGTTCGAGCCCCGCATTGGGTTCTGTGTTGACAGCTCAGAGCCTGGAGCCTGCTTTGGATTCTGTGTCTCCCTCTCTCTCTGCCCCTCCTCCACTCACGCTCTGTCTCTGTCTCTCAAAAATAAATAAATGTAAAAATAAAAACAAGTTTATGTTAATTGAAGAGTCCAACATGATGAATATTTCTTAAAGTCAAGTGTTCTATTAAAAGCAGGCTAGGTTGGAAAAGGCAGACCAATTCAAAATGATATTATATGGAAATATTTTGTGAGAATTAGTGGAAATGGTCACACCTAAATAAAAAGAAAAAGAAAAGGGAGTCAGATAATTTGTAGTGTATTTAATCTACTTATAACTTATACCTCAAACACTAAGTTGATACGTAAAGCAAAGTAATCAATTTGAAACTAATGAAATAATCTCCGGCCTATTTCATAGACCATGATCATCCCTGCCTCATCTGCACAGGAGTAGATAAGTGTCTGTTATCTCCGCGACACTTATAATCACCATTCTTTTTATTCAACCCAACAGTTGATGGTTGGGGACTGAAGACACTTGAGCTGATGAGGTACCATTCATTGTGATGGAGGCTGTAAATACTGTGAAGCATTAGGTGCAATAAAAATTCAAGTAAATGCGAATTTTGCCCCCCCCCCCCCCCCCGTTTATGTCTAGAGGACTCTGGTAGAGATAGTAAGGTGTCAAATCTCAAGAACATAGCTTTGGAAGACGCTGTTTTCCTATATAATATCCCATGGAAGCAGATACACTAACACAGCCCTAGCAGTTGCTTCCATGACCAAGGCAGTCTCTGTTGTCTCTAGTGGTTCGTAGGTATAATTTGATTACACTAGACCTATATAGGTTGGCCATAATTGTGAGAGGATTATAGCACAGACCCTGGAGCCAGACTGCCTGGCTGGGTTGGACTCCGGGCTCTTCGAATTACAGTTGACTCTTGAATAACACAGGTCTGAACTGCACAGGTCCACTTGTTTGTGGATTTTTTTTTTCAATAAATACAGTACAGTACTGTAAATGTATTTTCCTTATGATTTTCTTAGCAACGTTTTCTTTTCTCTCACCTACTTTATTGTAAGAATACAGTATATAATAAATGTGTGAATTGACTCTTTATGTTATCGGTAAGGCTTCCAGTGAGCAGTAGGTTATTACTACTTACATTTTGGAGGAGTCAAAAGTTATTAATGGATTTCCCTGCCACTAATATAACATTGCGTGTCAACTACACTCAAATTAGAAAGAACTTATACAACTCAACACCCAAAAAACAATCCAATTAAAAATGGGCAGAAGAGGGGCACCTGGGTGGCTCAGTCAGTAAGCGTCCGACTTCAGCTCAGGTCATGATCGTGCTATTCGTGAGTTCAAGCCCTGGGTCGGGCTCTGTGCCGACAGCTCAGAGCCTGGAGCCTGCTTTGGATTCTGTGTCTTCCTCACTCTTTCTGTCCCTCCTCCACTCACACTTTTCTCTCTCTCTCTCTCTCTCTCTCTCTCTCTCTCTCTCTCAAAAATAAGTAAACATTTTAAAAAAATTTTAATGGGCAGAAGAAGTGAACAGACATTTTCCAAAGAAGACATACAGATGGCTGATAGACACATGAAAAGATGCTCAACATCGCTCATCATCAGGGAACTACAAATCAAAACTACGATGAGATATCACGTCACGACTGTCAGAATGGCTAAAATCAAAAACACAAGAAACAAGCGTTGGTGAAGAGGTGGAGAAAAAGGAACCCTCGTGCACTGTTGAAGGGAATGCAAACTGGTGCAGCCACTGTGGAAAATAGTTATGGAGCTTCTTAAAAAATTTAAAAATAGAACTACCCTGCAATCTAGTAATCGCATGTCTGGCTATTTACCCCAAGAATACCAAAACACTAATTCAAAAGGGTATGTTTGCCCCTATGTTTATTCAGTATTATTTATAGTAGCCAAATAGCAAAATAATGGAAGCAGCCCAAGGGTCCATCCATAGATGAATGGATAAAGAAGATGTGGTATACACACACAATGGAATACACCATGGAATATTATTCAGCCATAAAAAAGAATGGAATCTTCCCATTTACAATGACATGGATGGAGCTGGAGAGTATAATGCTAAGTGAAATAAGTCAGATAAAGACAAATACCACATGATTTCACTCATACGTAGAACTTAAGAAACAAAACAAACAAACAAAGGAAGAAGAAAGAGAGGCAAACCAAGAAATAGACTCTTAACTGTAGAGAACAAACTGGTGGTTACCAGAGGGGAGGTGGGTGGGCGAATAACTGAAACAGGTGATAGGGATTAAGGAATCCACTTGTGATGAGCACTGGGAGATGTATGAGATTGTTGAGTCACTATATTATACACCTGAAGCCAATTTAACACTGTAGGTTAACTTCACCGAATTAAAATTCAAACCCTAATAATTTTTTTTTAATTTAAAAAAATATCATTCATCGGTGAAGGGGGTGGTTGGTACCCCTAACCCCCATATTGTTCAAGGGTCTGGACTAGTTCTGTGAGTTGGGCTAAATATCACTTCTCCATGCTCAGTTTACTACCCCACGCAGTACCTACCTCATGGGGTCGTCGTGAAGATTAAATGAACTAATCTACTTTAGCCTCTAAGAAGAGTGTCTGGTCCATGATATGTGCTAATGGCTATTAGGTATTGAGGCTTTCGGTTGTCTCTGTTGCTATTAAATTTCTCAGCATTGGCTCCTTCTTTGAGAATGAAGATACTGTATATGAAGTGGAAGAGAATTGGGACGTAAGAACATGTGTCTTACCAAGTGATAAAAGAAATAAGAAAGCTTTGAAATTAGAGAAATGTTACTGCCAACATAAATGAAAAGAAATGCTTAGTTTAATGGCAGGGAAAGGGAGAAGAAATATTTTTTTATTGCAGCAAATCAAAACACTGTTGGATGCTTGTTAAGAGGAAATGGAGGCCATATGGAGAAAATAATTCCATTCCACAGGGGTGGAGTGGATTTTAAGGACAACTGAAGAGCCCAGGCATGAATTATGTAGGCCTTTGGCCATATAATGTCATTGATGAACAAAGCAAACAGCAGAGGGCATAGTATAGTTAATGAGAGGTGGAAAGAATCCTAAGGCTACAATGACCAGTTCTTATCATATGGTTTTCCTTATTAGAGAAATACACTGATAACATTATTTTGGTTCTTTCCGATCATTTGCATGCCGTAGGATGTTAATATTCTAAATCCTTTTATTTAATCTCTACATTCTGATATTCATTGTCTTTGCATGAACTTTTTTCTTGTAACCTTTACTGGTGGTGCTGCCTTTTTGCTAATCAAGTTGTTAATTAACTAAATTAGCTCAGTTTTAAAATTTATATTAGAAATATTTTGAAAATCAAAATATTTTCCCTGGGCCTCATTGCCTAATAATTAAATAAAGAAGGGGTTGGAGCATGTATTGGAGGTATTTTATTTTATTTATTATTTTTTTTTTTAATTTATTTTTGAGACAGAGACAGAGCATGAACACGGGAGGGGCAGAGAGAGAGGGAGACACAGCATCCAAAGCAGGCTCCAGGCTCTGAGCTGTCAGCACAGAGCCTGATGCGGGGCTCGAACTCATGGACTGTGAGATCATGACCTGAGCTGAAGTCGGACGTTTAACGGGCTGAGCCACCCAGGCGCCCCTATTATTATTATTATTGTTATTATTATTTTAAAATGGAGCAATTCTGGGACACCTGGGTGGCCTAGTCAGTTAAGCGTCTGACTCTTGACTTTGACTCAGGTCATGATCTTGCAGTGCTGAGATCAAGCCCCACGTGGGGCTCTGCACTGGGCACGGAGCCTGCTTTGGATTCTCTCTCTCCCTCTCCCTCTGCCCCTCCCCTGCTCGCTCTGTCTCTCTCTCAACAAAATAATAATAATAATAATAAATAATAATAATAATTTTAAAAAGAAGTAATTCTTATGAAATATTTATTATTAAAGAAATGCATTTTAAATTTAATTTATTAAAGAAATTAATTCATTAATTGCTATGTTTGAAATAATTTGTTTAATACTTATCAAAAGGATCTGCATGAACTGTTTGGAACCAGGCAGGGGTAAAGGAAAAGAACCAGAAAACAAAACTTCACGAATTTTTTTCTCTGAAAGACTTACTTTCCATCATGAGTTTAAAAACATACATAAAAAAAAACAATTCTTCCTTTAGCAACGTTAAGAGAAGTCCAGACACGAAAAGTCATCCAGAAAGAATCTGCAGGGTCTCAAAAGGATAAATAGGATTATATTGAGTTTTAATAAGTGTTCAGAAAAATTAAAAAGCCAGCCTACAGGTAGCATGTTCTATTGCTTCCTTTCCACAATTTTAGTGCCACAATTTTATTTTGGATTCTGCAGCTAAGTTCTTGGCCTGACTAAAGATGTATGCATTTAACCTTTTAACTTTAATTTATCTGGATGAATTACGTTAGGAATTTACGATCAATGCTGGTTTGGGGTTATTGTGAAGAAAACAAGGCATTATTTTAGATTTCATGTTCACAGTGACCGAGATGCCTTCAAAGAAAAAAAAAAAAACAACAAAGTTTCTGTAACAAGAGCCTAAGCGAATATCTATCCGTGTACCTTCCCAAAAAATGAACTGAGCCTTGTGTTCTTAAAAACAGCATCTTAAAAATAAGTCATAAGGGGGATGAAGAGCTGAACTGTGGTAGATGATATTCCAGTTATCTCCTCAATCAATTTTGTAGAATGCTTTGGAAGCAGAATAACAAGGAATATGAAATCATTTTTCAAGATGCTATATATGTGCACACTCTTTAGTTCTATTTCTGTATTCATTGGCACAGGCAATTTATGCAATGTACTTGTGATACTCCAAGAACAAAGACCAATTTCCCTGAAGGTTATGAGCACCTCTTGAATTGTACAAATGCAAAAAATATACATATATATTTTTTCATGTTGTTACACTTAGATAACGAAGTCTGCTAGATTTACAGAGTCTCCATGTTGAGTCTCAGAAATTATGCCCACGGTGGATATTTTTTATTCCGAGATTCAGAAGGTAAATGCAGGCAGCTCTTAACAAGCATCGACAAGTAGTTAAGTGTCAGTGAGTGTTGTGAACGATGGAGGGCCGAAAGGCCTTAGACATCAGCTTCTGAACACGAGTATCTTTTATTCTTGGGAAAACAGGTATCCGATTGATCTGCTGCTGATGCTCCATCTAGGTTTCAGGATCCGACCGGACCTCTGTGTGACTGAAATGAACCATCTGTTACCTTCGAATACAAGTGAGGAAAAGGTCGAGTGAAGACAATAGATTAATCCCTTTGGCAACAGGTAGCCATTTTGCTGGTTTTCCTTTACTTTGGGGAGATGTGCAGGGCTGAGAGTAGAAATGCCTCCCATCCGGACCCTCCTCCCGTGATGCCCCCCCATGACCATGGCAGGCATTTGTGCACACGATAGCCCATCGGAGGGGATCCCAGGGTTCGGAAGTAGCCCTGTATCTTTGCTCATCTGATTGCTCCTTGAGCGTTGACTATCATGGTTTCGTTTGTTTTCTAATTGCACCAACGGTGCTTTGCCAGAGAACTTATTTCCCTCACAGCGGAGGTAGGGATAGCATCCGTGCTCAAACCCTTGGTAGCTACCTGGCAAATAATCCACAGTGGAAATCCACGGACTGCAAGAGGCACAGGCACTTTGCAGCTTTTCTCCCCGTTCATGAAACCTGATCTGAATGAACAGGGCACAAAGATCGGCTGATTACTCTCTCCCCGCACTCCCCCTGAAATTTCCCCATCTTTGGGGGCACAGTCCTGCTTAAACTTGTTTCTTCACATTCCACAAACAGGGCAGAGTTCTGAATGTGTATACACTCTACCCTTACCCAGTTTCAAGTTATGTAATAGCTGTAAATGCCCTCTTGTGCCTGGGGATAGCACAAAACTAAGCCTTAATAGAATGTCTACCGAAAGAAAAACCTTTGGGCACCCTCTTAGTATTTAGACACAGACAGAAAAGCATGTTTTGCCCATTTTGCTAAAGCCCGGGTCCCCATTCTAAGATCACAGAAGAAAATCAAGACAGGAAAGGGTCTGAGTTCACAAACCCTGGTCTCTTAGACCTGAATGTGGAAAATTAGTGCCAGTTTGAAAGTTTTAATTTGCTTTATTAGCTTAAGAGTTGGACTGTTGGGGCACCTGGGTTGCTCAGTAGGTTGAGCGTCGGACTCTTGGTTTCAGCTCAGGTCATGATCTCACGGTTCGTGACTTCGAGCCCCACATCAGGCTCCACCCTGACAGTGCAGAGGTTGCTTGGGATTCTCTCTCTCCTTCTCCCTCTGCCCCTCCCCTGCTCGTGCTCTCTGTCTCTCTCAAAATAAAAAAGTAAACTTTAAAAATAATTTTTAAAAAGAGTTGGGATGTTCACTCTCAGGTTTTAGCTGCTCAGAAACCAACATGCTCATTCAGATATATCCACGTGCAGGAGTTGCACGACCCCTCCTCATTCAATGACTAAACTATAAGAACCTAAATTGGGACTACAAGAATGCTTTTAGGTTGGCTAGTAGGAGGCTTAGTTATAATTTCAGAAATGGTCCACACAGATGAAAAGGGGGAAAGGATGGCTACAGAGATCTGGCAGTCAACCCCTTGAGTTCTGTTACTCATTTTAATAGTGTTTTCATTCATTCATTCATTCATTCATTCATTCATTCATTCTGCCTTGGAGAAAAGATGGACTGGGGAGAAGAATGAGTTCAGATATCTCACTTGATAATCTTGCTCTTTCTGAGAGGTTCACCTGTCTGTTGTGAATAGGAAGAAGTTTGCTTATAAAATCACATACAGCTAGCCATCTTTAGACGGGTGGCGATCGTGGCCACCATCTTCTTAAAATTGCATTCGAACTTCCTTTTCTCATATATGCTTTGGAAATCCAAGAAGCCATCAGCACCAGTGATGTAGCTGAACCAAGCCTTTGGTCAAAGAAAGGATAGCCGAGGAGTGGGTGGGTGAGGGTCCCAGTAAAACCCTGGTCATAAGGCTAATTAGGCCTGTAGATGCTTTTAATTGTGTAATTTCTAAATATTCCTCTGTGCTCAGAGGTATATGCTGTTTTGGGTAAATGGCTGGATAGAAATGATGAACGAATGAAGAAGCATCTTCATAACATATCTCTTTGATTACATTGATCTTTATCTCTCTTTATGTCAGCAAACCTGGCCTTCTTGTTCTCTTCCCTATCTCTAGGGCACGATTTGTCAGCCTTGGCACTGTTAACATTTTGGACCAGATCATTCTTTCTCGAGAGGCGCTGTCCTTTGCATCCCTGGCCTCTACCCACTGGGCCAAAGTAGCAACCCCCCTCGTTCTCACAACCAAAAAGGTCTTCAGACACGGCCCAAATGTTGCCTTGGGGGCAAAACCACCCGTGACTGAGAGCCACGACTCCAGGGTAAACAGATTCTCCAAGACAGTCCCGGTCCACACATTTTCCCAACTGCAGGGCAACCCTTTCACTCTCAAAAGGGTCATAATTTGACAGGGAGTTAAATGGTCCCCCAACACAATCTCAGTAAATTGCAACCCCGTGTTTCCAGTTGCCCACGCCAAAACTGAGGACGCTCTTAGCCTCTCTCATTCCCTGATTCCTCCGGTCAACCCCCAGCAGGCCCAGTTAAATAAAACCACCTTCAGCCGCGCCTGGGGGGCTTAAGTGTCTGACTCTCGATTTGGGCTCAGGTCACGATCTCGAGGTTCACGGGGTCGAGCCCACATCAGGCTCTGCACTAACAGGGTGGAACCTGCTTGGGATTCTTCTCACCTGCCCTATCTGCCCCTCCCCTGCACGCACTCTCTCTCTCAAAATAAATACACTAAAAAAAAAACAAAAAACCACTTTCAAACTGTGCCACGTCTAGCCCCTCTTTCCACATCCCCGATGCCACACCAGTCCTCATCTCTCCCCTTCACGTGTGCCCCATTTCGGGCTGTTCTCAGCACAGCTGCCAAAGCTGTCATGTCTGATTAGAAGTCGGCTCGTGTCACTCCTGTGTTCAAAGTCCTTCAGTGGCTTCCCAATCCGCTCAGAGTAGAAGCCGAAGTCCGGCTGTACTGGCCTCTGCTAGTCCTTAGACACCTGGCAGGCCCGTCTCAGGGCTTTCCTTTGTCAGTTCCTTCTGCCCGATCACCTCCTGCTCCCCCCACTCTAGACGTCCCTGCCTGCCCCCCAGCTGCTCCCTTGTTTGGCAAGTTTGTATTCTAATATCGGCGTCATGGCAAAGCCTTCTCTGATCACCCTACTTAAAATCACCCCTTCCATTCATCTCCCATGCTTGATTTTTTTCCACAGCCCTTATCGTTATCTGACATACTAAATTTTCACCCGTTTATTTACTCGCTTCCTAATCTGTCGTGTGACCCTCAGAATGAGTAGGCAGACTCCATGCGGACAGAGATTTTTCTCTGTTGTATTTACTGTGCCACGCTCAGTGTCTTTAGCAGTTTTCCTGGGAAACACCTAGTAGGCAGTCATTAAATGCTGAATGAATGTGGTGCCCCTGGGTGGCTCGGTCGGCTGAGCGTCCGACTTTGGCTCAGGTCACGATCTCCCGGTTCGTGGGTTCGAGCCCCGCGTCGGGCTCTGTGCTGACATCTGGGAGCCTAAAGCCTGCTTCGGATTCTGTGCCTCCCTCCCCCTCTGCCCCAACCCCACTGGCGCTCTGTCTCTGTCTCTCCAAAAAAAAAATGAACACACGTTAAAAAAAAAAAAATGTAAATACTGAATGAGTGCAATAGGGAATTTATTGAATGCTTACTTTCTTCTAGGCATCGGGCTAAATACTGAGCCTACAAAGTGAGTGCAATACTGTCCCTGCCTTCAAGAAGCTTACAAGCTAGTAGAGGACACGGGCATGTAAATACATAAGCACAGTTGAGAGAGATGCTTGCGATAAAGAGAGACATGCAGGGAGCTGGAATAGAGGAATTGAAGGGGTTGGTAGAGCACAAGGGGACCGCCGCGTGTTGAGGAGGGAATGCAGGGTGTGAAGAAAGAATACTTAAGATGCTCCTTCTTGCCACCCCGTCACAGTCCATTATCTGCCTGGCTGCTGCAGCGCAGATATAGCGTGAATGACAAAATAAAGCCACTGCGTGTGCCCGTGGTTCCTCACCCTGGACACCTACACTTGGAGTGTGGAATTCTAACTCTTTCGCCTGGTATGTGAGACTCGGCCTAAGCTGGCTTCCCGCCCAGATTTATCTATTGCCACTCTCCTCCAGACCGCCTTTCTCACTGACTCGACTGGTCGGAACGGAATGTGTTCTCAACACGCTGCGGCTTTTCCTTGCTCCTGGGATGCCCTCCCCATTGCAGGGTCTCCCTGTCAGGGTTCAGCCAAAATGGAACAACCTCTCTGAAGTCTTCCTCAATGTCACCTTCCGTCTGGGGGAATGAGCACACAAAAGGCCAAAGGCACCTGCATCAGGCAGCTGGGAGGAGCTCATTTCTAAACAGCTTGAACCTAGGGGCGCCTGGGTGGCTCAGTTGGTTGAGCGTCCGACTTCGGCTCAGGTCACGATCTCCCGGTTCATGGGTTCGAGCCCCGCATCGGGGCTCTATGCCGACAGCTGGGAGCCTGGAGCCTGCTTTCAGAGTCTTCTTCTCCCTCTCTCTCTCTGCCCCTCCCCCGCTCACACTCTGTCTCTCTCTGCCTCTCAAAAAAAATAAATAAATGTTTAAAAAAAAAATGTAAACACAATGAACCTATTAAGAAAGTCAGAAACACGGTGCAAAAAAACAAATACCATCAATCAAGACTGTGTTATGAACTTTGAATAACTGTGATTTGAGATGCACATTCCTGGAACAAGCAATGACAAACCGGTCATAGGTCCATGTAAACAAGGAGACAGCACAGGCCCAGGGCCCGGACCATGAGAGAAGAGGAAGATTAGCACGTTTTCAAAGCATTTCCCTCATCTGCCAGGAGTTTAATCTGGGAAAGGTTGGAATTAAATTCTGGACCATACTGTTTGTCACTCCATATAACTGTATTTAAACGTATATTAAAGTTAAATGAATAGTAAACTCTGTAAGCCTATTTTATGTTTTGAGTTTTATGGTTTATAAGTACTAATTCCTGTTACCATGATAAAGTCATGAGTTGAAAGTGCTAATTCAAATATTTTTTCAAGTTTATTTATTTATTTTGAGAGAGAGAGAGACAGAGCATGAGCAGGGGAGGGGCAGAGAGAGAGAGAGAGAGAGAGAGGAGAGAGACAGTCCCAAGCAGGCTCTGTGCTGTCAGTGCTCAATCTCACAAACCGCGAGATCGTGACCTGAGCCGAAATCAAGAGTCAGACACTTCACCGACCGAGCCACTGGGGTCCCCTCAGGTTTTTTTTAAAAGCAAATGCTACAACCAAGTGGACTGGAGTGCGGTTACAGTCGAGAATCAACCAGAGTCAGACCAGTTACGTTAGCAGCATGCTTCATAGCATAATATCTCTGTAAGACCCGTTCCTCTTTGAATATTTATTCAACAATTGAATAGTTCAATATTCAGTTCAACATCCCATTGAATAATTCAATTACTGAAGGCCTAAGTGTCAGACATTTTTTTTTTTTTTTGATCTTCTAACATTCTCAAGAGCCTACGAATTAAGTGTATTTTCTCCACTATGGATAATGAAGCTGAAGCTTAAAGAGATTTAAGGCTTTCACCAGCCGGCAAGACAAGAACTCAAGATTCAAACCCACTTTGTTCTAAAGTCAAAGCTCATTCTTAGCTACTATACGCATCTGCCTCTGTGCTACACCAATGGATGATTTAATTTCGGGCATTTGTGTCTGAACTGACAATAATCTTTTGTATCAAATGTATAGAGATTTTGATGGTAGCCTGTGTATCATGAGTCTCGGTTAGTCACAGAAATTATTTACTCAGTTTATAGTTGTTACATCCTAAACTCATTGAGATTAACGAAATGGCTGATAATAATGTTCGAGGCCTAATTATTAGCTTGAGCAGGTACACTTCACGCTTGGTACCTAATCACATACTGGGCCTTTGTGAAAACAGAACAGTTAGACTAATATCAGCAACTCCTGAAGGAAGATTAAAGTAGCTGACAAGATCTTGAAAATTCCCTTGGATATTATGGATTTCATTTTAAGTGAAAAATGCAAAGCAATTACATTTCTTGTAACAGAATTCCTTATTTTATGTAATTTATACTGAGTATTTTTATTTAAAAGTTAGCAAACTTGATTTCTTACAAACATGTAAAAAATATTAGTGCATTGGAAAAGATGGAGAGGATATTTTTTGGTCTTAGGAGAGTAGGGGAAGTGAATGAGTTTTCTCCTTTAAAAGTTTTTCAATATTATTGTTTTAGTGGTTTCTCATTTTTAAAAGAAACAACTAAGTAAAACTTATTTACTATTTAATGCATAGAAGAATGTTGTGGACTGGATTCTATTTTACCATGTATGTGATGTTACCCAAGTCACTTAATTCTATACAGTTAGAATATATTTACTATAAAAACAACAGGATTACAAATTATCCCCATCCCTTCTACTTGCCCTATAATCCCTTGGGGGCAAATCACCTGTTGAAGGTTGAATTGTATTCCCCGAAAGATATGTACACCTAACCCTGGTGTATTTGACCTTATTTGGAAATGCGATCTTTGCAGATGCAGTCAAATTAAGACTAGGTAATATTGAATTAATATGGGCCTTAATCCAAAGACTGACATCCTTCCAAAGCAAGGGACATTTGGACGCACAGAAGACAAACAGGGAGAAGGCCAGGCGATGGCAGAAGTAGAAATGGGAATGATGTATCTACAAACCAAGGAACACCAAGGATTGTGGGTAAACCAGAAGTAAGGAAGAAGCATGGAAGCCTCCAGAGGGGCGCAGGCCTGCCAACACCTTGATCTCAGACTGCTGGCTGCCAGAACTGTGAGAATAAATTTCCGTTGTCTGTTACTTTGTGGTAATGTGTTACAACAGTCCTACCTTGGGTGATAGGTCCCCCAAACCTGCAAGGTCCGCATGGATTATCTACATCAATCATGGGAAGAAGCAAAGGAAGCAGTGTGGCATCTGACGACCCTGGTAATAGGAGGACCCCCAAATCATCCACAGGTTCTTGCTGAGAACAGCAACCCAAACCATAAAGGATTGTACTGGATTCAATTCATGAGTGGATGTGGAGACTGGGGTGGGATAAGGTCTAACCATGTCTAATGATACTTGAGGAACCCAACCTCCGTAAGCTCAGAAAGCCAGCACATCAACGAGCCCTTCCAGGGAAATTCTGCTTTGGACGTGATGGAGTTACAGCCTCCCTGGGCTTTCTTCAGATAAATGCTGAACAAACCACCAAAGCCAACAAGCCGCAGCAAGCAGATCTTGGAAGGCTTAAACTCAGATGGAGGGCTCCCCCTCATTCCGGTCGGGCAGGAAGGGGTCTCGGGGCAAGCAGAGCTTCCACAGAGTTAGGAGAGACCCCACAGATGATCGAGGACCCCAAAGCGGCCGTGAGAACTTGCCAAGTTGCTGGTTCACCCTGGGATCACACATGTGCAAAACAGACTGGAGTCCCTCTGAACCGAGAGCCGAGACATCACCCAACCCAGGTGTTGACAATTTGCAGTTTTAGTAGAACCATTAATTGCCTACTGAAACATAAATATCAACGACCTGGAGGAAAATGACAGAATCCACAATGTCCAGGGTCCGATGGAAAATTACTCTACATACACAGAGCCAGAAAAGATGTGATCCGTTTTAAAGGGAGAAGGCTATCAACTGATGCCAACCCCAAGAGGACCAAGGTGTCAGAATCCCCAGGCCAGAATTAAAAGCCACTATTATAACTATGCCGAATGAGGCAACAGGGAGCATTCTCAGAGGGAATCAAAATATAGGAAATTGACAGAAATGTAAAAGAAAAACAAACGGATGTTTAAACAAAAATGCAATATAAAAATATATTCCTATAATATAAATTCAAATATCAAATTTATTGGATAGCTTCAGTAGAAGAATGGAGATGACAAGGAAAATGATCAGTGAACCCAAAAGAGATAGATGATAGATGGATGGATGGATGGATGGATGGATGGATGGATGGATAGATAGATAGATGATAGATAGATCTCTTTCTGATAAAGGTACTAAAGTGAGCTCCAGACAAGAAATAAGAGTGGAAGGACTTTAACATAATGACTGGTGGTAAGCATTAAGCATATACTTAATTTGAAGTATTAAGAATCAATAACAATTATAAGGGATTATGTGTTGTAGTACAAATATAGTACAATTATTTTTAATGATGAAGAATCGGGACTGTATGTAAAAAGTAGACTAAGCTTGTTGATCCTCTTAGTGGTCTCGGGACTAAACAAACCTAAAATCAGATGTGGGGCAGCTGAGGAGAAAAAAGAAAAGGTAAATGAGAGTGTTGAGTATTCAATATTGCTTATAGGTAGGAAACCATAATACATTATGGCCAAGTGCAAGTTATCTCAGAAACGCAAGAGTGGCTCAGTATTAGAAAATCCAAAATTTATCACCTGTATAAGGCTAGAGAGGAAAATGATATAATCATCTCTGTAGATGTAAAGAAGACATTTGACCAATTTAATACCCGTTCTTTCTAAAATACTCAAGTATTGATATATGGATACTTCCTGAATATGAACTACACACACACACACACACACACACACACACACACACACACACAATATCAGCATTTTCCTTACTTAGTGGGGAATTAGAGGCTTTTCCTGAAAAATTCAGAAACAATATAACGATGCTTGCAATCTCCATTCCTATTTCATATTGTGTTGGAAGTATTAGTCAATACAACTAGATACAGAATTAGCGCTCAAGACACATAGATTAAAAAGCAAAAAGCAAAAAGTAGGGGTGCCTGGCTGGCTCAGTCTATAGAGTGTGTGACTCTTGATCTGGGGGTTGTGAGTTCAGGCCTCACGTTGGGTGTGGAGATTACGTAAAAAATAAAACTAAAGAGCAAGAACTATAAAGACCTGTGCTGTCCAGTATGGTAGCCAACAGTGACATGTGATTATTTACATTTAAAATAAGTATTGTTGGGGGATCTGGATGGCTCAGTCGGTTGAGCATCGAACTGAGCTCAGTTCATGATCTCACGATTTGTGAGTTCAAGCTCCTGCATCTGGCTCCCTGCTGTCAGTGCAGAGCGCACTTCGGATCCTCTGGCCCCCTCTGCCCCTCCCCCACTCACACCCTTTCTCAAAAATAAAACATGTTTTTAAAAAGTAAGTATTGTTAGGGGTGCCTGGGTGGCTCAGTCGGTTAAGCGGCCGACTTCTGCTCAGGTCACGATCTCGCGGTCCGTGAGTTCGAGCCCCGCGTCGGGCTCTGTGCTGACAGCTCAGAGCCCGGAGCCTGTTTCAGATTCTGTGTCTCCCTCTCTCTGACTCTCCCCTGTTCATGCTCTGTCTCTCCCTGTCTCAAAAATAAAATAAAACGTTAAAAAAATTTTTTTTAAAAAGTTAAGTATTGTCAGTTTTTTGTTTACTTTTCCGGTTTGTACTACACAGTTTAATAATAAAAACGGGGTTTTCTTAATGGAAAAAATAAAGTAATTATAAGTAAAAGAAAGTTAGAATTCAGTTCCTCAGTCACACTAGCCACAGTCCAGGTGCTTAATAACCATACGTTGATGGTAGCTTCTATTTTGGACGAGGTAGATATTAAACATTTCCATCATTACAAAACTTCTATTGGATAGTTCTATTATAGACCATATATATATATATATATATATATATATATATATATATATATCTTGAAAACCCAAAATAAGCAATGGAAAAAATAGTACAAACAATTTAAAAATTAGGCAAGTATTGAGTTTTAAAATTAACACACCAAATCCATTGCTTGCATACAGACTATTTTTATAATAGCAATAAATATAAATATTCATATTCTTGGATAGGAATACTTCAGAAAAATGTTAGTTTTTCCCTTCATTAATCTACACATGTAATGCCATCCCAACAGAAATACTCTGAGGCTTTTTTCTGTAACTAGACACGTGGGTTATGAAAGGCTTGGGGAGAATTAGACAAGCAAGAGGAATAAGAAGAGCCATGTGGCGAGGCGGCTGTTGGTTTGCAAACTGGCCCCATACAGGGAGGCCCAGGAGAGACAGGAGGCAGAGGCAGGCGGCTCCAGATCGGTAGGTGGTGGTTGTAAGAAGGGGACTTAGGAGACTTGTCTTGGACGCCACCGGGCAAGTAGATTTCCGAACCCTCCAGGAGACTCTTAAACATTCACACAGCGACCTTAAAGGAGTTCCGTCATGTAGAGTGTCCAGAAGGTCTCAACAACACATTGTTCTCTCAAGGCTGCCTCCTTGAAAATGCCTCTGGCTGTCCGCATGGCGAGCACAACACACCTGGTACATTTCAAGTACAGGGGAGGGGGCGGGGAACCTCTGATCACCCCCGGGGTCCAGGACGCGAGTCAACCCGTGGTCATAACCTCCTGGTGACCTCCTCCAATAGTAGTATTGCCAGGTATTAAAATATACTCCAAAGCAGTGATTCGCAACTTTTCTCCGCACTCCAGGGAACACACAGCAGCGTTTGGAGACATTTTGATTATCACAGCTAGGGACTGGGATGGGAGTAGGGGTTTATTGCTGGTATCTAGTGAGTAGAAGCCAAGGATGATGCTCATCATCTTACAATGCACAGAATACCCCCCTCCAAAAAAGAATGATTTAGTCCAAAATGTCGATACTGCAGAGGTTGAGAATCTTGGCGCCAAAACTTCTTTATTTAAGTCATATTGGTATTGTTGCATGAATAGACAGGCCACTGGGGGAAAAAGTAGACAATTCAGAATTAGATCTAGTTGCGTGTTTAATTTAGTCTACAATAAAGACACACTGGAAATTAGTGGGGAAGAGGTTGATTTTTTTTTTAATTTTCTTTTCATGTTAATTTATTTTTGAGAGAGAAAGAGAGAGAGATAGAGCATGAGAGGGGGAGGAGCAGAGAGAGGGGGAGACAGACTCTGAAGCAAATTCCAGGCTCCTAGCTGTCAGCACAGAGCCCCACGTGGGGCTCCAATCCATGAACTGTGAGATCATGACCTGAGCTGAAGTTGGACACTTAACCAACTGAGCCACCCAGGTGTCCCCAGATTGGTTTTTAAATAAGGAGGACTGTGATGTCTGCATAGCCATATGGAAAAAAGCTAAAGTTGGACCCAATCCTTGATAGTACTTCAGGATATATTAAAAATAGATCAGATAGGGGGTGCCTGGGTGGCTCAGTGGGTTAAGCTTCTGATTCTCAATATTGGCTTAAGTCATGATCTCTCAGTCATGAGATCGAGCCCATGCCAGGCTCAGGAGGCACAGAGACTGCTTCAGATTCTCTCTCTCTCTCTCTCTCTTTCTCTCTCTCTCTCCCTCTCTCTCTGCCCCTCCTCAGTCGTTCTCTCTCTCTCTCTCTCAAAATAAATAAATGAAACTTTAAAATTTTTTTAATAGATCAGAGAGTTAGATTTATTTATTTAAGTCCTCTCTACACCCAATGTAGGAGATCAAGAGTCACGTGCTCCATCATCTAAGCCAGCCAGGCGCTCTAGATCAAATATTTAAATGCAAAAAAATGAAACAATATACACACAGAAGCCCTCGTTCATCTTAATATGTACATCTTTATAAATTCTTTTTTTAAGGTTTATTTATTTTGAGAGAGAAAGAGAGAGGGAAACAGAGAGGGAGAGGGCAGAGGAGATACAGAGAGAGAGAGGGAGAGAGAATTCCAAGCAGACTCCACACCGTCAGCACAGAGTCTGACACAGGGCCCGAACTCACAAACCCGGAGATCATGACCTGAGCCGAAAACAAGACCAGACGCTTAACCGACTGAGCCACCCAGGTGCTCCGATAATTTCTTATAAATAAGATAACGACTATATACATCAAGAAATAGAACGCTACTGTCACTACAGAAGGCCATCTCCTATGGTATTTTCCTGATTACAGTGTCTTTCCTCTTTCCAGAATTAATCACTATTCTGATATTCTGAGCTTTATGGAAATCAGTTCCTTGATTATCCTGATATCTCTACGAGTCTAAATAGAACAGCTACGTTTTACCCTTAATTATATTTTATGTAAGTGGAAGCATACCATATCTCTTCTTGTGTATGTTGCTTTTGTGTTTTTCTCTCAAGATGTTTATGTAATACATCCACATCGGCATATCTGATTATAGTTCCTGTTGATGGTTTTATAATATTCTTTTTATGGATCTACCTCCATTTATCCATTCTGTTGTTGATAGGTGGTTGAGTTGTTTCCACATTTTGGCCCTTATGAATGATACTGCTATAAACATTCTTGTGTGTGTGTGTGTGTGTGTGTGTGTGTGTGTGTGTGTGTATGTGCACATGTTCAGGTGCACATGTCCCTGTATTGTTTCAGAATATATAGGAGTATCTTGGGGGGGGGGGGGATGTATATTACATTCTTGAAAAGAATGTACATTCTATGGTTATTACAAGCAATTCTCTACAGATGTCTGTTCAAGTTTTGTTAATCATGTTTTTCAAATCTTTTATATCTATTTGTCCTTTTTGTTTATTGCATCAATTACTCAAGGTTTTTTTTTCTCACAGTAAATTCATGGATATTTTTCTTTCTTTTGTGGTTCTTTCTTCTTTATATACCTTCAGACTGTGTTACTAGGTGTACATAAAATGTAGAATGGCTTCCTTCCTTTTAAATTTAGTGTTTTCATTAAAAAAATTTTTAATTTAATGTTTTATCCTTATGAAGTGGTCCACTTTATCCCTAGTTTCTCTTTTTATCTTTAAGTTTACTTTCTTTCATATCCACTAGAGTTTTTTTGAGGTGTTTTTTTTTATTTTATTTACGTAATCTCTACACTCAACATGGGGCTCGAACTCACAACCCTGAGATCAAGAGTTGCATGCCCTTCTGAGCCAGCCAGGCACCCCTCTTTCATATCTGTTTGGCTACCCGAGCTTCCTGTGGTTAGCACACACCGAAGCATGTGAGTGTATTGGCCTTACTTATCCTTCTTGGAATTTACCAAACCAACCGAAGCATGTGAGTGTACTGGCCTTACTTATCCTTCTTGGAATTTACCAAACCACTGATCTGTGAATTGGCAACCTAACCAGTTCTGGATAGTTCTCAGCCTTTATCTCTTCAAATATTGCCTCCGTTTCTTCCCTCTGCTCTTTCTAGAACTAATCAAACACATGTCAGACTTCTCCACATCTCTTAAGCTCTCTTCTGTCTTGTTCACATTTTTCCCACTCTACTGAAATTCTGGGTAATTTCTTCAATCTTTTCATTATCTAATTCTTCTTTGTTTTTTCTGCTTCTTGACACATCTACTGAACTTCTGATTTCAACCACTACATTTTTCATCTTGAGAACATTCCATTTGGTTCTTTTTCAAAACTGCAACATTACTCTTAGTTTTCTGCTGTCTGCCAATATCTCCAAACACGTTTATGTCTTTAAATGCACCGAGGATATTGTTTTCTAATCTGCATCTGGTTGTTTGCAGGACTGTTTCTGCTGTTTCTTGTTTCTGCTGTTTCTCTTTCATGTTGCCTTATTTCCTTGTGCCTTGGTGATCACCGGTGGAGCACTGATGATTGTCTTTGAAATACTTTGTAGGGGTTCTACGGTGCCTATGAGGATAGTGGCCTCCTCCTAAAGGCATTTGCCATTCATATCTGCCTGTACATTAGTGCATTACCAACGGGGGAGCACTTCATCCAAGTTCAAGGCTTGGGATTCCTGGTCCATCCCAGCTATGCACATCCGGGGTGCAGGTCTGCATGAGGCTGGTCTGTGGCAAGAGTGGTAATTTTATTCCCAGGCCACGCCGACACAAACCTTTATGCCAAGGCAACCCTGAAGTTGGGGCCCTGGGGAGGTCAGATGTAGTTTATCTTTACCTTAAGAATGTAGCCTTTCGGGAGTCCCAACTAATATTGGGAGGGAGGGTTCTTTTTTAGACATTCTTCTTTAGATGTGCTTTGGCCCTTGGCTTCTGCCTTTATTCCACTGAAGGCAAGGAACAGAAAAGTCCAAGTATGAAGGATTAGCAAATATCTTCTTTAGATCAAAAATGTTTTTGATGGGATCACCTGGGTGGCTCAGTCAGTTAAGCATCTGACTCTTTACTTTGGGTCAGGTCGTGCTCTCACAGTTCATGGGTTTGAGCCCTGAGTCAGGGTCTGCACGAGCCTGCTTGGATTCTTTCTCTCTCTGTCCCTCCCCTGCTCACAGGCTCTCTCTCTCTCTTTCTCAAAATAAATACATAAACAACAACAAAAAAAATTTTTAAATAAATGTCTTTAAAAAATGTCTTTGTTGCTCTAATGTAAAGCTTGGTTTCACTTTCTTTAAATAAAAAATACATAAAAATCCAAAGAAAAAATGTAACCAATTTTATTTCCACCACCTATAATTAACTACTATTTATATCCTCTCATATTTGTTTTGCTATACTACTTTTTAAAAGTTATTTATGCTCTTTTAAAGTAATTTAGGCAAAAAAGAAATATAGGGACACCTAGCTGGCTCAGTTGGGAGAGCATGTGCCACTTGATCTTGAGGTCATGAGTTTGGGCCCCCTATTGGATGTGGAGATGACTTAAATAAAAATAAGACAAGAAAGACAGAAAGAAAGACAGAAAGAGAAAGAAAGAAAGAAAGAAAGAAAGAAAGAAAGAAAGAAAGAAAGAAAGAAAGAAAGACAGGAAGAAAGAAATAAAAAGAAAAAAGAGAAAGAAAGGAAAACTGAGCATTTTAAAAGCTTGTGTTGTCAACATTAAACAACATTCTAGACACCACTGATACACGTAAAGCCTTTTGTGCACCGAGACAGATAAAATATTGATCATGAATAGATAAAAAGATAAAAATACTTGGTAAAAATGACAACTATAAGTGCGATTGCCATTAAAATATTACATTTTCTTGGGGTGCCTGGGGTGCGGTTAAACATTGGACTTGATTTCCGCTCAGGTCATGATCTCAGGGTCCTGAAATCGAGCCCTGCGTTGGGCTCTGTGCTGACAGTGAGGAGCCTGCTTGAGATTCTCTCTCTCTCCCTCTCTCTCTCTGCCCTTCCACCGCCCATGAGCACGCTCTCAGAATACACAAGCATTTTTTAAATTACATGTTGTTGAATTTAGTGTAAGAAAAATAAAAGGAAGTGAAATTGGAATTGTTGAACTTCACATGTCTCTACCACAGGAAAACTCATTTCCTAAAATAGGTCTCTAGGGTTAATTTTAAAAAAGTACAGGGGTGAACATTAAAAACAGTAAGATATTTAAGTCATTATGCTTTTTAAAAACGTTACATCCTTCAGATTTGGGAAGTATTTACAGACTGTCTGCTGTGAGCCTTAGGGGATGTTCTCCCTCCCATCTTCGGAGTCGAGAGTTACATCACGGTTACATCATCCGGGTTACTGTGTTCACGTTCGGTTCACTGTATTTCTCCTGGTTGTTTTGCTCTCTGATCAAACGGATTCAAAGTCAACACTGTGCTTTCACTTCTTGCCTCTTTGTTCCTGAATTCTTTGAGATGTCCGAATTAGGTTATCAAGACTTCAGAAAGACTCCTGGTGCGATGGCTTTAAGCGAGTCATTTCATGTTTGAAAATAAGACCTTATAAATAGAACGGCATCCTGATTGAAAGAGGAGATCCCTGCCAACACCTTCCCTGAAAGCATTGTAGATTACTAGTTCTCAAACTTGAATATGTGTAGAAATTACCTGGGGGCTTGTTAAAAATGCAGATTCAGGGAGCCTGGCAGAGGGTCTGACAGAGATTGGGCATTTCTAACAAGTGTCCAAGGTATCACCAGTGCTACTGACCTGTGGTTCCCACTCTTTATAGCACTCTTGTGGACTTTGCTGCATTATCTGTGGACCCTGAATGTGGCTGCAGAGAAGTTTAATGCCAGTTTTATTTCTCCTCTGTTGAAGATGATTTGCCTTCTCTCCCTGGATGTCTAAAGAATTCTTCTATCCTTGAGATTCAGCCATCACATGGGATTTGAGCTTTCTCTATGAGACTTCCCTGGCGGGGTGGGGGGGAGGGGGAGGGGGGAACGTTCTTTTTAATTTGGAAGTGCAGCCTTTTTCTTTATTTATGAGCTATTCTTCCTGAATTATAGTTTTGTGTACCTCTGTACCATGTGATGGGCCCCTATTTCATGGAGAGAAATTTATGATTGAATTACCTTGGTCTGCGTTCTGGATCTTGTCGCTTCATTTATTGCTTTCTTTTCTGTATTATTTTTTATCTGCATTTACTCTGATTATCCGAAGCTTCTCAGTGCCAGTAATTCAATCCTCACCAGTGTCTATTCTATTAATTATTCTTTCTTTTTTGTTGTTGTTGTTTGGTTCTGTAATTACATGGTTCTGAACCTTGTGATCATTTTTCTGAGGCCAATATTACCCCTTCTGATTCTGTTCTTGAGCTAAGATAGCTCCGTGCCTCTTGAATGCTGTATTCCCTCTTCCCTCTATAGGATATTTGCAGTTATCAAGCTACTGCTTTTGCTAAGACTTAAGTGCCTCTGTCTCACCTGATGTAATGTGGTGACTTCTTGATTCTCTTTCCACAGTGCCTTGCACCTGCTTGTTCAACCTCAATTCTCATTTCCCTCAATTCTGAGTGTAGACCATCAGAGAAAGTGAGGCTCATTGTTCATTTCTTTATCTCCCTCTCCCCCAACGAATGTGAGATACTGTGATTTATGGGATATATATGTATTTTGTCAGATGACCAAAATATGTTTCTCATATACATTTGGTCTTCGTCCACATTTCTTGTCTCGCAGCTCACAAAACCCTTAGAATTTCCTGAGCAGTAAAAGCAAAGGGAGCATCCTTTGTTATAATATTTGGTCTCTTGACCTCAGCTGCTGCAAATGCTTCAAAGCCATCAAGGTGCCATGGGTGTTTCCTTATTCATAACCAGCTCCTTTCCACCAATATTGGGTTTATGTTAACGTGGTGATTTTTGGAAAGCACCTAAGAATTGACAGCTGGTTGCCAAGGGAACCCACCAAGAATAGAGGGTGGAACTGAAAGTTTCAGGGAGGAGAGAGGTGCTGGAGAAATCAATCACCAATGACTAGTGAGTTACTCAATCATGCCTATGTAATGAAGCCTCCACTAAAAACCCCCAGGAGGAGGGGGTTCAGGGAGCTTCCAGGTTGGGGAACCAGAACACTTCCATGTACCAACATGTCGGGGCCCAAACTCCAGGAGGACAGAAACTCCTTTGTTTGGGACCTCATCCTATGTGTCTCTTCATCAGGCTATTGATGTGTATCCTTTAACGTCCTTCGTAATATCTTTGTAAACTGGTCATCTAGTGTATAAATAGGTTTCCTGAGTTCTGTGAGTCGCTCTAGCAAATTACTTGAACCCCAGGAGGAGGTCGGGGGAACCTCTGATTTAGAGCCAGTTGGTCAGAAGCACAGGTAACATTCTGGGCTTGTAATTGGTCTGTCTCATGGGCCTGAGCCCTTACCTGTGGAATCTGATGCCATCTCCAGGTAGAGAGTGTCAGAATTGACTTGAGTTGTAGGGCACCCAGCGAGTCCCCAAGCCTGGCTTGGTGGTATGGGGTCCCCTTCACGCATTGGAGTTGGGTGCAGAACCCAAAATAAACCATGTTCCTAATCTTCAGAGTCCAAAGAGAAAAAAGTGAATAATTGGTTGTCTCCAATTTTTCGATGTGGTCTTTTTGGCTGTGGGGGGTGGGAGCGGAGGCATGGTAGCCGGTTGAGAGCCAAGTACTTCTCAGTTTTTCTCTATGGATTCTTTTATTTCTTGTCGATCCTCTCATCGTTTGATTGCTGTTGTTGATTTTTGCCTCTGGTGATTCTTTTAAAATTTAAGTCAGGTCAGGAGCGCCTGGGTGGCTCAGTCGGTCAAGTGTCCAACTCTTGATTTTGGCTCAGGGCATGATCTCACGGTTCATGAATTCAAGCCCCACATCAGACTCTGCACTGACAGCACAGAGTCTGCTTGGGATTCTCTCTTTCTCTCTCTCTCTCTCTCTCCCCCTCCCTCTGTCCTCCTCGACTCACACTCTCATTCTCACTCAATAAATAAATAAATAAACATTAAAAAAAAATTTAAGTCAGGTCAGACCACTCCATTATGTAAAATTTTCCAGTAGCTCCCCATCTCTGAGAAGAAAGCCTGAGACCTTACACTGGTTCCCTGGGCCCATAGGGATATGCCTCCTTCATCACTCCTGTTGGCTCCCTGACCTCATCCAACTCTCTCCTCCTTGCTCGTTTTGCTGAGACCTGCTGGCCTCTTTGTTATTCCAGGTGTTTACCTGCCTCAGGAACTTCTACCTGGAACATTCTTTCCTCCTCCCATCCCTCCCCACCCCCCCACCCCCCCGCCTCCATATCTTCAGGGCTTGCTCCTTCTAAGTCTTTGTTCAAACAGCCTCTCAAAGTGACCTTCTCTGGCCAGCCTAGAAAACTACAGCCCTTGGTCCTTCCCTTTACTATTCACACTTTTCTCCATAGCACCTATGACTCTAACGTACCATATCATTTATTTCTTTACTTTTCCTACTGATTGTCTCTACCTCTGTGTTCCCTGCTCCTTGCCAAGGTAAGCTATGCCAGGGTAGAGATTTCTCTGGCTAGAAACGTACTTGTCACAGGGGCACCTGGGTGGCTTAATCGGTTGAGCGTCCAACTTTGGCTCAGGTCGTGTTCTCGTGGTTCATGAGTTCAAGCCTTGAGTCAGGCTCTGTGCTGACAGCTCAGAGCCTGGAGCCTGCTTCGGATTCTGTGTCTCCATCTCTCTCTCTGACCCTTCCCTACTTGCGCACGCTCTCTCTCTCTCTCTCTCTCTAAAAAAATAAACATTAAGGGGCACCTGGGTGGCTCAGTCGGTTGAGTGTCCGACTTCGGCTCAGGTCATGATCTCACAGTCCATGAGTTGGAGCCCCACGTTGGGCTCTGTGCTGACAGCTCCTGGAGCCTGCTTTAGATTCTGTGTCTCACTCTCTCTCTGTCCATCCCCTGCTCATGCTCTCTCTCGCGCTCTCTCTCTCTCTTTCTTGTCACACTTAGGCAGTATTTAATAAATGTTGGTTGAATTTATGTATTTGTTCTGTCATGGTGTTGGTAGTATATTTTGCTCATCATGGTATTGAGGGAGAGAAACTCTTTGGGGATGTTTCTCCTGCCCCTTCAACCCCCTCTCGCTTAATCTTCTCAACAATCTCCATTACATTTCTTTTTTTTTTTAATTTTTTTTTTCAACGTTTATTTATTTTTGGGACAGAGAGAGACAGAACATGAACGGGGGAGGGGCAGAGAGAGAGGGAGACACAGAATCGGAAACAGGCTCCAGGCTCTGAGCCATCAGCCCAGAGCCTGACGCGGGGCTCGAACTCACGGACCGCGAGATCGTGACCTGGCTGAAGTCGGACGCTTAACCAACTGCGCCACCCAGGCGCCCCTCTCCATTACATTTCTTGATGAAAGCCATTCTTGTTCCCAGAAATCCTGTTCTAGTGTATAAGAAGCTTGTAATCAGGATGCCTTCTTACTGTTCATATTATACCTTTACCTGTAGCCCACTTCAGATTTCTTTGTTCCAAGGGGTAACAGAGAAACACATACCTAAATAAAATATCCTTCACTTCTCAGCATCGCAACCTTCATTTTGATGGTAAAATGAGCTAAAATAGGGCAGTAGGAAGTTTATTTTGACTCCCTTCTTTTGATTCTTTGATTTCCTATTCCTTCTTGTATCTTCCCCCTTGGTGCCAAAAGCCATATTCTGAATGAATCTTTGGCAAGTGGGTGACTTCGATTAAGGGCAGAAGAGTGATGGGGCGCCTGGGTGGCTCAGTCGGTTAAGCGTCCGACTTCAGCCAGGTCGTGATCTCGCGGTCCGTGAGTTCGAGCCCCGCGACAGGCTCTGGGCTGATGGCTCGGAGCCTGGAGCCTGTTTCTGATTCTGTGTCTCCCTCTCTCTCTGCCCCTGCCCCGTTCATGCTCTGTCTCTCTCTGTCCCAAAAATAAATAAATGTTGAAAAAAAAAATTAAAAAAAAAAAAAAAAAGGGCAGAAGAGTGAGCATTGACACACAGTTGGTTCCCTTCAAAGTCTGCATGTTTTCTCAGGTGCTTTTCTTGAGTCCCTGTATCCATACGCTCTTCTGGTAGTAACTTAATCTCTGCTAGTCCCTTCATAGGTTTTGTCAGTCCTTAACGCGATCAAAACATGATTTCAAGTGAGATTTATTTGAACATCTATAACCAAAATAGATGTAGTTTCTTGATACAGTAAGTCCTTTGCTCAAGTAGCTGTAGCTTTAATAATCTTCAAACCATCTCAGCTAAAGGCTTTGTTATCTTGAATTCTTACCAGGTAGCTTTGAGGAGGACACTTGTTCACTGGAACCAAAGCTCGCTTGGTCAGTAGAGTAAACAGGAATCATCATCATCGTTAGATCTCAGGCACCGTGCCAAGTACTTAACATGCATCGTCTGACTTGATCCTCACAGTGATTTAATTATGTAGGTAAATTAAAGGGTACGTTTTTTAAGGTTAAAATAAAAAAGATAAAGGCTAAAATCTCAATTAAAAACGATAAGTAAAGATTAAAATCATGACCCTAATACACATCCAATACGTTGTTTAACTTCTTAGTTAATGAGGAAACCAATACAACGTTATAACTGATTCAAAGGAGAATTCAAAAGAATTACACACACGTAGCAATGAGGAATGCTGAAATGAATTTACAAATAGATGTAAAACGTGTTCATATCCAAAGACGATGGTGGATTGCATTTCAGTGGATGCAATCCGCACATCTTTGGACAAGAATCCTTTGAATTACTATCAGTGTTTTACATCTTACAAAGTTACAAAATAGCAGGGCTGCTGGGTGGCTCAGTCAGGTAAGCATCCGACTTCAGGTCATGATCTCAGGGCTTGGGAGTTCGAGCCCTGCCTCCGGCTCTGTGCCAACAGCTCAGAGCCTGGAGCCTGCTTCAGATTCTGTCTCTGTCTCTCTCTGCAGCCCCCCTCCCCCCACCTGCTCACATTCTGTCTCTCACGTATAAATAAACATTTAAAAAAGTTTTTTTTAATTAAAAAAAAAAAACAACAGGGCCGCCTGGGTGGCTCAGTCGGTTAAGCAGCCAACTTCGGCTCAGGTCATGATCTCACGGTCCGTGAGTTCGAGCCCCGCGTCAGGCTCTGTGCTGACGGCTCAGAGCCTGGAGCCTGTTTCAGATTCTGTGTCTCCCTCTCTCTGACCCTCCCCCGTTCATTCTTTGTCTCTCTCTGTCTCAAAAATAAATAAACATTAAAAAAATAAAAACAAATAAAAACAAAACCCAAAGCTAACCCAGAAGAGTGTTCTGAACAGGACACTGGGTACTCTGTCCGTTTCACAGTCGTTCATAGCTCCAGGGTTTTCCCGACAGTATTGTTCCAATCCTTTGAGATTTTAAAACTCAACACTAGGAATAAAAGATCAGCTTCAATCTGGGAAAAACAAAAAATCATCTTTAAATAAAGCAAATAATCACTGAATAATAGATCTGGATCTAACATTGAAAATCAAACTTCACATTTTATACGTGAAAGCGTCTGTAGTTAAATGATTTGCCAAAGTCATAAAGCTGGTTATTGGCAGGCCAGGAGAAGAACACAGAAACCAGGACTCGCTCGTAGAGTATTACTAAAATAAACAAAAACAAAAATTAAAAACCTCGTATGTTAAAAGTGCCTTTAAATATATTACGCTTAATGAATTACCCTTCTATGATAGAAACAAACTGAAGCAAACATCAATTAGGAGAATTCCTGAGATGGTAGGATACGATCAGAGTCCATGTTAGTATCAGAAACCTATTTTCTCCCATCAGAGCAAATGTGATGGACCCACATTGCCTAATTACACAAATGGTATATTCATTTAAAAATTGCAAATATGTTCTCTAACCGTAAGGTTTCACTGAGCTGATTATTTCTTTGACTCAATATATCTGCAAGGAGATATACTCTGGAAAGACATACTCATCAACTGACATTCTCTTTTTAATTAAGTCAAAGTATTCCCTTGCCTTAAGGATACATTATCAAAGAAATTACTTCAATTACAGACTTGAACACTAATTTAGTAAATTAAGGATGTGCCTGACATTTAGTCCAACAGATTGCTAACCTGAGCACTACAATATTTAAATTGAAAATCAAGTCCTGTTCAGATTTGATTCATGTATATAAAAACAAATCAATTTACTAGAGTTTTTCTTAGCTACTTAGGCTCCTGACACGCAAATATAGGTATTGACACAACTTCACTAGACATACTTTAGCAAGTGGGAAAGTCCTGGAAACGCACTGATCCACTTATTCAGATTAGCACTGCCAATATAACAAAAAGTAAACAGAGACTATAACTTCCTGTTTTGGGAAATAAGCAAAGGTTCCTTGGACAGACAGTCCACATGGCTCTGTTCTTCGGACTTGCCCAATCTACGTTTCTTACTCTATTTCAATTCACTTTGACTTTGACAAAGCATTTCTTCTTTGTTCACAGTGGCAACTCCTCAGTCAACATTAGCGCTGGAGAGAGATTAACGCTTAAATGATCTCAAGGCTGGGCCACAGCTGGTGAACAAGGAGGAATGTTACAATCTCCCTTTGGGCTAGAGATTGTTGTCCTGTGCTAATGCATGCTTGGTGTAAAAACTCACTTGTACTGGAAATTTGGACATAGGCTTTTTGAGGCACACCTTGCTTTTGAAAACATAAAAAACATAGGAAGGACCACTGTGAAAGGTTTTCACTGTATTTGTAGATTTTCTTTTTTTACGTTTATTTATTTATTTTGAGAGAGAGAGAGAGCGAGCAGGGGAGGGGCAGAGAGACAGAGAATCCCAACCAAGCAGGCTCCATCCTGTCAATGCTTGGCCCAGCACGGGGCTCAAACCCACAAACCGCGAGATTATGACCTGAGCCAAAATCAAGAGTTGGACGCTTAACCGACTGAACCACCCAGGTGCCCCATGTACTTGTAGTTTTGATTGACCTTCCTTCCAGTACCTTACTGAATTTTAGATACTACAATTTGAATGTTACATTGAAATTTTGGGGTCTGTAGAAAAACTACTGCCTGGGAAGAAGAACTTCCTTTGCCCTGTGGTCCTTTGAGCTGGACGTAGAATCAGACTGACGTGAGACAGACCAGCAGAGAGAATCCAATGTAATAGGCTGCATGCAGGGAATCCACACAGGCTGGAAATTCCAAAGACAATGAGGCAACGTGAAGCTTCTATGAGCTCAGGAGAGGGGTAGCTCAGGAGAGGATACAAAGGAAAGGAAGGCCAATAGCAGGAAGGAGAAAGGAGATGTCTGAAAACCAGGGTTGCCCTGTTTTGCTGGTAAGTTTCCTAGGTAAAGGGGAGTCTCAGTTAACAGCTCTCTTCCGGGTACAGGCTCTCCTTTCCAATGAAGATTTCGGCAGTTGAGGGGGAGGCAGAGAGCCTTTCCTGCACCTGCTGGGTTTTGATTACTTTTAATTTGAAAGTATGGCCAAGTGGCCCATCTTGGGGCAGCCTGCCCTTGGCCCCTACACTATCATTAAAACTAGAAACTGGGATTTGAGAATATAGAATACCAAGCTGAAACTGGGATTTAACCCTAAGAAGAGAAAAATTACTTTTAAGTCCTCCGTTAGGGATTCAGTAAACACAGAAGCTTCCACATGTAGGGTTCGTACGGATCGTACAACCTTCTGAGGCCCCAAAGCTTTCCTACATCACTGTTGGAGTAATTGAAAAAGAGGTGCCTCCTGGCAGATCGGCATTTGCCTTTTAATTGCTGTGTGAACTTGGACGAGCCACTGACCTGCCCTGTTTCTTAGTTTTCTCTTTTGTAAAATGGGGATAATAGTGCTCACTGCCTCCTGGAATTGTTACAAAGACTAAATATGTTAATAGGTGTAACATGTTCAGGACAGAGTCTAGAGCTCACAGGCATCCAGTATAAGTATTTGTAAATTAAATGCACAATGCAAACAAATAAACCCCACAATCCTAGACAGTGTTGGAATCCATCAATACTGAGACATAGTAAGGGAGTTGGGAAAAGCTGTGTGACAGGTTATCAGTCATGCCCAGGTGACCTGACTCATGTTGTGAATATTCCTGAGGCTCTCCTTGTGAATTCACAAGCTGGACATCCATCTTTGTGAAACAGGCTTTCCAGATCATGGCATTGAGGTTTGGGGATCTTTGGGGATCTTTAAAAAAAAGGGGGGGGGGTGGTTTCCAGCTTTATTAGTAAACAGACCAGAGATAACAGGTGTCAGCAAGGATGTGGAGCAAAGGAACCCTTGCTCACTGTTGGTGGGAACAGAAGTTGGCGAAGCCACTACGGAAAACAGTATGAAGGTTCCTCAGAAAAGTAAAAATAGAACTACACTATGATTCAGCCATCCCACTTCTGGGACATCCATGTGAAAGCATGGATGGACCTTTACTCTTTTCTATTTACACTCTCCCTTGGTGATCTCATCCGGTCACGGCTATCAGAATTTGGTAAGTTCTGAATTTGTGTCATGTGTGGATCTGGGTCCTGGATTCCAGACTCTTACTTAACACCTGCAATGTGAATATTGAATAATAAATAGTAGTAATGCAAGTGATGATATTAACAGCTTATTACAATTTATATTATTATTATGCAGTTTTATTTTATTCATAAATTTATGTATTTAAACTAGTTTTATTTTGTAAGATGCATGATTATATATCTAAGTATGTTTATTATATGATTTATATTATACATTTTGATTTATTTGTATCAATGGTATTTTATTTATTACTAATCATTTAGTATTCAACAGGTCCAATATTAAATTCTTTGTAGTCTCTCCCAAACCAGGAGATCCTATATGGTCTTCTTCATCTCATTAAAAACGTCTTAGTTCCACCACTTGATGAAGCCAACAACATTGAAGATGGCTTTGACTCATCTCTTTTTCTCGCTAACGTATATCCAGTTCCATGAACAAATCTATAGGCTCCACCTCCAACATTTTTCCAGAAATTCACTTTGTTACCACCTCTAAGCCACGTTGGGCCGGGCCATCACCATACTAATTTATTACTGTAACCAGTAATATTAGAATGGAAGTTATTGAACTTTTTTAATGTTTTATTTTATTTTGAGAGGAGAGAGAGAAAGAGAGGGAGAGAGAGAAAGTGTGCATGAGAGCAGGGGAGGGGCAGAAAGAGAGGGAGAGGGACAGAATCCGAAGCAGGCTCTGTGCCGTCAGTGTAGAGCCCGATACCGGGCTTGATCCCATGAACCGTGAGATTGTGACCTGAGCTGAAATCAAGAGTTGAACACTTAACCAACTGAGCCACCCGGGAGCCTTTGATTTTTTTTTTTTTTTTAATCAGAGAACATTAGATAACTATTGTATAAGAGTTTTGATCGTCTGTGTTCACCCTGAATATCAAACATTATGGTCCACAAGGGCATTAACAAACATCCGGGGATTTCTTCTATAGCATTTGATTTCTGAAATGTTTATATTGGTAGCATTTTACTTATACATATTTAACCTAGGCCAGACTCTGTGTACTTTCTCACTTGACAAATATTCCTATGCAGCTCTTTCTATTGTAACACATCAAACAAGCTTAACCTAATTATTTCTAACATCTCTCTTTTTATAAAGTAAAAGAACAAAACTTTGTGCTCTCCAAGAGCCCTCTAGGAAATCTCAAAGACGGCTTCAGTAAAAGAATTTTTTAAAAAAATGTTTTGGTATGTCATATACAGTTGTAGGAAGGCAATTAGAAATGTCGTTAGAAGAAATGTGGGTACTTGACTAAGATAGGATAATGGGTGCCTGTGACACTATTTAACCGAAGTGACAATATAACATTTAAAAATAAGCACAGTAAAAAAGATGGCCATCTATGAACCAGTAATCACATCCTCACCAAGCAGAATCTGCCAGCACCTTGATCTTGGACTTCATATCCAAGTCTCCAGAACTGTAAGAAATAAATTTCTGTTGTTTATTTAAAAAAAAAAAAAAATATATATATATATATATATATATATAATAGGCACAGAAAATAGCATTGTTGTAAAGACCCTCTTAGTTCTTTAAAAAGTGAGAACCTTTGTTTTTGTTTTTCTTTTTCTTGAATAATCATGGATATGATAAATTCAACGTAAAGCAAAGAAAATTATTCTGGTATGACACAGGCTCTTCGCTCTGTAGGCAGATTACACATAAGGGAAACAATGAATTTTAATATTATGGGTAAAGCCACTAGTCAGTAAGCCCAGGGAGCAAGACCATCAGAATTGAGGAAATTTTGTTATAAATTTTAACATTTCATAGCTTTTATTGAGACTCTGGTATTATAAATCAAAGCAGGGACGCCTGGGTGGCTCAGTCGGTTAAGCGCCAGACTTCGGCGCAGGTCATGACTTCATGGTTCATGGGTTCGAGCCCTGCATCTCAGGCTCTGTGCTGACAGCTCAGAGCCTGGAGCCTGCTTTGGATCCTGTGTCTCCTCTCTGCCCCTTCTTGGCGCTCTCTCTCTCTCTCTCTCTCTCTCTCTCTCTCAAAAATAAATAAACATTAAAAAGAAGTTTAAATAAATAAACATTAACAAATAATTTTATAAATCAAAGCAAATAAATTCAATCTCAAAGTTTTGTGCTTCAGTATGCTCTTTTGTGTTCTGAAACAAACTAAAATTTTCGGACGGTAGTTCTCCCAGGGTCTCTGTGATGTAAAAATTTTCCTAATGTAGTAATAACACTAGGATGATATTAATGTTAAGACACAATGTGTTCATCATTGCTATCTTCAAACTGATAAAATACCTATACCATTTTTCAATTTCTAATAATTAGGTAGTGATAATTATAGCTCACATAGACAAAGTTCTTTGGGACACGCAGGAGGTCCTAAAAGTATAGTGTGGCCCAGAGACCAAAAAACCTAAAGTTTGTTGCTTTAGAACAAAACTACTCTTCTTGAAAAATGAAAGCACAGTTGTATATGTCTGTCACTATTACTCCTGGTGTAGTCTCCACCCCCTGGCTGTAACTTTGATTTTCTTAGTTTTTTTTTTTTTTTTTAGTGTTTATTTATTTTTGAGAGACAGAGACAGAGCACGAGCTGGGGAAGGGCAGAGAGAGAGGGAGAAACAGAATCCGAAGCAGGCTCCAGGCTCTGAGCTGCCAGCACAGAGCCCGACGTGGGGCTCGAACCCACGAACCGTGAGATCATGACCTGAGCCAAAGTCAGATGCTTAACTGTGGAGCCACCCAGCTGCCCCTGTGACTTTTAATAAGAGCGTCTGCCTTCTGTTTCACAAAGAAAAGCAGGGAGGGGACAACTGAGAACTGTGTCGTACGCAAGCCTTTTTTACCAGACTATCCACGAATGCACATAATGATCCAACTATGTTGTTATGGACTCGACAGCTGTGTCCCCTTCAATTCATATATCGAAATCCTGACCACCAAAGTGCTGATTCTAGAAGGTGGGGCCCTTGGGAGGTGATTAGATCTTGAAGGCAGAGCCCTCACGAATGGGCTTAGTGCCTTTTTAAAAGAGATGGCAGGGAGTTTTATCACCCTGTCTGACACGTGAGAAACAGAGAAGATGGCCCTCTATGAACCAGGACGCAGGCTCTCAGCAGACACTGAATCTGCTAGTGTCTTGATCTCAGACTTCCCAGACTCAAAACTTGTCAGAAATGTTTGTTGTTTAACCGCCCCCCCCTCCCCAGCCTATGGTATTTTTGTTACAGCAGCCTGAAGAGGCTAAGACACACCTACGTCTCTTCCATGTTTTTAAAGTGGCAAAAGAAAAAAAAGAAGAAGAAGAACATATAGATTAGTATGATCCCAAACTATAACCTCTCTGTAGAATGAAAAAATTAAAAACAAAATTGTGTAACAGTTATCCATGAAGTAACTCAGTTTAATATCAGTTCAAGGCTGGCTGGGAAATGTGAGCTGGAAACGGATGATGGATAAGACACAAGACACAAAGGTAGCTTTGGGGTTCCCTGAGGACAGGAATGCCACCAGGAGAGATAAGGTTCACAACGTGGTAGGCACATTTCCCAGAAGGCGACGATTTCTGCTTGGGACGGGATGAGTTTGAGATGTCAAAACAGTCAGAGGGAGATGGCCACCAAGCATCTGGCCACGCACGACTAGTGTTTGGAAGACGTATCAGGGCATTTCCAATAGTCCCCCTTTATCCAAGGAGGATGTGTTCCGAGACCCCCAGCGGATGCCTGAAATGGTGGATAGGACCGAACCCTAGATATACTATATTGTTTCCTATACGTACGCACCGATGATAAAATTTAACTTATAAGTTAGACACAGTTAAGAGATTAACAATAATAACTAATAACAAAATAGAACAATTCTAGCAATACACTGTAATAAAAGTTATGTGGATGTGGTCTCTCAAAATGTCTTTTTATACTGTACTCACTCTTGTGATGATTTAAGATGATAAAACGCCAACGTTGTGATGACAGGAAATGGGGTCAGTCACATGGGCATCGTGACATAGTTAGGCTCCTATTGACCCGACAGTATGCCAAAGTGAGGATTTGCTGCTTCTGGACCACGGTTGATCACAGGTAACAGAGACCACAGAAATGGGTGCAGGGATGACCGTATTTGGGCTGGGTCTTACAGGGAACAGATGTGTGAGTTGTCTTTTTTTTTTTTTTTTTAGTGTTTATTCATTTTTGAGAAAGAGTGTGTGAGCAGGGGAAGAGCAGAGAGAGAGGGGGATAGAGGAACCACAGCAGGCTCTGTGCTGACAGCCGCGAGCCCTATGGGGGGCTTGAACTGACGAACCGTGAGATCATGACCCGAACAGAAGTCAGATGCTCAACCGCCTGAGCCACCCAGGCACCTCGAGAGTTGTCGTTATTGAGCTGATAGTTAAGGCCATGCAAACAGATGAAATCGCCAAAGAGAACATTAAGAGAAACAATTTTTTTTCCAGAATGTAATTGTTATTCTGTGCATAAGCATTACTTCATTCGTTTCTGAAATAGCGTTGCTTATAATTGTTTTTAAAAGTGCAAAAGCTAGCGGGGCACCTGGGTGGCTCAGTCGGTTAAGCATCCGACTTTGGCTCAGGTCATGATCTCAGGGTTTGTCAGCTCGAGCCCCGAGTCGGGCTCTGTGCTGGCCGCTCGGAGCCTGGAGCCTGTTTTGGCTTCTGTGTTTCCCCTCCCTCTCTGCCCCTCCCCCCACTCATGTTCTGTCCGTCTCCTTCTAAAAATTAAATAGAAACATTCTTGGGCCTGGCTTGGATTTGTAGCACTGTTCTGGCTTATCTGGATGCCAATCTGGAAATCACATGGAATTCTGCTTTTGTAACTTACTTCATGGTTTTATTCAGGTGATGATCTTCTGCCCATCTTGCTTGTATGTATTTTCCTAGTCTCAAATGGTAACTAATGCGATGAATATTTTTAAGTGTTCATTTAGGGCTATTTTCCGGTTACCTCTCCCCACTCCACACCCGTACCTCAATACCACACAAAGGATGGGTTTCTGGAAGTTGAATGACTGGATCAAAGGGTCTGAACATTGCTATGGACCTAAAATTCATAAATTGAAGCTCTTCACCCCAGTGTCACAGTATCTGGAGATGAGGCCTTTACAAGGTAATTAAAGTTAAATTAGGTCACAAGAAAGGGGTCTAGGGGCGCCTCTGTGGTTCAGTTGGTAAAGCATCTGACTGTTGGTTTCGGCTCATGTCACGATCTCACAGGCTCTTGAGTTCGAGTCCTGCTTTGGGCTCCACGCTGGTGGTGCGGAGCCTGTTTGGGATTCTCTCTCACTCTCTCTCTCTCCCCTTCTCTCTCCCTCTCTCTCTGCACCTCCCCCATTCATGCTCTCTCTCTCCCAAAATAAATAAATAAACATTTATTTATTTATTTATTTTTATTTTTTTTTAATTTTTTTTTCAACGTTTATTTATTTTTGGGACAGAGAGAGACAGAGCTTGAATGGGGGAGGGGCAGAGAGAGAGGGAGACACAGAATCGGAAACAGGCTCCAGGCTCTGAGCCATCAGCCCAGAGCCTGACGCGGGGCTTGAACTCACGGAGTGCGAGATCGTGACCTGGCTGAAGTCGGACGCTTAACCGACTGCGCCACCCAGGCGCCCCAAATAAATAAACATTTAAAAAAAGAGTGGGGTCTAATCCCATAGGACTATGGCTTTATAAGAAAAGGAAGTGAGAGAAATTTCTCTCTCCTGCTCTCTCTCTGTCCCCCTCTACCATGTGAGCACACAGAGACATGACATTCCTCTACAAGCCAGCAGAGAGCTCTCCCCAGAACCAACCATGCTGATGCCTTTGCCCTTGGACTGCCAGCCTCCGGAACTGTAAGAAATAAACTTCCTTTGTTTACATAACCCAGTCAATGGTACTTTGTTATGGCAGCCGGAGCTAATACAAACATTTTGTAAGTTATTGGTACATATTGATAAATTACTTTCCAGAAAGGTGTTACCAATATACACCTTATTACCTGGCACCCACTCAGCAGTACATTCAATTTTTTACAAAAACTTTATACTCTTAAGATAGATAGATAGATATTCTTTAAGAATTTTTTAAAGCTCATTCTTTTCAAGTTTCATTTCATCCAAATAGATTTAGCTTCCATGGCATTGCCTCATGGATATTTTGAAGTTCTCAGGGTTAGTAATATTTCACAGAGATAAAAATGTCTGCTCAGGAATCCCAACACAAAGCAAACAAACACGCATAAGAAAAAATTTAAAAATTTCCATCAGTTGATCACCCCCCTTTTTATATGTATGGAAAGGAAAAGCTAAGAACTAAGAACCCAAGACGGTTTCAAGGCCATGAATTAATAGAATTGACAAAGACTTATCATATAGGCTCTCTTCGTTTTAAAGCCTATTTTGCAAAGCAATGCCATTTTTGTAAGAAAGGAATAATACAGAAAGATTGCTATAGAAACAGAAAATATACTCTCTTTCAGTTACTTTTTATCATGCTTTGAAATAAAGAGCTTACTAACAAAACACTCCCTTTTCCCCAGGATGGAACCCTGAACTGTTATGTTTCACCTACAATAGTTTTTTCTCCTTCCGCTGGCAACAGAAATCAGCAGCTTAAGAGGTAGAATGGAATTAGGACCTAAATTCCACTTTCCCATCTACTTTTCAGACCCATGATACTGTGCTGTCCACAGAATGCAAATATTTACAGCACATATTAAATAGTCACAGAAATCCGCCAATGATCACCACTGACAATTATCCCGAGGATAAACTCACAATGCTATGCCTTTATGTCTGACTCTGACTCACTTTTCCATTCTTACTCCATTCTTAAGTCACCTGTTCCATTCAGTATTACTTTACAGCACATAGCGAGCGCACTGTTCTCCTAACTTTGTCCCGAGTTGGCACCCAGTGAGTGGAGATGAAAATATCTTTCACGTCAGTTTGTCTTGCCTCATGACATTCTCAAGCTGTTTTCCCCATTTTAGCCTTTCAAGGGCAATTCTGTCCTACTGGGTCGTCTCGAAGTTGAATGGATTTCCATGGAAGAGGGGCCTGCAGAGCTGATAATCGAACAAAGACCAGAGAAAATGAAATTCACCTGTACTGACCAAGTGGGCAAGGGAGGGCAATCCAATGTCAAATAAAGGGTGTTTCCAAAGTCAAGCTTAAGAGACTTTTGTTTTACGGAAACCCCAGCCAGAAATGCCGTCGACACAGAAAGGTTTCCTTATGGGCTTTGAGTTTGCATCTTAATGTTATTTTTGTAGCATCTATGTTGGTTTTCATATACCGTAAATAGAAAACACAAAACAAAACAAAACAAAACAAAACCAACAAACCACTGAGTTGAGGAATTGGAAAGATAATTTGAGCAGAGTGATGAGTAGGTAGGGTATGGAATAAAAAGGCTAGTTCTTCATATAGAAAAATGTTCTATTTCAGAAAAAAAGCCTCTTCTGGTTCTAAAAAAAAAAAAATGTCATTTAAGTGATTCCTGTTTTGTTCCATTTAGAAGTTCGGTATAGCAATTCCAATTTCTTAAATGCCTAATGCTCTTTAAACTGAACAGAAAAGATGCAATTAAGTGTGTATAACTTACTTGAAATGAAATTAGATTCAAATTTAATTTCTACATCATAGTATGGAAAATGCCAGGTTTTTAATAATCTTCCAGAAAAAAAATGATGTCTCCTTGTATTAGGATCGAATACAATTGGAAAATAATATTCAGGTAGCTTTGATGGAGACTTTAAGAAAAGGGTTGTGTCTAATTCAAAGAACATCTTGATTCCTATAGAAAATCAGGTGGTGTTTCCCCCTCTTTCTGTTGACATGTGAATGGATGTCATGACCTCTGATGGATGAGGTGGCCCAGGGGAGTTACATCAATTCCACATTATGACACGTCAGCCAAGGTCTAGAGAATTACACATCAGCCAAGATCTAGAGAATTAAGTGTATCACTTAATTCTCAGCAGAAAAGGGAGCCTGCTTTTGGAACGTACTAGCATGCCATAAAATAGCAACTCACAGCTTTATCAAGACTGCCCCAAATGATATCTTAGACAAATTTCAGACATACTAGATGGTATTAAATCTTGATCTAAAGAAAAATGATAACCACATTATGTGATTAGTCTGTGGCAGACTGTATTTAAGCATGTCATTTGTCATGCCATTTAATTCTTTTAAAAAAAATTTTTTAATGTTTATTTATTTTTTTGAGAGACAGAGACAGAGCGTGAGTGGGGTAGGGGCAGAGAGAGGGAGACACAGAATCTGAAACAGGCTCCAGACTCTGAGCTGTCTGCACAGAGCCTGACGCGGGGCTCAAACCCACAAATGGTGAGATCATGACCTGACCTGAAGTTGGACGCTTAACCGACTGAGCCACCCCGGCACCCCTCACATCATTTAATTCTTATACCAGCCCTATGAAATAGTTACTAATTATTATTTCCATTTAACAGATGAAGGAACTGAAGCTGAGGGATGTTAATTTATTTCCCCCAAATCACACAGTTAGCATGTGTTGGAACTGTGATGTACATCGTGTGTGTGTGTGTGTGTGTGTGTGTGTGTGTGTGTGTGTGTGATCTTCCTCTTGAAAGACACTTTACCCTTGCCTCTGGTCCCACACAAAGTCCTCTAGGCTACTCACAGTATTCTCCTGATAGAGGAGTTGGGATATAATATTTCTGTGATTACCATACTGTTAAATGGCATAGTGTTTTACAAACAAACTAGATAAAACTAAATTTTTAGCCTTCCCTATGAAGCAGCTCAAGGTATAAATTTGGTATATTGAAACCAGAACATTCTTAAGATTTCATCATGCTTGATTTTTTTAATGGGTAGGTGGTCTTGTTTCCCTAATGTAGCTTTGAATGTAAGGTCCAGGCTCCTGGCTGTCTTGGAACTGTTTTTGCAACTCTGGAGGTTTGCCGAAATGTTAAGTGATTCTTGTCTCTAGACATGCAAATGAATTTTGTCCGGAGGAATACCAACGATCATTGCCCTGTGGACATAGATCAATTTTGCATCCATGAGTAAATTGATTTCAGCATTCCTGATCGTGTGTGTGTTGCATGAATTTCCTGTTGAGCCAGTTGTAACATCTGACTGATCCCCCCACTATATAATGAATTCAATAAAATCTTTGACATGTGTTCATTTTGTATTTCACCATTAAACAAAATTTTTCCCGGGACACCTGGGTGGCTCAGTCAGTTAAGTGACTGACTCTTGATTTCAGCTCAGGTCATGATCTTGAGGTCGTGAGATCAAGCCCTGCCTCAGGCTGGACTGAGCATGGAGCCTACTTAAGAGTCTCTCCCTCTTTCTCTCCCTCTCTCTCTCTCTTTCTTCCTCTCTCTCTCTCTCTCTCTTTCTCTTTCTCTCTCTTTCTCTTTCTCTCTTTCTCTCTCTCTCTGCCCCTGCCCCACTCATTCTGTCTGTCTCTCAAAAAAAATTAAAAACAAATTTTTTAATTGTAGAAATTTGTTTTCTCTCATATATACTTATTTATTTATATTCACATGATATGCACACATATATACAGATACATATATGTGTGTGTGTGTATATATATATACACACACACACACACACACACACATATATATATATATATGATCTTCAATTTTGTCTCTTAACCTGCAAAGCCTAAAATACATTTCTTTAGCTTTTTCTAGAAAAGTCTGCCTACCTCGTTCGTTCTATAAATGAAGGTACTATTCTAGTCCCTGGGGATATATAACAGGGACCACAAAGAAGTGATTCTTGTCCCAGTGGAACTTATATTCTTACAAGGAAGAGTAAAAGTAGGCAAGTTAATAATTATACAGTTGCTTCTTGAACAGTACAAGGATTAGGGGCGCTGAACCCCTGTGCAGTCAAAAATCCACATGTAACTTTGGACTCCCCCCAGATTTAAATAATGGCCTACTGTTGACCTAAAGCCTTACTGATAACATGAAGAATCAAACACATAGTTGGTATGTTGTATGTATTATACACTGTATTCTGTATACATGACATAAGCCAGAGAAATAAATAAATAATAAAACAAGCAAGAGAAAAAAATATTATTACAAAAGTCATGAGGAAGAGAAAATACATACACAGTACCACGCTGTATTTATCGAAAAAATAATAGCATATAAGCGGACCCACACAGTTCAAACCAGTGTTGCTCAACTGTGTGTGGGTAGGAGACTATTCTTAGATAATACATACCACAATATTTAGGGAGAAAGGGTGCTACTTATTCTCAAGTGGTTCAGACAATAAAAACAACACATGTGTCCACAAAATGTTGAGGGGAAAGGGCATTACGCAAGAATTCTGTGTCCAGCTAAATCATGATTCATGAATCAAGGCAACAATATTATATTATGAACATCCAACTAGCTTAATTGTTCCCACCACAAAAAACAAATGATAATTATGTGAAGAGATATAGGTGCTATCTAACGTGACAATGGAACTCCTACTGCAATAGTTTAATGTATCAAATCAACCAGCTGTGTACCTTACACTGATGCAGTGTTATATGTCAGATGTATTTCAGTTTTTAAAAAATTTCTCAGATAATCTAGATGCTCAGCTAGATTTAGGATCTGCTGACATCATACTCTGTTTTACAGTTGTATACGTGGAGTTCTCCTTCATGGCAATTTAAGTTCTTTAAGGACAGGAACTATGCTTTTCAATTTTGCTTCCTCTTGTTGTAGAGTGCCTTGCACATATAACAGTAAGAACTCAGTGGCCATTTGTAGAATTCAATTGCATAGTGGCTGAAATTTCTTGCCAATTATAGGCATATCATTATACCTTCCTTTTTATGTAGTAACTCTATATAAACACACACGCACATATATGTATGTATATATATATATGTATATGTACATATACGTATACATATATATATATATATATATATATATACATATACTTTGTGGTTTTTATGCAGTGGGTATTGTACATATATGCTTATTTGAGTTAATAGTATACAAATTCACTTTTCTCTTAGGTAAAATCATGAAGTGTAAGAACATCAGTTGAATAAAAAACACTAAAAGAAAATATAATCGAGTTGGTGAAAGTTCTGGGAATTAGTGGTGATTTTTAAAGCTTAGAAAACCTGGATCAAGAAAGGCAATTGTGGGGGAGGGGGACACCTGACTGGCTCAGTTGGTTGGGCGTCCAACTTCAGATCAGGTCATGATCTCGTGGTTCACAAGTTTGAGCCCTGTGTGGGGCTCTGTGCTGACAGCTTGGAGACTGGAGCCTGCTTTGAATTCTGTGTCTCCCTCTCTCTCTGCCCCTCCCTGGCTCGTGCTCTGTCTCCCTCAAAAATAAATAAAAAACATTAAAAAATGTTTTACTAAAAAAATTTTTTTAAGGTAATCTATATGCTCCATGTGGGCCTTGAATTCAAGACCTCAAAGTCAAGCACTGCACACTCTAGTGATTGAGCCAGCCAGTCAGAACCCTTCTTAACCCAGCATTCCACACACCCACTAACAAACTACATGGGGAAGCATGTGAATAAGAAATTGGCCATCCATTCTTGAAATAAAGGAAAAAGTAATCAAGTTTTTTTTTTAAGGTAACTTCTTAAGTTCTTTTAGTACTTTCTTGCCTTTCACTTGAGTGATTTTTTTCTTCCTCTTTTTTCTTCCTTCTTTGCTTATGAGTTTTATGTTTGTCTCTACATTTTTAGTGGTATGTCAGCGGGAAATTACCTCAGTGCCATGGTAGCCTCCAAGTCCACTACCAAGGGGCTAAGCAGAAAGGCTGACAGACCAAATTAAGATGCCGAAATCCCACTACGTGTTGAATTGGTTCAAAGCATCCAGCAAGAGGCAAGGGGAGACATGTAGGAGATTAATAGTGTAGTTTGGAAAGGGTGCAATTGAGAGGAAAGGACCAAATTACCTGAATCTTGTGTGATGAAATGTTCCCGTGTCCTACCTCCCACTTTTCCACATCAAGTTTCCGCATTAAGCTTGTGGTATGAGGACCAGAGTTGAGAGTGAGTTGAGAAGACTCAGCAAATGAAGGTATCTAGAGCCAATTCATATTTTGTCTACCCCACTCAGGGACTAATATGCCCTGCTTGGGGTTCTCTCTCTCCGTCAGCCCCTCTCCCCTGCTTATGCTCTCTCTCTCTCTCTAAAATAAAAACACATATAAAGGGGCATCTAGGTAGCTCAGTTGGTTGAGCATCTGACTTCAGCTCAGGTCATGATCTCGCAATTCATGAGTTCAAGTTCCACATCGGGCTTGCTGTTGTCGGCAAAGAGCCTGCTTCAGATCCTCTGTCCCTTTCTCTCTGCCCTCCCCCACTTACACTTTCTCAAAAATTAATAAAACATTAAAATAATTTTTTAAATATATGTATATATTCATTAAGAGAACTAATAAATCATTAAAGTCTTATTTTTTCAAATATTTCTATTTTTAATCTTATCTTGTTCTTTCACTTATTTTTTATCTTATATTCTTTCTTTTATGTTTTTAACCATTTTATTTTTTGTAGCCATTTAAGGTTGTTTTATTAACAGAAATTATTTGGACACAGAATTATTTTCAATTTGGGGTATCTGCTGACTCTCCCTTGTGGTGGATTCATCTCTTGTGCACCATGCACACATACTGAGAGCTTATCTTCAGTGAAGATAGTTTATTCTGTGGGATTCTTTTGTGCCCTGAATTGTGCAAATATCCTACACATTTTCATATTTGCTTCTCCAGGAGGTTGGCACTTTCTGTTTTTAAGCCTTTGCTTCTGTTTTCAAATGCTAATGTAAAACTCGATTTCCATAGACCAGGGACTTCCAATTTTCGTGGGGACTCTTGCCCTCCACCTCTACCCAATCTAGGCTACAGGGTAGATAGCTTCTTGGCAACTTCGGCTTCAAGAAGAGAAAACCTCTTTAAGGCCACAATTTATGCGGGAATTTTAGTTCCAGCTCCTCATTAAGTGGCTCTAGGACCTTACTTCTTGGTCCTGCATGAGGTCAAAACCTTAACTCCTGGCTCTTACTACTATAGCTTTGAATTTCTTTGTCATTTCTGGTATCTGAAGCTTTTACTCTCTCAATTTTGAACTCAGCTTTATAGTTTCAAATAGTTATATTCTATCCATTATTTCATCTTTTTTCAATGTTTATTTACTTGACAGAGAGAGAGAGAGAGAGACGGAGTGTGAGTGGGAGAGGGGCAGAGAGAGAGGGAGACACAGAATCCAAAGCAGGCTCCAGCCCCTTAGCTATCAGCAGAGTCTGAAGCGGGGCCCGAACTCATAAACCATAAGGTCATGACCTAAGCTGAAGTTGGATGCTTAACCAACTGAGCCACCCAGGAGCTCTTCTTTTTTTTTTTTTTTTTTTGAGAGAGAGATAGAGAGAGAAAGGGCACAAGTGAGCAAGAGGCAGATAGAGAGGGATAGAATCCTGGGTGGGGCAGAGAGAGAGAGAGAGAGAGAGAGAGAGAGAGAGAGAGAGAAGCGATACTCACCAGAAGTGGGGCTCCAACTCACCCAAAGCAGGGCTCGTGCTCACCTGATGTGGGACTTGAACTCATGAACTGTGAGATCATGACCTGAGCCAATGTCAGATGCTTAATGATTGAGCCACCCAGATGCCCTATCCATTATTTCTATACATTTGGGGGAGGTGGGGTCTCACACCATGACTGTCATTTCTAGGTGGAAAAATGCTTTGGTTCCCCAGGCCTGGCTAATGAATTTCATCCAAATTATCCAAGAGACTTTCCCTACGAATCATCATCTCATTTTTCATTCTTAGAGTTTTTGGCAGCAATCTTAGGGGGATTAGCATTCAGATCAACTCGATAAGTAATACTGTGCTAAATGCTTTAAGACATATAAAGATGACTCAGGTAGTCTCCACACTCAAAAGGCAAACACTATATAGTAGGGAGATTAAGAAATGTTCATAAATAATCATGAGGCAGAAAGTCTGCAAGTACTAGAGAGATGCATATAGCTTTAGAATAGTGCATACTACATTTATTACCAAATAAACTACTGAGCTTGTGAAGAGAATGAAAAGAGAATCAGAAAAGGCATTTTCTCGTGGTAGTAACAGAAAACAAAATCACAGAAGAGGTCATAATTGAAACGTGTCTTGAAGAAGGAGTGGGATTCCTAAAGGTAATAATGGGGGAGGAAGTATTTGAAGGGAGAGAGTGACTCTTCCAAATTGAGGGAAAAATCATAAGCTTAGGTTAGGAGATGGGACAGTGGCGGGAATGTATCGGCAACAACAAGTAGTCCAGTTTGGCCGCTTAGGATGCTGGAATGCAGTATTATTAGAAAGCAAAAATAAAAAGAAATGGAAATAAAGCATGGCTGGGGATGGGGTGATACAAGATAAGCAGGTAGGTGCAGGTAATTAAATTTTAAATCTCTTACCGTCCCATTTATCCGAAAGGAAAAGATGTCGGGTTTATTTTTAAGGATACATTTAAGAACCAGGATAGCTTAAAATTTAGTCTGGGCAGTTTCTTCTTCCCCCTGTCCCAGCCTTCTGACTGGTTAGTTTCTAGTCCCCAGGATGGGAGAGACACTGAATCAGCATGTTTGTCTCTGAGGCATACGTGCGTCATCTAGTGGCCGCAGCAGGTAATCACAGGTAATCACAATTCCTCCCTATAGAAACACTTGTTTATTTTTCACTTGTTACTTATGTTATGGGTAGCTAATAAAAGTGGTCCAAGTTCTGACTGGAAAAGGAAACAAAGTGGTCTAAAACAGTATTGCTTGATCATTGGACTAAGAGATGTGGGATCGGATACAAATGGATTATAGACAAAGGGCTTATTCAGTATGAAACATTTGAAAATTTCACATCAGAGACTTAACATCAAATTGTATTTTGGAATGAACCATAGAGCCGGATCCACTTGAGTGTGAACAGAGAGTTGGGAATAAGAAATGAGGAAGAGGAAGAGGAAGAGGCCGAAATACTGTAGGACACAGTATTCTACTGGAGTATTGTCCTTCTCCTTTGCCTAACCCCTACTCAGCCTTCAGACCCTAATGTGAATTTCTGTGGACAATGTTCCTTCACCTCTCAGGTCTGTATTAGATGAATCACTTACCTCCTCCTACTGATCGCTGTGCCCATGATGCTACTGACCATATGGCACTGTTTCTCCTGCTTTTATCTATAGCCCTTCTTACAATTTAGGCTCCTTAGCAGGGGTGCCTGGGTGCCTCAGGTGGTGAAGTGTCTGACTTCGGCTCAGGTCATGATCTCATGGTTTGTGTGTTCCAGCCCCGTGTCGGGCTCTGTGCTGACAGCTCAGAGCCTGAAGCCTGCTTGGGATTCTGTGTCTCCCTCTCTTTCTCTGCCCCTCCCCTGCTCATGCTCTGTCTCTCTCCCTCTCAAGAATAAATAAACATAAAAAAAGATTTTTAACTCCTTAGCAGCTGGCTCCATGCCTGTCTCATTTTCTATTTTCTCCCTGATACTTAGGGAAGTACCTGACATATAATAGGCATCCCAACAAATATAATTTACAGAATGAATGGGCAGAGTAATGAAGAGAGTAACTGTGGAGAGAATGTATACGGAACAAATATTGAGAGTTAATATAGGTACAGCTTAAATGAAAAAAAAAAGACCATATTTTTAGGAACATTACTAGTAGAAAGAAAGCGTTTTTTTCTTCATCATATGTCGATTCCCTACCTGATGTCCATTTATTTGTAATCTCTGGTGCTTTATAACTTTCAAAATATTTAACTTCTCTCTGCTTTGGTGGGGGAAAAATAGTAGTCCACAGCTTGCATTGTCATTGATGAGATTAAATAAAAGGTGACACATAAGGCGCATACAGCAGCTCGTAGCCCATATTATGTGATTGATAGTTGATTTTATTTCACACACCGCATCTGAAAAAGTTCCTTGAAGCAACCCAGAGACGCAAAGATGGTAAATACTTTAAAAACATTTTTTTTTAAATTTTATTTTATTTTAGAGAGAGAGAGAGAGAGAGAGCAAGAGAGCAGGGAAGAGGAGCAGAGGAAGAGAGAGAGAACCTCAAGCAGGCTCCAAGCTCGATGCAGGGCTCGATCTCGCGACCGTGGGATCATGACCTGAGCTGAAATCAAGAGTCGGATGCTCAGTCAACTGAGCCACCCAGGTACATTTCACACATGGTGGACATTTTTTATCCTATCTCACAAGCTGGAAAACTAGTGACTACTCATTGTCCTTTCTATGGCGTAATGTTGCTACTTACATAGAGGGACAGAAGACCATAAAGGACACTTGGATGCTAAATAATAAAAGGGCTACACTGCAGAGAATGAAACTAAGTTGTAAGAGGCGTATTACATTTCTATTGCCGCTGTCACAGATAACCACAACCTTAGTGACTTAAAGCGGCATAAGTGTATCATCTGAAAGTTCTGTAGGCTAGAACACACAGTTCGCTCTGGGATAAAAATCAAGCGGTGGGCAGGCCTGCCTTTCTTTCTGGAGCTTCTCAGGGAGAGTCTGCTTCCTTGTCTTTTCTAGCTTCTAGAGGCCACCTAGCATTCTTTCCTCCAGCCTCAAAGCCAGCCACGGTGGGTTGAATCCTCACTTGGCATCACTCTGACCTCTTCTGCTTTTAAAGGGCCTTGTGATTACACGGGGTCCACCTGGATGATCCAGGATGATCTCCCTATTTTAAGGGCAGCTGATTAGCAAACCTGATCTTCTTTTTTCCGTGTAAAGTAACACATTCCCAGGTTCCAGGGATTAGTATGTGGGCATCTTTGGGTGGACCGGAGGCCGTGTTCTGCCTATTCCAGAGGGACAGTGAATTCCGAGGGGAATACCGGAAAGGGATCCCCCCAAGGATGAAAGGAAGGGGCAGGTATTTGTGGGCATAGTGTTTTCAGCTGGAAATGTCAGTAGCATGCTGCAGGCTATCGGACATATATTATTAACTTGCAGTGATTTGGGCAGACATTAAAACCTCTTGATGGTTCTCACATGGCTAAACCAGAATTGTACTTTGTTCTTCCTTTGTGCCTTTATTTTTCAATTTAAACCACTGGAGGGACTTTCATATACTTCTGTTAAATTTTATCTTTATATTTTAGTTCAGAGTTCCAAGTTGTTAATAAAATTTTGTTTCCTGGTTCTGTCTTCGGGACAGAACTTTGGCTACAATCATCCAACTGACTCCGAGTTTACCTAATTATATCAAGCCATTATTTTGGAGTCTCACCCACAAATATCATGAAAGACTGGATTAAACGCTGTCCTGAAATTAATTTGTATCATGAATATACAATCGTCATCTTAACTCAAAGATCAAAAAAAAAAGTGTAGTAGGACTTATCTTTAGTTTGGTTAGTCTGGTTCTCAACGGCCAGCAAACCCTCTTCTAAATGTTCACAAAATATATTTAACTATGAACTCTGAATTTTACTTTTCTGTTCTAAATCTTTTAGTGTCTATCTTTAAGCCATTTTTCAAAAGCAGGTGAGCTATTGCCTTTTTCATTTTTTACAGTTTCTCTGCCCTTACCAGTAACGGGTCTTAGATTACCCGTAAACAGCTGTGGGATGGAATTTGTGCCTGGAAACACGAACTTATTTGAAACAGATAGGTGCTTGGTTACTATTTCCTTCCCTCTCTCGAGTTTCAGTTCTTTCTCTACTTGGTTTCGCCTTTACCACCTTAAAGTCCGTGTTCCTTACTGAAGAAGGAAAGAACACACAGACCGAGTCTAATCTCCTTTTTAGCTTTTACACTGTTCGCATAGGTCAGTTGATAATTTTGTGTTTATAAAAATCTATGCAGGCTTATTTCTCTGTCCCCTCTATCATATTCTCCATGCTGGTGAAACTCATCTTCCCACGTTTCTCTCTTGAAGGTACCTGGTAACTTCAGCCATCAGTTTTCTGTATAGCACTTTATAGTTAGCACCAGCCACATCACAGAACAATGAGGCAAATATTACCTTCCCTTGGATGCTCTTTATTTATTTTGTTGTCTCTCAGAATAATTGTTGATTTCTTTACATTTTTTTGCTCACCTGCAAAGTTGGGGTTCTTGCTAAGCAAGAACATTAGGCACTCGATATACACTTGTGGGTTGGTGGATTTTGTTTTAAATATCAAATTTGGGTAGGTGTTCGTCAAATACTAATCTCCTTGACTAATTTTCCTGTTTGGTTTTTATTTTTTTAATGTTTTATTTTATTTTTGAGACACAGAGAGAGTATGAGCAGGGGAGGGGCAGAGAGAGAGGGAGACACAGAATCCAAAGCAGGCTCCAGGCTCTGAGCGGTCAGCACAGAGCCCGACACGGGGCTTGAACCCACGAACCGGGAGATCATGACCTGAGCCAAAGTCGGATGCCCAACCGACTGAGCCACCCAGGCACCCCCAATTTTCCTATTTGGAGAAACGCAAAGGAAGTAGAATACCTGAAATTCTTTGTAGAGCAATAAAACAGCAGTCATAATAACAGTAGTGGTAGTACTAAAAGCCAGACAAACTAAAACTACCTTTAGAAGTCATTCTCTTCTCCAACCTTCCACCCATGATTAATTCATCATTTCCCTAAGCTATGTGATAGCAACCTCAGCCACATTTGAGATGGTGTTTTGGAATTCTATTGCTAAAGAGGCAAGATTCGCTTTCTATTTTGTCACTCAACGCTGCTTCTTTATTTGTCTTGCCTTATTCTAGAAAAAGATTCTAATTTGAAACTCTTCTAAATTATACCTAACTTAAACCCTGAATTTAGAAACCACATCCCTTCTGTTGGCACTTTTTCTTTTTAGCTCGTAGAAATGGTGAATGTTTAAAAACAAGAAATTATAAAGAGTCCTTAATAGTAATAATTTACAAATGGTATATGTAATTTTCACTGTATCGATCATCATGCAAAATAATGTTCTGATGGGACATCAGGAAAAGGGTGGCGAGCCTCATTCTCTCTCTCTAGGCTAAATACTGTCAAAATTCTGGTTCGTCATTTATTCTGTTCAGCTAGGCAACTTGTTAAATCTCAGTCTCTGACTTCTATGATCTACGTATTCCCATGTGATTTATTTGTTTAGAAATCTGTTAATGAGATATGGGGATTTGAGTTGCCACTATGACAACCGAGCAATATGGCTTGTTTGCTATTTCCTAGATACAGAAACTTGGAAAGGAACATCTCTCCTGCAGCTGCTTATTTAGTAGCTACGGAAATTTAGATTGAGATTATGTGGCTAAATTGTTTACAAGGTACACAAAAACTTATAAACAGCTGGCTAAAAGAGACAATAAGATATGTTGTGGCCAATTTGTTTCTTTGTAGCCGTCTTTTTCTCTAGTGGTCTTAGTGTTCTCTCCCTATTATTCCCCGAACCATACTATCATCTTAATTTTGTGCTCCATTCTATAAGAAAAATTTAGTATCTCCTCTCTTTCTTTTGTTAGGTAGACGTTGTTGAGCGAGTGGTGAGATTTTGTGGGGATAATGACAATAATGTTTGCATACTCTCTACACGTGCTTTTTCATCAGTGCTGTTATCAGTAACAGATACTGCATACAATGATGCGTAAGATCTGGAAATTCAGATGGATACAAGAAAACATTCTTTGGGGCGCCTGGGTGGCTCAGTCGGTTAAGCGTCAGACTTTGGCTCGGGACATAATCTCACAGTTCCTGGGTTCAAGCCCCGTGTCAAGCTCTGTGCTGATGGTCCAGAGCCTGGAGCTTGCTTCAGATTCTGTGTCTCCCTCTCTCTCTCTGCCCCTCCCCCACTCACACTTTCTCTCAAAAATAAATAAACATTAACAAAAAAAAGAAGGGAGAAAATACTTTTTTTTTAAGGAACTGTCTTTTTTTAACATAAAGTTTATTTATTTTGAGAGAGAGAGGGAGAGTGTGAGTAAGGGAGGGGCAGAGAGAGAAAGGGAGAGAGAGAATCCCAAGCAGGGTCCACAATGTCAGAGAGAAGCCCGATCCCAGGAACTGAACTATGAGATCATGGCCGGAGCTGAAATCAAGTGTCAGACGCTTAACCTTAACCAACTAAGCCATCCAGGCACCCCTACAAGAAAAAACTCTTAATCCCAGACTACTTAGAATTTCATTAAAAGACAGTACATAAGTAACATGATATGAACAAGAGGGAAGCATGTGTGCAGTTGAGAGGAAAGTGAGATCATTTTGTATGGGGTGAGAAGAGTTTCAGAGAACTGGGTTCTGGTCTTGAAATAACAGTAGAAACCTTAGCAGACAGAATGAATGACAGAGAACCTTGTAAGAATTACAAACTCAGGAAATAAATCCCTAGAATAATGGTAGAAAAATGAGACTTCTGAAGTTAGAGCACGTTGAGGGTATTAGTGAGAAGTACAATTGCAGAGTTGAGATGAATATACATTTCAACAACACATTTTTACCAAGTTTATCTTTGGTCTTCACTTACATACTTGTCCACAAATCCTGGGCCACTAGGAATTCATTCTTGTGAATTTGTAATTAAAACGTCTTAGATATTTCAAAGGAGAAAAAATACATGGTTGAATAGTTTTCATTACCTGCCTTCTTCAGTTTTCTTGCATGGTTTCTAGAACATTCTATTTTTCCCTTGCCCCAATCCCACTGCCAGATTTTTTTTAATTTTTTTTTTCAACGTTTATTTATTTTTGGGACAGAGAGAGACAGAGCATGGACGGGGTAGGGGCAGAGAGAGGGGGAGACACAGAATCGGAAACAGGCTCCAGGCTCTGAGCCATCAGCCCAGAGCCCAACGCGGGGCTCGAACTCACGGACAGTGAGATCGTGACCTGGCTGAAGTGGGACGCCCAACCGACTGCGCCACCCAGGCGCCCCTCCACTGCCAGATTTTTAATCATCATGGGTTCTGCTAAAACTCTTTGAATTTCTCATTTAATCCATATTCAGTAGGATAAATAAAGCCTGATTCCTTGATTTTTTTTTTTTTTTTTTTTTTTTGGTAGAACTTAGCAGTGACTGTAGGAGAGATTTGGTTTAACTTTGAGAAACAGAAAAACAAAGATGTAAAAATACGCGACGTACACAGGATCAACAGAATTTTTAAAAAGCCTTTATATAGTTAAATTCCCCAGAGTAAGGAACTGTGTAAGAAATGTGACCATACAGAAATCTGTAGAGGAAAATACGTAACGCTGGAGTTGTGAGCTTTTCTTTCTTTTACAGTAACTTTTGACTCCCATTTAGGTCACTTCGGGCAGTAAAACTCAAAACACCGGTTTGTACCTTTAGCAAAAATAAGTGCGGCTTACAATCTCCCCCACAGATGCCCACGTGTCAGGCTGTTTGGAAAATTCAGGATCTGCCACATTCCCAGACTCTCCTAAGGGCAAGAAACTAAAGGCATCCTCAGTGTCCAGATGTCTCAGGTCGGTGTCCGATAGAGGAACGAGGCAGCAGTTAGGAGAATTGAGGACACTGCAACCCAGACACTGCGGCGGGGAAGAGTGGGAGCTGCAAAGTGAATGGAAATGCAGTCCTGGGAGAGAACCACTCAAAAGCAGGGAAACACACTAGAAAGGGTTCTTAAAACTAGACGCCACCGGGGAAACTGATGGGAGGGCCGCAGGTCAAGGGCACACGCTACTAGGTGTCAGAGTCTGGACTCAAACCCGAGTCCCTGACTTCAGGCTCCTTGTTTTGCCGGTGCCTCCGGGGAGAGCCTGGGGAGTTCTCCCAGGAACGTGCAAAACCCAGGCGACCCGGCCTCGGCTGCTGAGTGATCTAGGCTCTGCGGCTGGGGGCGCGCGCCTGTACGCGCGCGAGCTCGGGCCTCCTCGCGCCCCACTCGCCCCGCCCCCCCCGGAGCCCCGCCCCCAGGTGCGCCGGCCTCGCGGGCGCGATGGACCCCAGCCTGCGCCGGGGCGCGCCGAGCCGAACGACGGGAACGCGCGCGCCTGCAGATCCCCATCCTCCGGGAGCCCCGCCCCCAGGGGGCGTTCTTAGGCAGGAGGCGGAGCCTGGCTTCCGGCGCCGCGCGCTCCCCTCGCAGGCGCGTGGCCCGCCCTGCGGCTCTGGAGCGCACGGGAGGGCGCGCGCGCGCGCGCGGGGCCGCGCCCTCCCGCACACACTCCCGTTTGCAAGCTCCGTCACCCGCGCGGTCTCCACAGGCGGAGCGCGTCCCGGCCTGGCCGCGCTGCGGCTCGGCCCTGAGGTGAGGGGGGCCTGAGGCCCGCCGTGGGTGTTGAGGGGGGGGTTGGTGGATGTCGCCGCCGCCGCGGGAGTGACTGGCCGAGGGGAGGCCGGCGAGGGAGAGGGGCGGCGCGCAGGGGCCGGGGGGCGGGGGGGCGGCGGCCGAGCCGGCGCGCCGAGGGGGACCGCGGGAGCTCCCCGCGGGGAGGAAGCGCGGCTTGCGGCGGGCCGCGTGGGGGCCGCTGTGTCCCCGCCGGGGTGTCTCTCGCCCGGGCGGCGAGGGAGGGAAAATGCAGTGCGGGTTCGTTCCCCTTCCCCGCGCCCGGGCGCTCGGCGCCGCTCCTGACCGCGCGTGTCCCCCGGAGTTTGGGCGAGAGGAGAAGGCGCCGGGCTCAGGACGCGATCCCCGAGACTCGAGGAAGGGCTCCGGCGCCCAAATCGCCCCGCGTCCCAGAAGGCTGGTTAGGCGGGAGGCTTCGGTGCCTCGGCTTGAGTCGCTGGTGGCTGGAAGGGGGGCGGGGGGGGGGTGTCTGCCGTGCTCCCGAGGCTTCCCGAGCACACGTTTTTAGACAGATGAGTCTGAAAGAATGTGGACAGTCCTGTGCTTTCTGTCGGGGACGTGCTGTCGGAACAGAGGGGGAGGAAAAGATACGCGGGACTCCCCGCTGGGAGCCGGGCTCCTTGTCATCTCGTTTCATCCTGGCGGCACCCCTAGGAGGTGGGGCACAGGCGGAAAATGGGGCGCAGAGACGTTAAGTGCCTTATTAAGGTCTCAACTAGCAAAAAGGTGGACGTGAGATTTCCACCCGCGGATGCCTGACTCTAAATCCTGGGGCTTTATCCACCAGATTTTGTGCCCGCCCAAGAGAGCGATGTGATGGGTTATCTTCAGGGAAGACTCCATACAAGAAAACACTATTAGGGAGGACACTTAAGGCTCTTGGGACATTTGGGTTAAAATCAGACTACCTAACAAGGCAAACTGTTAAGGCATCAGTATGTGCTGTTCCGGTGTTGTTTCCCTTTAGACGGGGTTGGATGTAAGGAAGTCTTACGGTCGGGGTAAAAGCACATTTATTAACATTTTACGTGATCATTGGAGTGTCTTTCGTATTCCAGATACTACGTGGGAAGAGTACCAAGATGAATACGATTTATAAACTCTGCCCTTGAGTCAATTGAGAGGATGATCGTATAAAATAATTTTGTAATGTTCTACGAATTCGTAATCTTTACTAGCATGTGAATTAACTGGATTAGAATAGTTGTAAGCTCAAGCTTTTAGGAACCTGTTCCGCGTAAGAGGAGGGATGGGGTAATGCGTTCTGTGGGGGCCATTCCGTTGTTTTCAGCAAAAAAATAGTGTCATCAGATTTAGGCTAAATCACGTGGACGGTATTTTGTTTTATTATTACCCTCCCTTCGGTCAGTTTTAAAACATGCGAAGAGAGTATTTATGGCTTGTCCCCTGTGAAGTTAAATTTTACAGTGCTTTTATTAGTTGAGAAACCAGTGATGTAATTTGGCAGGAGTTTCTTTCACTTCATCTGCCAGATATGCTCTTAACCTCTCTTTCCAAAAAAATAAACCCTAAATACCAGATTCTGTTTGAGCTCTTACGGTTGAGATTTTTAAAGAAAACAAGAGTCCACCAGTTTAGGCCGAAATGGCCCATTGTTGAAATATTTAACGTTGCCTTAGGCATAGCTGTAGGTAGAAGGAATAGGAGGGATAGTGGGGCGTTTTGGAAATTTGTTCCGATTGGGGTTCAGTTTTTTCAGTGAAGTAGGAGCCAAGGTTTTAATCTGAGGGTGTGGCTGTTGGTAGAAGTGAGTGGAGGTTTGGGGATTGGGAGAACGAAGGAACTAGTGAAATATATGATTGCCAGGCAATTAAACAATTATTCTTAGGTATGAAAAACAAAGTAGAGGAAATGTAGGGTCCTATGTACGGGTGCACAAGATAAAGGTGCGTAATTTTGCTTACAAGGTATTTCACGACCCATCTCCATTACCTAGAGCAGACACCTGCCTCTTTGCCCCGGTTCACTTTGCCCATGCCCCCGTGTCACAGGAATCCCTGTTTCTTACACAAGTCATACCCTTTTGGGATTCTAGCTTTTCCATTCTTTTTCTTTGCCTGAAATGTCCATTCCACTCTTTCCCCGATCGGACTTAGGACGTTATAGTAAATTTTACCTATCTGCAAAGTCATTGACAGTGTCTATTTTTTTTCCATTTTATGTGATGCATAAATTTCTTCGTAAATGTTAAGTGAATGTACCACTTTTCTTTTTTTTTTTTCCTCCTTTAATCAATAACAGGCGTCAGCACACTTTCTGTAAAGAGCCGGGTAGTGAATATTTTAGGTTTTGTGGACCATATGGTCTCTGTATCAGTGAACTCTGCCGTTGTAGTACAAAAGGGGTCATTGACAATACAGAAACGAATGACTTTGGCTGTGTTCCATAACACTTTATTTATAGACATGAAATTTGAATTTCATGTAACTTTACATGTCACAGATATTATTGTTCGATTCCCCCCCTCCTTGTGTCCCCCTAACCATTTCATAATGTGAAAAACACCCTTAACTCATGGGCTGTACAAAACAGGCTGTGGGCTGGATTCAGCCCCTACCTCCTGCATTGTAGTTTGCAGACGTTAGATCTGTAAGGACTCTTAGCAACCCCTGATAAAGAAATTTGCAGTAAGAAGATATTGGTTATGATATCACTCTTGGTGGTAGAGAAACAAAGATAAATAAGGCTGGGGTGCCTGGGTGGCGCAGTCGGTTAAGCATCCGACTTCAGCCAGGTCACGATCTCGCGGTCCGTGAGTTTGAGCCCCGCGTCAGGCTCTGGGCTGATGGCTCGGAGCCTGGAGCCTGTTTCCGATTCTGTGTCTCCCTCTCTCTCTGCCCCTCCCCCGTTCATGCTCTGTCTCTCTCTGTCCCAAAAATAAATAAAAAATGTTGAAAAAAAAATTAAAAAAAAAAAAGATAAATAAGGCAGTCTTTTTTGTCAAGGATCTCAGGGTCAAGTTCAAGATTAAGACTTGTAAACAAATCGTGATGATGGCACAGTGTAGTAAATGCAGTTAATTTATTGGTTATGGATGTGGAAGAAAGTAGTGATAATCAGCACTGCTTGGGTGAGGTAGGAATAATCTCTAACAGTTATCTGTTGGAGATAGGGAACATTTTCAGCAAAGAACCTTTCCAAAAATCTTTGAAGCTTGCTAAAAAGGTGACTGACCACATCTCTTACCAAGATGATTCAGTTTCTTTATTTTATAGGATATAATCTGGATTCATTTCTCTCAGAAATAAAAGTAATACACCCCAAATTATTTCTCTGTAACAATTATTTGTAAGACTCCTGTGCATTTTTTATTGCTTTGAGAAAGGTAACATACGTTTCATAGCAGGTATAATCAATATTTGTTTAATAAATTAATAAATATTTGACATTGAATATGGGATTATATAACTTTTAGTCTCTATTTTAAGTTAATACTTTAGAAAAGGAAGATGGGCTTTAGTGGGCTTTGAATTTTCCTGCAAGTTACAGATTTAGGATGAATTGTTTTTATCCAGGAAAGTTCAATACTTGATTAAACATTTTGTGATATTAGGTGTTTAAAACATATCTAATTATTATTTAAAAGCTCTACAACAAACAGTGCATTCCCCAGTTATGCTGCAGAACAATGAAAAGTAATATTAAAATGCTTCAGCAGAAGTTTGTACCCTTATTTCTATGTCTTTGTTATTGTTTTTAGCAGTTAAGAATTGGCTTTTTTGGACAGTTTTAGATACTCTACTGGTAAGGCTTTGAGCTGGAACTATATCAAGTTTGTTTTTTTTAATGTTTATTTATTTTTGAGAGAGAGACAGTATGAGCAGGGAAGGGGCAGAGAGAGAGAGACACACAGAATCCGAAGCAGGCTCCAGGCCCCAAGCTGTCAGCACGGAGCCCGATGTGGGGCTCGAACTCACGAACCTTGAGATCATGACCTGAGCCGAAGTTGGACGCTCAACCAACTGTGCCCCAAGGAACTATATCAAGTTTTATGTTTTCCAAGAAATATGTTTTGTTAAAAATACACCATTAGGAGTTTTATTGTATTTCAGTTATTAGCTTGTGCTTTCAAAGATCATTTTCTGGTATATGCTGCAAAAGAGAAAGTCCTATGTGTTGTCTATTCAAAAAGCTGAAGGGGCGCCTGGGTGGCTCAGTGGGTTAGGCGTCTGACTTCGACTTGGGTCATGATCTCACGGTTTGTGAGTTCGAGCCCTGCATCGAGCTCGGTGCTGGCTGTTCAGAGCCTGGAGCCTGCTATGGATTCTGTGTCTCCCTCTCTCTGTGTCCCTCTCCCGCTCAAGTTTGTCTCTGTCTCTCTCTCTCTCAAAAATAGGTAAGCATTAAGAAAAAAAATTAGAAAAAAAAAGCTGCTTGTGACGTTGTATGGTCCTCTCCACCATTTCCAACTCTGCCATGACTTTCATGAACTGTGTCACTAGTAAGTGTGCTCCTGGGTATTGTCTGTGTGATTCTGTTCCCACTTACAATATCAGATGTGGGGCTGGCTAAGCATCCTTTCTAGCCTTTTCCCTTTATTCTTTTGAATGCCTTTATAAGGCTATAAAGTCTGGGGTAATTAAAAAGAATTATAGCGTAGGAAGAGGACATTTGGAGCTCTGTGCTAAATATGGGTTTTCTTATGGTTCAGGAAAAGGCACCTGAGAAGTTAAAGACTTCACAGATGTCCCTTTGCTGGCCACACCTCATTTCTAACTTTGCAGCCTTGTTTTCAGCTATGCACTTCTGTCAGAAGCATCACTTTCATGTTACCTCCGCGGGATGGATCTCCACCTTTCTTTCAGGAAACCTCATTCCCCCACCCTTACGAGTTGGTTTCATCTCAGAGACCAGCCCTTTATCTTTGGCTTCAGTACAGAAAGCACTGCCTTCCCACATCCTTCCATTCGCAACCCTGCAGAAGAGTGGGGGATGGGAGTGAGAAGAAGGGACTTCTGTGATTACCGTACCAGTGTGAGTTGCAGGCATCCCGTTTTTATTCTTTTTCTTTCTGTCTTTTCCCCAAAGGACAAACATTAATTCTCAGAGCCAGTAGGGTCTCAATATTAGAAGAGGAAGCAAAATATTTTACTGAGCGCCCATAATTTGCCAGGAATCTTTTACAGTAGAGTTAGTATTTCGCATTGTTAGGCAGGGCCGACCTTGACAGATTTATCCCGATGGCCCCTTTCAGTTGGGCCTGCTTAACGCCGGATTGGAGGGGTGAGGATCACAGATCTGTCCATCGTTGCGTCTGTTGACAAAAACGTGACTATAGCTTTGAAGTTACTGTTTAGATGAAAGGTTGATGAAGAATTAAACTCAAAGGTATATGAAGAATCAACATTAAGAATATTTCATTTTTTTCCAGACTGCCAAACCAGGTGTTTCATGTCAGGAAGGAAACAAGCAACCAATGGCTTTTCTTCTTTAAGATGTTTTAACAACTTTAATAACTTCAAGGTTATTGAAATTTAACATTTTCACATGATTAGCCTAGAGCTCATGAATGTAAGAAACGTTACTTTGCGTAGGTCAGGGTCATGAGCACGCTGTGAAGGCGCACATATGAGTTGTGTCTTTCCACAATGTCAGCTTTACTCAGTCATAGAGCAGGAGTGACATAAGTGTAAAGCAGTTTCAGGATTCCAAACTCGGTGACATTTCACCATGTGACTAACTTGGCGTATACAGCACACAAAGCAAAACCTAAGAGAAGTCACACAACAAACAAGATAACACAGAGGGTAGGAAGTTAACGAACCGAACATGAAGTCAGTCAGTGGGCACGTTGTTGAGGTAAGGCCTGGGCCTGGTCTGGGTCAGCTCCCGGCACTTACTGCTTACTATGTCTGAGCAGTGAGGGGTCTCGGTCCTCTTCGCAGATCAGTCGGGCGGAGCCTTCAGCAGCAGCTACTTCTGATCTGTCGGACCTGGAGGAGTCGTGTCTGAAGAGTGACACTTGCTGCACAAACCCTCCCTTAAAGGGATTTCATCAGTCTTGGGCCCTGCAGACCTCCTCTGCTTCTCCTTGTTATCAGTTCTGGGTGTCGTCAGCTGTCACCGGTCTCGGCGATATCTGGTAGCTGCAGTCAGTACCTTACCTGCTTGCGTCACCGTTTGACACAGGCCCCTGCTTGACATGAGTGACTCCATCTTGCTGTCTATAGTCAGTTACACTGATCCATCTTTATAATTTCTTAACAGATTTCGTAATCGTTTTAGTCCCTTTGTCCTTCACCATCCATTCTAGGAGATTTCCTTGACTCAAGTCTTCTTTCTAACTCAGTGATTTGCCTTCAGGTGCTGTTCACCCCATCTATTGAGAATTTTATTTCTATCAGTCTGTTTGATTTCCAGGTTCTGTAAGTAGGTTTTTCTTAATTGCCTTGTTCATGTTTCATGAATATGATACTCTTTGTTATCCTTTTGAGGATATTAGTTGTACCGATTGTATATATCATAGTCCTCAACACGTGTCATTGCTTGCCATGTGGCAGACACCATTTTCATGTATTAATTTTTATTTACATGTATTAATTCTCCTCATCATTTCAATAAGCCAAAGAAGTGGATACTATTATTATTTCATTTACAGGTGAGAAAACTTAGACACAAAAAAGTTAAGTAACTCACCCAAAGTCTCAAGGCTACTAAGTGGTGGAGGCAGGATTCATGTTTAGTTGGTTTGGCTCCAGAGGTCCCACTCTTAACCATTCTACTACATCAGGCATTATTCTGGTGATTGTGATTGTTGACTTTGGAGTGTCTTCTTGGTATCGTTATTATGTGAGTGTTTATACTGATTCCAGTTTCTTGCAGCATGTTTGAAGATAATGCTTGGATTTACTATAGCCTATTGTGTTTTGGTTGTTTTGATATTTGTGCTGGGGGAGGGGAGAATAGTGCCAGGATGCGGAAAGTCAGTAGTTACCTGAGGGCTCGCACTGCCTCTAAATTTAAATGCATACACTTACGGGGCGCCTGGGTGGCTCAGTTGGTTGAGCATCCGACTCTTGGTTTCGGCTCAGGTCATGATCTCACGGTTTGTAGGTTCAAGTCCCACATGGGGCTCCATGCTGACAGCAAAGAGCCTGCTTGGGATTCTCTCTCTCTCTCTCTCTCTCTCTCTCTCTCTGCCCTTCCTCTGCTTGCTATTGCATTTAAAAGAAGTAAACTTAAAAAAAAATAAGTACGTACATACACTTACTCTTTGAGATGAAAGTAGATGAAGAGGTGAGGTTGGGATTTTACCTGATAGGTTAACCTCTTCTTAAAAATAGGTTATTGAAAATCTCTTAATTCAAAATAGAAATCTTTTTAAAATATCAAAGTGAAATGCAGATGCAGTATCTTCTTTTTATAAATATTAAATAAACTGCTAGCTTAGTTTATGTTTGTGTTGATTTTGAATCTTTTTGGTAGAGAGGGATGACAGATGATGACGGGTCAACAGAGCCTCAGATTGATGAGATTATGTGGCCAATAAGTAGAAAGTATTCCCTGAGAGACCTGGGCACAGTGTCATGCAGGACCATTTGACTAAGGAAAAGGGTGAGGAAAGAAAAACCAACCTAAAGAATAGAGCTCAGGAGCAGAAGGAAAACAACATAAAAGCACCTTTTGCTTATGAAGGGATTTTGTGCTTTGGAGGAAAGGACATAAAACCAAGGATTGACTAGATACCAATGACTTCTTTGAAGTCACTGTATATTATCTTCTGTATTATATTATCTTCTATATTATCTTCTGTATATTATCTTCTATAGAAACGTTTCCCTATTAATACTATTTTAAAGCAACTTGAAGACCTTTACATCATTCAGTGGTTCTCAACTTTTTATCTGTCCCTACACATTCCCATTAGTAAGTATCTGTGGAATTCTTCACTTAGTAGGAAGGGGAGGTGGGGAAATTTTTAACATTCCCCTTTGTTCAAGCCATGCTTCACTTTGAAAATCAATATTGTCCTTATGAGTACTCTAACCATGGGGTTAAGAACACACACTGTTACATTGGTTAAGTGTTTTTGTTTGTGAGAAATAGAATCTGATTCTGGCTACTTATGTGAAAATAAAATACAGTGGGTGGATAATAGGGCATTTCACATTCTAAGAAAGAAAAACCAAGTCTTAGGCACCGTAGGTTTCATACTTTAGGGGAAAGCTTAGTACCGACAGTGCATGAACATTCTTTCTCCCTTTTTTTTTTTTAAAGTATGCTGTATGCCCAATGTGGGGCTAGAACTCAACGACCCCCAGATTAAGAGTCCTGTGCTCTTCCCACTGAACCAACCAGACGCCCCTGAATTTTCTTTCTTAAATGTTTTCATTAATGTAACTGTTTCCATGACTCCAGTTTTTGGATCTCTTAGTTAACAATTTCATACTGCCAGGAGAAAATTTCATTGATACAGCTCAGGGGTAGCTGTAGAGTGGTAGTCGTGGTGATGGTGATGTTTGTCTGTCTCTTGGCATGGTGGGTGGGTGAGTGGGAGGTAGAGGTAAGTTTTACTTTAAAAAGCTCTGATTAGTGGTGGGATGGGTGCAGAAGTTCATGGACTTCAGACAAGCCTATTAAAGACTAAACCCTGAGTTCAGAGAGCACTTCTCAAGGAAGCAAAGCATTTGTGAGTCCATCAGCTGTTTTATGAGAGGCTTGTTTTCTAAAAATGAAGACTTAAGTATGCAGCATTCAATTTGAATGAATAATTCATTGGTGCTCACTAAATCAATATGTTTTGGCAGAATGTTCTTGTTGTACTGGTTAATGTTTCTGTTTGTGTTGTAGTAAATCATCTTTGAATGAGTGTAGTTTTTCTTTCTTTTTTGTTCGTTTCTTCTTTTTGGCCTAGAGATGATTACCAGTATCTAGAGAATCTGATGTAACATTAATGAGACTGTTGAAAGAATTTATTTTTATGTATCCTCTATTGACTTCTTTAGTTTTGTTGTTTTTAATTTACTTATTTGATGCTTTTTTACAATACATCTAATTGTGTAGTTTTTTAAATGTATAAGTAACATTGATGGAAAAATTGAGAAAATAGAAAAAACACAAACAGTAAAAGTTGTCTATAATCCTGTTAAATTAAAAAAAAATCTTCTTTGTGCATGTAAAGAGGACATTTATTTAATCCAAACTTAATTTATATTTACTTTTTTGGGTAAGACAAGCTGCCTCTAAAAACTTGCCTGCTTTTTTAATGTAGGTGGAAATGGTTAGCCAGCTTGGAATAGATTGTTCTTGTTTTGGAGGGGAGTCACCCCAGCGGCCCCCATCAAATAGGTTTATATACAACAAGTCAATAATTAATGCTGTAGAAGATGGCCTAACGGGACATTTTTGTTGTGTCTTCCAAGCTGCCCTCTCAACACCCTTTGGTGTACAGAGACTGGGTTACTGGGATAAGCAAATTGGAATAAGGACCACAGAGATTGCAGTTGAGTCCCTGGCCACTTCTCTTGAGTTCAGCTTTAAATTTTTTTTTTTCAACGTTTATTTATTTTGGGGACAGAGAGAGACAGAGCATGAACGGGTGAGGGGCAGAGAGAGAGGGAGACACGGAAACGGAAACAGGCTCCAGGCTCTGAGCCATCAGCCCAGAGCCTGACGCGGGGCTCGAACTCACGGACCGCGAGATCGTGACCTGGCTGAAGTCGGACGCTTAACCGACTGCGCCACCCAGGCGCCCCGAGTTCAGCTTTAATATAACCAACCTCTTTGAAAAACTAAGATACCTCCAACAGAGATCTACTGGCAGAAAGAGCTCCAAGGACCTCCAGAGGGTAAAGTTATGCTGGAAGGGGGATACTGGACTTGTGACAATGAGTTAGGTCATACTGTTAAAAAATAAATAGATAAATTATTAAGATGAAATTTGTTTCCATCACTTCAAAGTAAGATCCATTACTCAGTAAGCAGTTTCTGTCTTTTCTCTTCTTTCCCCAGCCTCTGGCAGCCACTAATCTGCACTTCATTTCTATGGCTTTGTATATTCTGGAAATTTCATATAAATGGAATCACATAATATTTGATCTTTATGTCTGGCTTCTTTCACTTAACATAATGTTTTGGAGGTTCATCCATGTTGTAGCATGTATCAGTGTAGCATGTTTCATTCCTTTTTATGGCTGAATAATATTTAATTGTGTGTATATACCACAACTTGTTTATCCATTCATCTGTTGATGGACATTTGAACTGTTTCAGTCTTTTGTTGGCAAGAATGAATAGTGTTGCTGTGACCCTGCATGAAATGCACTTGATTGAATACCTGTTTTCAGTTTTTTTGGCATATACGTAGAAGTGTTCTTTTGGGTATATATTTAGAGGTGGAATAGTGAGGTCATATGGCAATTCTCTGTTCACCTTTTTGGGGAGCTGACAAACTGTTTTCCTCAGCAGCTGAACCAGCACTCCCACCAGCAGTGTATGACTATTACAGTTTTGCTATAGAGTTTCTTATGAGAAATCTACTGTCATTCAAATCATTATTCCTCTGTAGGTAATGCATGGTTATTCTCTGACTGCTTTCAAGATTTTTCACTGTCTTCAATTTTTAGTGGTTTGATTATATGTATGGGTATGGATTTCCTTTGATTTATACTGTTTGGGGTTTACTGAGCTTCTTGGAACCTGCAGGTTTTTATCTCTTGCCAAATTTGGGAAGTTTTCAGCCAATAATTTTTTAAAATATTTTTTCATCATTAACACTCTCTCTTTTTTCTGGAATGCTGATAATATGAATGTTAGACCTGTGTTATTGTTCATGGTTCTTTCAGGTACTGTTAATTTTTTTTTAATGTTTTTCTCTGTGATTCAGATTGTATAGCTTCTGTTGATCTGTGAAGTTCACTGACTTTTTCTGTTATCTCCATTATACTATTGAGGCCATTCTCTGGGTTTTATTTATGTTACTATGTTTTTCTCTTCTGAAATTTATATTTGGTGCTACTTTATGTCTTGTTTCTTTGCTGAGATTTTTTTTTTTTTTATTGTTTTTCAAGAGTGCTCAGTATTGTTTGCTGGAGCACTCTTAAAATACTTTAAAGTTTTTGTCCGATAATTCCAAAACTTGTTATCTTGGCATTGGTATCTGTTGATTTTTCTTTTCTTAATAGAGTTGATATTTTCCACATGCTTTTTTTTTTTTTGGTCGAGTTGTTTTGGATTGTATGAGCCTGGGTTTTGTTTTAAGTGCATGGAGAGTGTTGATACTTTTGACATGCTGTCAACCTGGTTAGGTTCAGGTCTTATGTTTCATCTGCATTCTTTGAGCTGTGGTTTTAATTTCAGTTTAGTTTTCAGAAGCCCTTGTAGTGTGGTTTGGATCTGTCCTGTGTATGCCTCCCAGTAGTCAGACTGAATCTGGGCAGTAGTCTATCTTTTATTCCTCAAGTCTTTGGTACACATAATGGGATTAGATCCCTGTGTGCTCACCGTGGGGGTCCGTTTAGGTGTTAATAAGCCATTTTTATTCTGTTGCTTTCCTGTGCTCCTCTTTTTATATGCTCTCCCTACTGCTTTCGGATTCCCCATGGTTTCTCTTTGCCATCCTACAACCAGAAAGCTAGGGTTTATTTGTCCCATTGGGCCACACACTTCTGCAACTGCATCTACCACATCCAGGGCCCAGCGGCAGGAGATAGAACACCTGGGGATTTGGCCCTACCCTTTTGAAACTATAGCTCCAATTAATGGAGAGGAAGGTTCCCTTGCCTCAGAGTTTGGGCTGCATCAAGCTTTCATTACTGTAGTCTGACACTACTATCATGCAGTTGCTTGGGGAGAGAGGCATAGGAGAATGTAGGGGGGAAAAAAAGATTGGATATCTCCGCACTCTACCTGAGCAAAAGGCTTCCCTACTTCTCAAGCCAGAGAGCTTTTGGCTCTTGCTTTCTCTGCACCAGTGCCTGCTTCTGATGCATTCAGTTTGGGGGATACTAAAAGACGAGAAACAGGTGGTGAGCTCACTGTTGGTTGTGGGGATTTTGAATTCTGGTTCCATCTTGGTTCACATTTACTTGGTTCCTGTTTACTTTTCAGAGTCTTCAAGTTGCTGTTCCATTCATTTTGTCCAGATAGGAGAGACAGCTTGGAATATGCTTACCTCCAGCTAACCTGAGACTGAAACAAATGTTTGTTTTTGCTGTTAAATGGCATGGGCTTGGCTGTGGGGTTCCAGTTTTTTTTGTTTTTGTTTTTTTAATCTACTCTTTTAATAGACTGGTCCAGAAAACATGGCTACTGCAATTAGGGAGGTGGGAGTTTGGAGACAGACCAGAACACTCCTACTGAAGAATTACCTAATTAAATGCAGGACTAAAAAAAGTAGTGTTCAGGTAAGTTAAATGATTCTTTCTTATGCCTTATCGCAGTTTTTGCATTGATATGTTCCATCTTTAAGAGGTGATTTATTTTTCTGGATACATTTCTAGTATAATTTTATATCATTAGATCCCTTTAATGTGCTTGTGAAGTAAAAACTTGTGTTAACACAGAAAAGTACCTAAATTACCCATTGTTTTCTGAATGTTAAACATTTTAATAATGGTTCTTAAATATAGTTAACTTCTTTTTTTTTTAATGTCTTAAATGTTTATTTATTTATTTTGAGAGAGAGCGTGCGCTAGCAGGGGAGGGGCAGAGAGAGAGGGAGAGAGAATCCCAAGCAGGCTCTGTGTAGGGCTCGAACTCATGAACTATGAGATCATGACCTGAGCTGAAATCAAGAGTTGGACGCTTAACTGACTGAGCCACCAAGGTGCCCCAATTTAGTTAATTTCTAATATCAGTGCTTAAGTTTGAACTTTTAGGCATACATTTCCCAAGTTTCTTGGAATGAAAAAAAAATTCCACGGACAATTTTGTGGCCCATTATTTCACAGTTTATTCCCCATGACTTCCCATCTTTTGGACTCTGGATTGAATTACTTAGGACTACTAAAATTAGGACACATATTTGTTCCCAACAGATACACATTACTTTAAAAGTTAAAAGAAAGTAATAACTCTGCCTAACCAGTTAATAATTCTAAAGGATAAAAGCACATTGCTTTTCTTCTGAAGCCACCATAACAATTAAACAGCAAGATGAAATAGTAAATAGTTCATCTCTATTAAAGCTCATTATTGAATTTAACAGATAATTAATAGTAGAAATTTAGGTGTAATTAAGGCACGAGTTTTAAATCAGATTTGAAGAAAGACATTTTTATGGTGAGTCCTATTGGGGCTGTTTGGTAAGTTAATTTAAATAATGTTATATATAAGTAAACATATTTTATGATTAGTAATGTAAGATCTTTAAATACAGCGTTTGTGTCATTTTATTATATGACTTGAATTTTAAGTTATTTCAGTAAAACTGAATGTAAAGGAAAATTATCTCCTATTTCCTGTTGAGTTAGGGGAGATGCTCAACACAATAGTTTTTTCAGTATAGAATTGCTTTTTGTACGTAAGAAAGGAGACCCAAAGTCCTCGTGTTTTTTCCTTAGCATTATATTATTTGCATAGTAATCTTGATGATGTTTGCTACCATTGGTACATTTTATAATTATTTTGTTTGTCTCCTTTATTGTAGGAAATTCTTTTTCCACTCTTTTTTTTATTTTGGTTAATATTAATTAGCATGATGCATCCAAATAAGAAATATGAAGAAGTTCCTGATATAGAACTTACCCCTATGGACAAATCTATTCTCTCTAACCTAATTCTTGGATATACTCCAGTGACTAATATTACAAGAAACATCATGCAGAAAGTGTCTACTGATCACCTTCCTGATGGTATTGTGAGCTTGTGTTTATGGATGGATTCTATCTGTAACAGAAAGCCTCCTCAGTATTTTTTTTGCTTGCTTTCTTGAATAAATGACGTTCTTAACACTTAGGGATATGTCCCCTCACCAAAATATAGTTTAATATAAGTTATTAAAATAATGTAATTCTGCTGAAGCATATTATATGTGTCTTAATATTTTAGATTTAATTCCCAGACCATTTATAAAATAAACATATTTGTACAGGATAAAGGATTGGAAGTAATATTTCATTTTGATTCTAACTCCTAGAGTAGTTAAGAAGCTAGAGAGATAAAGGTTACAAAGCAGTAATCATTTCACACTGTCATGTCTATTTATGGAGGTATATGGTGTCAACAGAAGTACTTTGGAGACTATGACTGTGGCTCACTACCTCAGTCTGTTTCTCTGTGCTGCTCACAGACTGGAACACAGTGTAAGTGAGGCAGTACTAATGAGCCTCAAGTGGCCGTGAGAGAATCCAAGTCGAGAACTAGAGAAAGTGACAGAAATGTTTATAATATGATGATTGGTTTAATGAAATGCTGAACTGTTGAAAATAGCAGATTAACATGTTGTCTTATATCAGATAGTTGTAATCAACTTCTGGTATGTATCATCATAGTTTTGGATAATGCATCACTGAATAGATGATGCTAATGCAATCAGGAGCCAGATAATATTTTCCCTACTGATATCTTTCTGACTTATTACTATTTGATAGTTTTGTCAAGCCCATATCTTATGGTATGTTTGTTGGTTTATCTAAGTACAAGTAGCCCAGATTGCCGTAAGCATTTAGCCTGCCAGCTCAAAAAACTGATCAGAAAGGTTGAGAATGAAATTCTTTGGTAATTCTGAGTTGGAGTAAAGCATATACACCAAAGAAATCCGAGTCAGTGTGTATTCAACTTAGATGCTAAAATAGTAGAAATATATGTAGCTTTTATTTTAAGTCCTATCTTTTTAACAAGAGAGCTGTCTGAAAGTGGAATATGCATCCATGGGTGGTAACATGACTGGTAGGATGTTGAACTAACACTATATTTTTTCACATCAATCCGTGTCCACCTTAAAGGTCTGGAAAATCATGACAATTAACATTGAAGTAATACTTTATGACTTACAAAGCATTTTGTTTGTAATTGCTTTTGACCTTAATAACCACTATGATCAGCTCGGTATTGAGGATGCTGAAGTTTAGAGTGTCAAATTGCTCGTGGTCAAGCACATAATCCTATGTTCTTCTATTTCACCACGTGTTCTGAAGCTTCTATAGTGAAGAAGTTGTTTGTAAATAAAGCTTTAAGAAAATACTTAAAAATTGGGATTATCTGATGTGAAAAGAAGATGAATGGTAATTGGAGTATTTTCTAAGAAAGGAACAAGCAGTATGGGGTTGAAATGGCAATTTTTATTCAAAGGAGAGTTGTGTCTTAGTTACTAGAATACATATTTGGTTTCTGAAGAGGATTATGGAATTTTCCTCTTCATAAGAAATATTTGAAAATAAAATACCCATTCACTTATCAATGAGTTATTGTATGTTTTACTTTGAAATAGTTAAGTGAACGGCATATACTGTATACTGAAGTATGTACTAAACTTCATCATATTAATAACTCACATGTTACACAGACACATAATTTATGTAATCAGATGATAGCTGAGAGAAATAGTGTCTGTGATATTACACTGTTCTTTTATTATTATTATTTAGTATAATTTTAGAATGGCTCTGTTCAGGAAGTTAGAGGATAAAACAAAAGTGGTTATCAAATATTATATTCATTTAATGTAATGTTAAATTTCAGTCTGTTGTATGATAGTAAACTTGTAATTTTTGAACTAACTTTATTCTCATGTTTTACAGTCATAATTACTGAAGAGTATACAAGTGAAAAAGAATTGTTAGTATCCAGTCTTTCTAAGCCCAACAACTTTGTAGGTGTGGTTTTCAAAGATTTCATGTCCTATGAACTCCGTTTTTTCCCTGATATGATTCCAGTATCTTCTATTTATATGGATTCAAGAGGTAAATAGCCCTAAATAATCTTGTAAATCAAATAAATGCGTGTCTTCACTGCTCTTAGTTCAAATGCAAATTTTGATGGGGTCCAGCATTGGCGTTTTCAACTCTATTTGTTCAAATAAGAAAAGTGTCAAATGTAGCATAAATATATGTATGTATACACAAATATCTATCTATAATTATGTGGAATTATAATTATCTATCTATAATTATGTGAAATATTTATGTAACATCCATTTATAATTATCTATCTATAATTATGTGAAATATTTATGTAACATCCATTTTAATTTTAATACATTTATATATTATTATTATATATATATAATTTTAATGATAGTAACGGAAAGCAAAATTGTATCTTGAATTATATGACTTTCTAAACCAGCATTTTTTTCCTCTGTGTAATTGTTTTTCACATATGGTGTGTTGCATATCTTTAAAATTTCAAGGTTTTCTACCAGTGAACTTTTTTAGTTTTATGTTTATTTACATCATGGAAAACAACCTTCAGTGCTTAAACCTGTGGAGAGATACTATCAAACACAAACATTTATTGAGCAATATTAAAGTCCCTTATGCTAAGTACTGAATTTGTGACTTTATTCCAAAAGGCCTTTACAGAATTTTTTTTTTTTCTTTTTTTGGTCCTCTTAACCTGGACTTGTACTGGCATCTGGAAGTCCTTTGACTCTAAGTTACTGTAGACTGACCTTAAAACAGAAAAGGGACTTACTTTATTTTATTTTTTAAAGTTTATTTATTTATTTTGAGAGAGAGAGGGAGTGTGAGCTTGGGAGGGGCAGGGGCGGGGGGGAAGAGAGAGAGAGAGGGAGGGAGGGAGGGAGGGAGGGAGAGTGAGAATCCGAGGCAGGCTTTGTGCTGTCAGCACAGAGCCGGATGCAGAGCTCCATCCCACAAACCGAACCGTGATATCATAACCTGAGCTCAAACCAAGAGTGGGATGCTTAACTGACTGAGCCACCCAGGAGTCTTGAAAAGTGACTTATTTTAAATAACTATGTTTACAGTCAATTTCTTTCTTTCCATTTGTATGCATTTACCATGCAATATCCTAACACATGTAAGTCTTTTATTTCAAAAATTTCAAATAAACAATCAGGAATGTGATATTCTTTACCTTCAAAGGGCGATTGCTTATTTTCTTCAGTCCTATGGACATTGATTAATTATATTGCTTTAGTAACCCTCCATATATTATCTTTAAAAGAAAGCACTTACATGTTGTGCAGATGTTTATGTCTCACATTTTGTCCCTATAGCTGGCTGTTCAACATCATGTGAGGCTACTCAGTACTGGTCCTCAGGGTTCACAGTTTTACAAGCATCCATAGATGCTGCTATTATACAGGTAAATATGAAGGAAGTAAAATAGAGCCACAGTGTATTTTAACAATTACGCCTTAAGTCTTTACAGTAGGATTTAGTTTGTCTGCTGTTAAATGTACAAAATACATAACATATTACAACTCCTTTAAGAAAAAAGATGAGTCATATTTTCAGTTTAATTTTTTTAGTTTAATATTTTTCAAACCCCACTGTTACCTGATGGTTTCTAAGCATGTGATTTAGCAATTCCATATATCTGTATTATTCTATCTGTGTTGACCATAGGTGATATTTATGAATGATCTATATTTATAGACTTTTCCCCTTGAATAAAAATAACTTAGTTTAAAGAAAATGAATGTTTTTGTTATGTTACTCATAGTTGTGGATTTCATTTTTTATTTAATAAATAATTATCACTTATTTGCCAAACATTGTTTCTAAGTTGAATGCTTAGAATATGAATCCATTTAATCTGTAGCAAACATATGGGATTTGTGCTGTTATTTTATTTTTTAAATGTTTGTTTATTTTGAGAGAGAGAGAGAGAGAGAGAGAGCGCGCGCGCATGCACCAGCAAGGGAGGGACAGAGAGAGAGGGAGAGAATCCCAAGCAGGCTCTGCACTGTCATTGCAGAGCCTAACATGGGTCTTGATCTCACAAGCTATGAGATCATGACCTGAACCAAAATCAAGTCAGATGCATAACTGACTGAGCCACCCAGGCACCTGAGATTTGTGCTATTATTATTTCCATTTTACATATGGAACTGAAGCACAGGGAGATTGACTTTCCAAAATTCAGTTAATTAGTGACAAAGCTAATTCCAACTATGGCTTTTTGGCTCCCAAGTTTGTGTTTTAATACTGTACTGCCATGAGGATCGTGTATAAGGTTACAGTTATAATCTAAAGACATGCTTAGGGGCACCTGGGTGGCGCAGTCGGTTAAGCGTCCGACTTCAGCCAGGTCACGATCTCGCGGTCCGTGAGTTCGAGCCCCGCGTCAGGCTCTGGGCTGATGGCTCAGAGCCTGGAGCCTGTTTCTGATTCTGTGTCTCCCTCTCTCTCTGCCCCCCCCCCCCCCCCCCCCGTTCATGCTCTGTCTCTCTCTGTCCCAAAAATAAATAAACATTGAAAAAAAAATTTAAAAAAAGAATAATAAAGACATGCTTAGACCTTATCAGGTGTTTCACATTTTAGTAAAATGAACAGGAGACCTGGCTCTGTTGTTAGACTGCTGTAGTAAAATGACAACAGTAATAATGCTTTACTTGACAGGGTTGTTGTAAGAACCAAATGCTATGTGTCAGATTGTCTTATAAACTCTGACAGCATGGTATAAATGTATTATAGAGCTGTAATATTACCCAAATTCAGTAATATAGAAGTTTAAGGTAAAGGCAGTAAAATATAGGATATATCACAGTGATGGTGTTATAGTGCTTACTTGTGTTTTTGGCCGAAGACCTTAGCCATCCACAGCCCAGACCACACTGGATGAACAGGCAGGGCAGATCTTATTTTAGACATTTAATTGAATGTTAGATAGAAGTATCATACAGCATAAAGTTTTATTATTCTGTCTACACATGCTTCATACATAGATTTTAAAACGATAGGACATACTATTTAAAAAAAGATTTTTTAAAGACAGTCTTTCATGGTACTAATAATCGTTCCTTAATTCCTCAATATTACAAGTGCATATTTTTGTTAAGATGTATATAATTGCTTAAGAGAATAATTGTTCAATTTTATTTTCTTTGATAAGCTAGTTCATCAAAATTCGTATACTACTCAACTTCAGACTTAAACTTCATGGTATGCTTCCAGAATGAATGAAAGCAATAATGTGTGCTTGTACTTTGACATTGGGGTCTGTCACTTTATTTCAGGTGTGTAGTTTTTGAGTATTGTATTTGTAATAGGTTTGTATAAAATATGGGGGTATAATTGTCACATTTTATTGGGGACCACTAAATTCATTGATTGTATGTATGTTTTCCAATTCTAGCTGAAGACCAATGTTTCCTTTTGGAAGGAGCTGGAGTCCACTAAAGCTGTCATTATGGGAGAAACTGCTATGGTTGAGATAGATACCTTTCCCCGAGGAGTCATTTTAATATACCTAGTAATAGCATTTTCACCTTTTGGTTACTTTTTGGCAATTCATATCGTAGCAGAAAAAGAGAAAAAATTAAAGGAGTTTTTAAAGATAATGGGACTTCATGACACTGCCTTTTGGTATGTTATTAAAAGTTTATTATTTAGTATGATTAATAATTACATTAAATGTACATATCTTCAGAGTTGTAATTTTGTTATTCACTCAACTTGAGGAGGTGCTTTTGTTTTGGAAGTTGAGACTAGGCAACAAACTGCAGCAATAGATTGGCTTTTTTTTTTTCCCAACATAAGGGAAGTGGGATTTGGGAAACTCATGTTGATATTACATGTTTAAATTTTACTTTACATTTTGTCATAATTGATGAGGTGTGTTCTATGTATTTCAGTGTATAGAACATATGAGATCTTGGAAAGTTAGAAATTAATTGCCTGTTGTAGTCTTCCCCCAATATCATAGCATATATAAGTTATTAAAAATTTAATTAAAATGATTGAACTTTGCATATGTGGCATATGGGGTTCCCTCCTCTCCCCAGGAAAAAAGTTATTTTTGTAAGTTAAGATGAAAATGTACAAATAATTTATAGAGAAATTTAGAAAATGTTTTCACAAGTGAGCCAGAATATGTCAACATCTTTATACAATGATAATTTTATAGAGGCGTGCATTTTTTTTTTTTAGTGTTTATTTATTTTTGAGACAGAGAGAGACAGAGCATGAATGGGGGAGGGGCAGAGAGAGAGGGAAACACAGAATCGGAAGCAGGCTCCAGGCTCTGAGCCATCAGCCCAGAGCCCAACGCGGGGCTCGAACTCACGGACCGCGAGATCGTGACCTGGCTGAAGTCGGACGCTTAACCGACTGCGCCACCCAGGCGCCCCTAGAGGCGTGCATTTTTATAAATAATTCTAAATGTATTTTCCTTACTTTTCCCACTGTGTAGTAGGAAAATTTATTTTGAGCTCATTTGGGGGGAAAAGTTAATACTGTGTATGTGAGTTGATATTATAGTCCATTTTGCAAAATTGTATTCCATTTAGCCCAGTTGAATACAGCAGTTAATTACAACACTTTACATAATGGGGTCATTGTGTATAGCATATTTTCTTTGCTTGTTTTTTTCTCCTATCATTTGAGTAGTCATTGGTTTTTAAGATGCACTGAGCTGTTAAGTGCTTTGTGAGGAAATGGAAGAATTTAGGCAAATCAGTTTCTTAATGCCTCAGTTTTGCCTCTATAAAATGATGGGTTCAATTTTGGTAATGTAGGTATCTTTTAGCCCTGTTTCAGTGCTTTTATGTTTCATGGTAACATACATCAGATAATGATCTAACATTTTTTTAAAAAGCCCTAAATACTGTTGCAGTTCCATTGAACTCTGATTTGGGAAGAAATTTTGAGTAAATACAGTGAGTCTGTTGTCGAACTTCTTGATCTTACATTGTGTCAATGTAGTTAAGTATGTTATCGATCAGTGAGATAGTCTTCATTGCTTAAAGTATCAAAAAGGCAGGCCGTCAGAGGTTTAATTATAGCCTAGGCCATAAAGTTGTCATTAAATTCTTTCATATTTTAAGAAAATTGGAAGTGTTTTTGCATTATTGAACTTTTGAGAATATTGGATTTAAATTAGTCATGAATTGCTATTAATTTGGAGGGTTTTTTTGACTCTTGAAAAGATAATCACTCTATGTCAGACCTTTATCATAACCAATGTTGTGTTTTTTTAAAGTTTATTTATTTTGAGAGAGAGAATGTGAGCAGGGGAGGGACAGAGAGAGAGGGAGAGAAAAAAATCCCAAGCAGGCTCCATGATGTCAGCACAGAGCCCGACACAGTGCTCGATCCCATGAACCGTGAGATCATGACCTGAACCGAAATCCAGAGTCAGATACTTAACCGACTAAACCACCCAGGCACCCCATATATTTTTAATTACTATTATAAGAACATTAGTTTTCAGTAAATGAGCATACACAGGAAAGAATAAACTTAATTTTAAGAATAAAATGGCTGAAGTTCTGTTTGAAATGATTTTCTGTGAAAGCCCATGCACTTAATCATAGGTGTATTTGTATTCTCATTTTAGGCTTTCATGGGTTCTTCTGTATACAAGTTTGATTTTCCTTATGTCCCTTCTTATGGCAGTCATTGCAACAGCTTCCTCATTATTCCCTCAAAGTAGCTGCGTTGTGATATTTCTACTTTTTTTCCTGTATGGGTTATCATCTGTGAGTATTTTAACTTGAAATGGGAATAAAGAACTGTCAAAATTGTTGATTAATATAGCAAAGTGCTTATTCTGTGGTTAACTTAGAGTTGATTTGTTACTAGGTTACTCACAAACGACTTGTACATAGACAGCATCATTGTACTTCCATATTTTAGAAAAGGTACAAAATAGCCTCATGTTTATTTTTTTTATTTTTATTTTTTATTTTTTAAGTAGGCTCCACGCTGTGCGTGGGCTTGAGGGGCTTGAACTCATGACCCTGAGATCAAGACCCAACCTGAGGTCAAGAGTCGGATGCTTAACCGACTGAGCCACCCAGGCGCCCTAGTATAGTCTCACATTTCTATTATAGGGTGATGGGTGATGTGTAAAGGTATGCCTTTGTAAATATAGCTCTTTTTAAGGAACCTACCGAAATCACTGTTGCACTATATGCTAACTAATTTGGATGTAAATTAAAAAAAATAAAATTAATAAAAAAATAAAAGAAAAAAAAGTGTAAATATAGCTCTTTGATAGTATTGATATTCATCTGCTATATTGGCTAAATGCTTCCTGTTAATGGCCAGCCTTTGTGTTCCTGTGGTTCTAGTTTCTATTATGATTGGCTTATGTGCCCATGCTGTACCATTTATTAAATTTTTTCGTGATCACCCTTGCTCTTTCACGTGATAATTTACAAGCAACTCAGACTTCTACGTACAGTTACCTGAGTTTGTATCTCATCAAGACATCGAGTTTAAAAGATACGTTCTCTGTTTAAAAGCTGGTTGATTTATTGTTTTGTTCACATGTACACATCTAACTGCAGACGCATGTGGCTGGTTATGGTTTCTGTCGTGTAGAGGTAGTCATGTTTGCCTATTTACATAGATAAAATGTTTTTAATGTTTATCATCTTAAATTTTTTAATGTATTTATTCCTGTTTCTGTGAAAATAAAATATCTTACCATAGCATTTAGAAATTATTTTAATGTATTTTCCAATGATTGTTCTTTCACAAGCAAAATTAATTTTGTTTTCATACCAATGTATATGAACAATGCATTAACTTTAATATTTACATTTTGCAGGTATTTTTTGCTTTGATGCTGACACCTCTTTTTAAAAAATCAAAACATGTGGGAATAGTTGAATTTTTAGTCACTGTGGCTTTTGGATTTGTTGGCCTTTTGATAGTCCTCATGGAAAGTTTTCCCAAATCATTAGTGTGGCTTTTCAGTCCTTTCTGTCAATGTACTTTTTTGATTGGTATTGCACAGGTAGGTAATATATTTATCTTGCTTCCACTACTAAGTACTTTTTCTCTCCAGTTCCATGCAGCTTGTTATACTGCAGTGATACTGCCTTTGATTTGCAAAAAAATTATTTTATAATTTCAACATAAGAAAGGAATGCTGTTTGAACGCTGGAGTACATTTTATATGGGTTTCATTTATATTTTCTCCATTTTTAAGTTTCTCATCTGTATGATCTGTTTAGAAGTTTTCTATCTTGTGTATTAGTATATCTCAGTAGTTTATTTTCACTGCAATAACTCAGTTTGTTAAAAGTCATTTTAAGCGCCAGGTATTCTAGATTGCTATATGGCCTGGTTACATTGCTACTTTGGTACATTTATCTCAGATGTGTACCTGGCAGAAAATTGTGGTGTGTGGAGCAAAACAAATTTTCATGACTGTTATTAGTGAAACGAGTAGGCTGGTGGATTTTATTACTTTAGGATTCATGGGATTGTCATTCGCCTAAATAATATTTATATTTATGTATTTATTTTTAAAGTTTTTATTTGATTTTTATTAGTCTATTTTATAGGGGCAGTCAGGTTCTGAGGGAAGTGTTCTTATGAGAAACTGCTTCTTCTATTATAAAACATAAATTTGGTCAATGTATAAAGAAAAAATGTAATTACTTAAAATAAGAGATTATTCATGTTGACTAAATAGAATATTCTGATTTGTGAAACCTAAGATAGATTAATGTTTATGAGTATTGAGTTAGCAAATTTTAATTACTTTGGACCTAAGAGCTATCGTTTATACATTTTAAGAGTCCACTGAGTTCTCCTTCACTTAGGAAAGTAGATTTAGAGATTCATAGGTCTTTGTTGCTTGTGGGAAGGACTTCTCAATGTCATTTAATCATCTTCATTTCACAGATGAGGAGACTGAGATCCAGAATGGTGTAATTAACATTTATTCCTAATGGCAGATCTGGGGTCTAAATGACACCTCAACCTCTAGTACATGTCTTTCTGCTCTATCATATATCTATTGTGAATAATGGAAGAGTTGTGTTAATTAATCAGAATACCTTCTCCCTTTTCAGTATTGAAAAGATGCTGATCATAATTTTATCCTCTAATACTTAATTTGTTTGACTTCCATGTGGACCATTTGTTTGCAGCAGTTAGTAGTATGAGCATACTTTATTTTTATTTCCTTTGATAGTCATAACATTAGAATTAAATGCCCTGGGAAGGGATGTATACTAATTTTAAAACATAACATTAAAAAGGATTGAAATGGATTGTTGTGATAAACTTATATTTTGGTAAAGTTTGTTGTTTTCCTTATAAATTCTTACTACTAATTTAGTAGACTGTTAGAAGGCCCAGTTTGGTTACCATCGATCTGGATATAATGAGTAACTCTAAGTAGTGTTAACTTTTGCTTATTTGTATTGTTTTTATATAATAAAGTTGGTGTTTCTGTTTTCCAGGTCATGCACTTAGAAGATTTTAATGAAGGTGCTTTATTTTCTAATTTGACTGAAGGCCCATATCCTCTAATTATTACTCTTGTCATGCTAGCACTTAATAGTATATTCTATGTCCTCTTGGCTGTCTATCTTGATCAAGTCATTCCAGGTATGCAGGTACCTATTGGATTTTACTTTAAAGATTTTAATTTTTTTTCTCACGTAGGCTCAACTTAGTTTAAATGTTTTCTTCTAGCTGGAGTACCCTAGTCATATTTGTTGTTTAAACTCTTAGTTTAATTTTAAATAAGTATATGTCGTACCTGTGCCTTAATGACTAGTGAACGTAGGGAGATTCTCTTCAAAAGACAGCAGTTTGCTTTGAAAACTTAAGTCTGTGACTCAGTTTATGTCTGTTGTTAATCTTTGTTGGCTAAAGTATTGTTAATGTTCATCTTTGTTGGCTAAAGTATTTCACTACTTTACCCTCTAAGGTGCAAAACTATGAGGTAATCTTGTAACTCCCACCACTGTCCTTATCCATCATTCATCTATAGCCAACTCCTGTTGATTGAAAATATTATTAAAATAATCTAACACTCCCTTGACTTTCCCCTTTGAGTTCCTCATTACTTTTTTCTGTGCTCTAGACTGGCACTTATATGGTAACTACTAGACAATATGATTTTTAAAATTTGAATTAATTAGAATTAAAGAAATTAACAGCCCATTTCCTCGGTAGCACAAGTCACCTTCCGACTGCTTAGTAAGCCACAAATGGCTGTTAGTTACCATATGGTATAGTATGCATACAGGACATTTCCACCACTGCGGAAGGCATCTAGACCATATCTCTCATCTAATTACCTGCTTTAAGCCTGTCTAAAACTTAGCCATTGCCTTTAATCAAATTAATCACCTGCTCAGAAATCATCTTGCTGGACATATCCTAGTGAATTAAATAGAAACTCTTTATGTGTGAATGTCCTTCACATTACTTTTATACATTTAAGCTCTCCTTTTCACTCTCTGCCTCCTTACTGTATTTTATATTCATCCAAATAGCCCTATTTACCTATTTAAGCCCAGCTTCAGTGAATTGGTTAGATTGTTTTTAGTTACTCTTAACAGAAGATCGTTTTAATTGGCTTAAGCAAGAAGGAAACTGATTGTTTTACTTAAAAGGAAGTCCAGAGATAGGATAGGTTCCGAATTGGTTGCCTGACTCAAAGACCCACATTCTCTAGGCTTTTGCCCCCTGTGCCTGTCTTCCTGGCTGCTGTGGGATGCTTCTTTGTTCCTGTCTAATGGAGGAGGGAGGGTGAATCTTTCCCCCACCTAAACCCTTCGCTTCTGATTGGTTACATGCTGACAGCCAGAGCAGTAACAGTCACCAGAGGATGCCACGTGCTGATCAGATGAGTTAGGATCCTCTCCGTAGAGGGGATCAGATCTAGATGTGGCCGTCTAGAAGAGGTTGGATATTTTTTTTTAAATGGGAAGTGTTGGCTTTTTTAGGGAAAGAGGTGAAAATGGATATATACTGTGTGAGCAACCATCACTGTCTACTGTGTCTAAGTCTTCTCCGCCTGTCCTGTTGCCGTGTTACTCTCCTGATTTTAAAAACCTCCGTGAACTGTGTCCACTTTTCGAAGTAATAAGTACTAGCCGTTTTCAAAGACACGATAAGATGATACCCATTGCAGCCTTCAGGATATATTCCTCATTCAGGCATAAACTTCTCTTCCTTTGAACTCTTACTAGCGCCATGCATGATGTGCTTCATGTCTGCAGCGTGTTCTAGGCGCTCCTTCCACATGTGCGCCCATAAAGATGGGAGCTCCTTCGGGACAGAAAATGCGCTTTATGCACCTTTACATTCTCATGTGCTCTAAGCATCTCAGATGGTTTATAGACTAGAATTATTTGTCAGTAAAAACATTTTTCACACAGTGCTGATTTAATACTTTTAATATGAACTTTAGCTCCAGGTCATGTGTTTCACATACTGTCTTTATATAATTTCAAATCTAGTTTTTAGAAATAATTTGTGAGGGTAATTCAATTTTTTTTTTTTTATTTTTCAGGGGAATTTGGCTTACGGAGATCATCTTTATATTTTCTAAAGCCATCATATTGGTCAAAAAGCAAAAGAAATTATAAGGAGTTATCAGAGGGCAATGTTAATGGAAATATTAGTTTTAGTGAAATTGTTGAGCCTGTTTCTTCAGAATTTGTGGGAAAAGAAGCCATAAGGTATGATTTAATCTTTGGCAACTTAGGTATAAGAAGTAGTTAAACACTGCTACATTTAAATCCTATTTTTAAATAATGTATGGAACTACTGTATCTTAGATTTTGGTACACATCTCATGATTTAAAAAAAAATTTTTTTTTAATGTTTATTTATTTTTGAAAGAGACAGAGACAGAATGCGAGTGGGTTAGGGGCAGAGAGAGAGGGAGACACAGAAACAGAAGCAGGCTCCAGGCTCTGAGCTGTCAGCACAGAGCCCGACGCGGGGCTCGAAGTCAGGAGCTGTGAGAACACGACCTGAGCCGAAGTCGGACACTCAACCGACTGAGCCATCCAGGCGCCCCCACATCTCATGATTTTTAAAACACAGAATTAATATGAGCAGTTTCTCTTTTAGGTTCTTATTTTCTTTGCAACCATTTAGAATAAGGTTGTGTTAGGTTTGAAATTTTATGTTTCAATGGAAATTTTTAAAAGTTATAAAACCTAGTATTCATACAATTAAGCCATTTTCAGATTTCCATTAAGTAGATTGAAACAGAACAAATATTAGCTTTATAATTTTATTCCGGCTGCATTGTCTAAGTTATACAACATATTGTCCTCTCTTAATTTCATAGACTTTTAGGTATTGTGACTCAGAGTATCAGTTTAATTTCTATGAACCCAAGAAATTCACTACGATGCCTTTCTAGATCAGTCAAAACCAAATTTAAAAAGTAACAGGAAGAAGAGAAAAGAAATAAAAGGCAAAAAATGAAAGAAAAAGTGAAGTATAATATAACATGTGTTTTTCAAGTTTAGGAACGTATAAAAAGCAAGGGAGAGTCAGATACTTAGGATGTAATAAGTGGGTTAATGGTCTGCCTTCTCAGGGGCAAAATTGAAAGTGGTTAACAAAACCATTAATTCTTTAAGTTATTTGAGACATTTAAAGTGGAATGAGAGAAGCACTTCACGTTTATGGATAGTTTGAAATGTGTGCTGATGTGAAATATAGCATTTGGTTTTTAATCCCCGTTAACTGTTGTGACAAGTATTGATAAATTACAAACAGAAAAGTATCAAAGATGAAGAGACATCTATAAATTGCTGGAGCCAAAGGCTTTATTTTCAGAAGTTGGCTTGTCATGAAATGTGAATGAATGACACTTAAAATGGACAGGAATACTGAATGCTTTTGTGGTTTCTTTAAAATAATTTTATAATCATTGTCACCTCTCTTAGGTTTCTTGTTTTAGTAGGAAGGTACTTTATTATTATTCCTATAAAATATGACAGCTTTGATAATACTACACATGGAAACGCACAACCTTATAAATTGCTTTGAATACTTAGAGAATCGTGTTTTTCAGAATCAGTGGTATTCAGAAGACGTACAGAAAGAAAGGTGAAAGCGTGGAGGCTTTGAGAAGTAAGTAGCTTTCGTTGTACCCAGTCCATGATTGTAAAGTACAAATCGGAAAACAATTTACATAGTTTGTACAAAATTTAAACTTCTTTAGCACAGTTTTCTCTCTTTTAGGGGCACTTTCATTTATTTACGTGATTAATATTCATAATAAAATTAACAACAAATAAAATACTAAGAGTAAAAAGTAATCTATTAAAGATGAAAACTATTCAGTTATTTGAACAAGTCTGTGTCCTTTTTCGTTCTATTATTATGCATGTGTCTACATGTTAGTTAATTTTGTTTCCTTTTGACCTAGCACAGGGTTTCTCGACCTTGGCACTACTGACATTTTGAGTCTGATAATTCCTTGCCGTGAGAACTGTTGTGAGAATTGTAGAATGTTTAACAATGTGTAAGGATTCTTCAAAATGAATACAGTATATATGTACACACACATACATACACACACTCACATATGCACACACACACACGTCCACATATGTAGAAAGCAGGGTGAGCTGGTGGGGTGGGAGAAGGAGGGAATAAGGAGATTAATTTTAAGAAATTGGTCCATGTGATTGTGGGGCCTGGCGAGTCTGAAATCTACACGGCAGCATGGCAGCTTGGAAACTCAGATAAGAGTTAAAGTTGCAGGCTTCAGTCTGAAATTCATAGGGGAGGCTGTCGGGCTGGAGACTCAGGATATCTATGCTACGGTCTTGGGGCAGAATTCCTCCTTCTCAGGGAAAACCATTTTTGCTCAGCAGGCCTTCAACTGACTAGATATGGTTCACCAGGATTATTGAGGGCATCCAAATTGGAAAGGAAGCAGTGAAGCTGCTAGCAGTTGATATGAGTATAAATTTAAAAAATCTGGTTAGAGCTACAAAAAAGTTAGTGGAACTAAAAAGTGAATTTAGTAAGGGGGCAGAGTATAAGATAAATGTAGAAAAATAAATTGTCCTTCTATATACTACTAACAGATAATTAGAAAGTAAAATTAATGAGGCGCCTAGGTGACTTAGTCAGTTAAGCACCAGACTCTTGATTTTGACTCAGGTCATGATCTCAGTTTGTGAGTTTGAGCTCTGCATCAAGTTCCACACTAACAGTGCGGAGCCTCCGTGGGGTTCTCTTCCTCTCTCTCTGTCTCTCTCTGCATCTCCCCTGCTTGTGTACTCTCTGCCAAAAATAAATAAATAAACTTTTAAAAAGTCCATTTTATATTAAAAAAAGAAATTAAAATTAAAAATAGCCCATAAGTATCTAAACATATTTATAGATAAATATGACAAAAGATGTAACAGATTTGTAACCTGAAAAATTTTAAAAAGTTGCTGAAAGGGGCACCTGGGTGGCTCAGTCGGTTGAGCGTCCAACTTTGGCTCAGGTCATCATCTCACAGTTCGTGAGTTCGAGCCCCGCATCAGGCTCTTGTGCTGACAGCTCAGAGCCTGGAGCCTGCTTCAGATTCCGTGTCTCCCTCTCTTTCTGCCCCTTCCCTGCTCATGCTCTGTCTCTCAAAAATGAATAAAGTTAAAAAAAATTTTTTTTTTAAGTTGCTGAAAGAATAAAGAGTATGTAAATAAGTAGAGATACCATGTTCTTGGGTGAGAAGACTCAGGGTCAGATGCCAACTTTACTCAAATTTCAGTAGATTCGGGCACAGTAAAAATCCTAATAGGGCTTTTTTTTTTTTTTTTTTTTTTTTTTTTTGTAGCTTTTGACAAACTGATTCTAAACTTTCCAAGAAAATACAAATGACCTAGAATAGTCAAAAACACTTTGAAAAAGAAGACCAAAGTTGAGGAACTAGTATAACTTTGTTACAAGACTTCATGTGAATGCTCCAGTAATCAAGACAGTGTAATTTTGGCATAAAAACAACATAAAAATAGATCAGTGAAACAGAATAGAGAGTGTAGAATAGGCCCATATGTGTATGAGTAGGTAACTTGCAACAAAGATGCAAAGTTAACTTGCTAGAGAAAGGATGGACTTTTAAACAAATGCTGTTGAAACAATTGGATAAAGTGAGCATTGGTCTGTCGTAGGCACCATATATAAAAACTAACTGAAAATGGATCATACACCTAAATGTAAAACCTAAAACTCTAAAACTTCAAAAAAAACAATCCATAGAAGAAATGCATTTGCAGTCTGGGGTTACATGAAAATTTCCCAGATATGCACAGAAGCACAACTGTAAATTAATTGATGAATTGGACTGTAAAAATTAAGAAGGCTTCTGTTTGTAAGATACTGTTAATGGAAGTGAAAAGCTAAACCATTGGCCTGGGGGAAATATTTGCAAATCATTGATCTGATCAAGAACTTGGATCCAGAATATATAAAGATCTCTCAAAACTCAATAATAAGAAAACAACCCAGTTAATGGGCAGAATATTTGAATATCCTCTTCACCAAAGAAGATAGAAGGATAGCAACTAAGTACATGAGAAGGTGTCCAACACTATTACTCATTAGGGAATTGCAAATTAAAATCACAAGATATCACTACATACTTAGAATGGTTAAAATTATTATTTTCTATACATTATGCTATGCCAACCACAAGCTTAGCTGTCATCTGTCACCACATAACACTGGAATGACGAAGATTGGAAAGGCTGGTCATACCGAGTGTTGGTGAAGGTGGAAACCTGGAGCTCATGTGCTGCCGGAGGGGATGTGAAAGGGCACAGGTGCTTTGGAAAATAGCTTGACGATTTGTGAAAGAGTTAAATATGCACCTGTTACGTGATCTAGCCATTTCACTTCTAGGCATCTGTCCAGGAGAGGTGAAAATTGTTTTATACTAAGACTTATACAGGAATATTCATTGTGAACTTATTTGTTACACAAAAACTGAAAACAGTCTAAAATGCCTATTAATAGGGGAATGCATAGCCAGCTGTGGCATATGCATCCAGTGGAATGCTCGTTGGCATAAAAGGAATGAATTCTTAATACGTGCTACAACATGGATGAATCTCTAAATAATGATGTTAAGTAAAGAAGCTAGAAATAAAACTACGTAGTATAGGATTATATTCATGTAAAATAGAAAAGGCAGAACTAATGTGTAGTGAAAAAGAGCAGATCAGTGGTTACTTGGAGATGGGTGGAATAGGCAAAGGACAAACATTTTAAGGCAGCATTTTTTGTGGAGATGAGTATGTTCATCATCTTGATAGTGGTGATGATTTTATGGTCGTAGCTACACGTCAAACTTAGATTCTAAGTTGCCAAATTGGTTGTTACAGGTTATTCATAATCTTTTACATGTCTGTAGAATCTGTAATGATGTTCCCTGTCTTCATTATATATTTAGTAATTTGTAATTTTTTTTTTCATTTGTTTTGCAGTGGGTTTATCAATTTTATTAATCTTTTCGAGGCATCAACTTTGTTGGTTTTCTTTATCATACGTGTGTTTGCTTTGCAGTTAATTGAGTTGTGTTACTCTGTTATTTCTGTATGACTACTTTCTTTGGGTTTAATTAGTTTTGCTTTTCCTAGCTTTAAAAAAAAAAGTTTATTTATTTTGAGAGAGAGAGCAGGAGAGGAGCAGAGAGGGAGAGAGAGAGAGAGAGAGAGAGAGAGGGAGAGAGAATGAATCCCAAGCAGGCTCCATGCTGTCAGCATAGAACGTGAGACAGGGCTCCATGTCGTGAATCGTGAGATTATGACCTGAGCCGTAATGAAGAGTCAGATGCTTAACGGGCTGAGCCACCCAGGAGCCCCTTCCTAGCTTCTTGATATGGAATCGGTTGTTATTTCTGCCCGTTCCGTTCAGCTTTAGCCACTCTAATGCTCAGTGGCTTAAGGCAGTTATTATTTTGCTATGACTGAGGAGTCTCTCGTTTGGTTCTTCAGTCAGTTTGTGGATTGTCTGGAATTGGATGGTGGCCTGGTCACATACTTGGCTAACAGACTAGTTGGTCTAGTGGACTGTAGGCGGGAGAATTTACCTCTTTTATATGGTCTCGCATCCTCCAGTAGGTTAGTTGAACTGGAAGCAATTGAGTATTTTTTATTATGCTGTTTCTCATTTTCCTCCTCTTGGCTTCTTGGTCACACGTGCCCTTCCTAGAAACTACTCTAGATATTATAACATGGATCCTTGACTTACAAGTTAGTGGTTTACTAATTTATAGTATTTACAGAATAGTAAAGTGAGAAAAAAAGTCCAGGAACTTACTTTTATCCCTACTTGTTTCTTTATGCCTATTCCAACTTACATACTATTGTTTTCATGTAGTTTAATTCTATGTGTATTTTAAACCAAAGATAATGTTATTAGCATTGTTTTTAAAAGACCGTTTCATTTATATTTACTTGTGTCTTTACCGTATCATTTATCTTTGTTACTTCCTGCCTTTCTGATCTTCCATCTAGGATAATTTTCCTTGTGTGTGAAAAATAGCTTTTTGCTCTTTTCTTTAATTCAGGTCTGCTGATGGTACAGTCTCTCAGTTTTTGTTTGCAAATATATTTTTTCACCTTTAGCTTTAAAGCATTTTTCTCTGAATATTCAATTTCAGCTTGATGGTAATTTTTTTTTTTCAGCACTTTAAAATGTAATCTGTCGTCTCCCTTTTCCATTGTTCTGGTTGCGAGATAACTGTTGGTTTTCCTGTTTCTCTGTTGTTGGTAGATACTGTTACCCTGGCTGTTTTTAAAGATCTGTTTCTAGGGGTGCCTGGGTGGCTCAGTGGATTGAGCTCAGGTCACGATCTCGCAGTTGGCGGGTTTGAGCCACACATTGGGCTCGCTGCTGTCAACACAGAGCCCACTTTGTATCTTCGGTCCCCCTCTCTCTGCCCCTGCCCCACTTGCGCTCTCTCTCGTTTTCTCTCTCTCTCTCTCTGTCAAAAAATAAACACGAAAAAAAACCTTAAAGATCTGTTTTTGGTTTTCAGCAGTTTTACTGCCACATGCCTCGGTGGTGTTTGTTTTACATTTATTCCACTTTGGTTTTACAAGTGCTTCTTGAATCTGTGGCTTGATGTCTTTCTTCTGTTTTAAATTTTTTTCAGCCATTTCTTTTCCAGTACTTTCCAGTATTGCTTCTGTCCTATTTTCTCATCCTTTAGTCTATTATTATTACATGTTACAACTTTTCATTTCATCCCATTTATTTTTTATGCTCTTTTCTGAATTTTTCATTGTTTTTTTCTCTCTCTGTGCTTCAGTCTAGATATTTTCTTATGACTTTTCTTGTCATTTACTAATTTTCTGTAGTTGGGCCTAATGTGATTAAACAATCCTATTGAAATATTTTTCACTTAACTTTTCCAGTTTTTGTCTTTCCACTTGGTTCTTTTGTATGGTTTTTAGTTCTTTGTCAGCATTGTCTTAGCAGCAGGATAGCATGGTTGTTTTACAATCTTCTCTTATGGTGTCAATATCTGTATGTCCTCTGGGTCCATTTCTGTCACCTGTCATTTCTGTTGGGTTTTTATCTTCTCTTGCTATTTCCTGTCTGGTTGTTTTTGACTGAGTGCTGTGTATTGCATATGAAAATTATAGAGATTATTTGATGCTCTGGATGATGTGATCTTCCTCCAGAGAAGATTTATTTTTGCTTCTGGCCTGCAGATCCTTCATCAGGTCACAGTCTGCAGTGATTCAAAGCTGGGTTTTCAGATCCCTGTCTTTTGTCCTCCTTCAATCATTGACACGTCCTCTCTTGATACTTCATTCCATTTTTCTTTTATTTAAAAAATTTTTTTTAATGTTTATTTATTATTGGGAGACAGAGAGAAACAGAGCATGAGCATGGGAAGGGCAGAGAGAAGGGAAGACACAGAATCTGAAGCAGGCTCCAGGCTCCAAGCTGTCAGCACAGAGCCCTTCGTGGTACTTGAACTCACAAAGCACAAGATCATGATCTGAGCCGAAGTCGGACGCTTAACCGACTGAGCCACCCAGGCGCCCCAATTTTTCTTTTATTTAAATTGAATTTCTCAAGTATTTAGTTAACCACTCCCATGCTGTTGGTTAGTTTCTAGGTTTTTGCTAATATTTTTACCATAGGAACCTTGTTAATACCCTTGGGAACAAATTTTTGTTTGTCTCTGTGTTTCAGTTACCTTAGAAAGTCCCAAAAGTGGGTCCACAGAAACCCTCCCCAATGTTTTGTATATTCTTGAAATCTGTTAATATAGGTTTATTTTTATTACTTTTCTTGTAGCTCAAACAATTGACTATAATAAGGAATTGTTATCATATAACATTAAGTATTATGCTATTAAATATGCTAATAACTTTAAATCTGCCATTAAACATTGATTTGTTTCAAGACTGCTCAAGTATTATGTATTATTTTGTATAGCTTAACAGAAATAAAAATCACATTTGAGTCTTCTTTTCTGAACTAGATTTGTCATTCGACATATATGAAGGTCAGATTACTGCATTACTTGGTCACAGTGGAACAGGAAAGAGTACTCTGATGAATATTCTTTGTGGACTATGCCCGCCTTCTGATGGTGAGAGTTTTCTGACTTAAAAAAACAACAATTCTTCCATTTATTAGTGTTATTAACCAAGGTATCACAGTATAGTTATTTATCCTTGAAACATGTACTGACTGAATTTTTTTAATGATTTGGGACCAATCTCAGTATAAAGGTGCTTTACTATTACTTTCTGATTACACATTTTTTTCAATAGAAACTAAAAATGATTCAGTCATGTTTAATAAAAGTGATCTGATTTTGTACTTATTTTATAAGATATTTCATGTGTATTTTTCATTTTCAAGGAAGAATAAATCAGTAATTGAAAATTAAATGAGACCTACAGACATTTTAGATTATAGATATAGATATCTAAATGTGCAACAGTAATTCAAAAGGAAAGAATGATAGATGTCAAAACCATCTCCTAAAACACAATTATAAGAACAATAATACCTTAACCGTATAATAGTGACATGTGATTGCCCTATAGGTGAGAATTTAATATGGCAGCTCCATATTTCCACAATAACCAAATCTAGTGGCAATATAATAAATATTTTGCTTTAAGAAAGGCTGACTTTCCATGTATGGAATCTGCATTTTTTAAAATGTAGTTTAACTTTTGAAATTGGTTTAATTTTGTTGCTTATCCCTAATTGTGTCACTTTCTGATGACAGTAGTGATATCTTACATTTAATAAAAACTTATGATTTTTCTTCTAATTCTCCATGCATTATCACGGTGATTTAATAGTTCTGAAATTAAGTGGGATATATTGGTATTTAATTTATAGAAGAGAAAAGCTGGAATTCAGATTGATTTTCTCAAGACCACACATCTAGTTAGGGAAAATTTTTAGTTTCTTTGTTCTCTCCTCTATTGATTAATGCCTGGAAATGAAGGAAAATTGCTACTGGAATAGAAATATAAAAAATGCACCAGTATACCCCTGTTCAGCGTTAAGCTCTGGTTCCTTGCTCTTTTCACTATGTAATATCAACTGGAAATGAAGGAAAATGAGGTTAGAATATAAGGTGGAAGCAGGTCACCAATGGAATGGAAATGAAGGTGTGTTATGCCTTCCGAGTTTATATTAATTCATACCTTACATATTTATTATGTACGAGTAACTAAGTTGTTAGCATACGTTAAAGCATATATACTTCTGAATACTTAATGTAGTTAGTATAAATTTAAATATATATTTTGCTTTTAGGATTTGCATCTATATATGGACACAGAGTCTCAGAAATAGACGAAATGTTTGAAGCAAGAAAAATGATTGGCATTTGTCCACAGTTAGATATACACTTTGATGTGTTGACAGTAGAAGAAAACTTATCCATTTTGGCTTCAATCAAAGGAATCCCAGCCAATAATGTAATACAAGAAGTATGTCATTTATATAGAAATTTTTACTTTATTCCTTGTAAATTAATAACCTTCTGTAATAACTGGTATAAAAAATGCTTGAAAATCTAAATAAAAACCTGTTCTGAGCCCATAAACAGAAATTCATTACAAAAAATTAGATGGAATTTGGAATAAATATTTTATTTTAGCACATGTAGAATGTCCTTGTTTCATCTGGAGGACACCAGCCTCTCAATATAGGTTTTTCTTTTCTTCCATCCTTTCCTTTCACACCTGCCTTTCTTCTTCCACCACACACACACACACACACACACACACACACACACACACACAGCCTTCAAACTGATCCTTTACCGCTACCCAGGTAGTCACAAAAGTAAAACAGACCTTTCAACCAGGAATCATTGTATATGAATACATGTCAAAATTAAATTCTGTACTAAAAGAACATTTTTAAAGTTGATATTAAAATTGGGACATTTAAAAATTAATATTGATAATTATGTAAATGGTATAATTTTAAAAGTAACATTGTTCTCCCTTTATAGGTGCAGAAAGTTCTACTGGATTTAGACATGCAGGCTATCAAAGATAACCAAGCTAAAAAGTTAAGTGGTGGTCAGAAAAGAAAACTGTCTTTAGGAATTGCTGTTCTTGGGAATCCAAAGGTAAATAAGTATTAATGTATTGTACACAAATATAATGTATTGCATGTTTATATATAATAACATGTGTAAAGTGTCAGCGTACATGAAATATTATACATTATTATACATATGATTATAGTAATAAGGTTGTGAAACCAGAGTCATAAAGATAAAACATATTTACTACCGCGGTTACTTGTAGGAAGGGGAATGGAAAGGATGGACTATATACAATGTTTTGTGTTTTTTAAAAAAGGTCCGTAGAGGGGTGCCTGGGTGGCTCAGTGGGTTAAGCATCCAACTTCAGCTCAGGTCATAATCTCACAGTCCGTGGATTTGAGCCCCGCATTGGGCTCTGTGTTGACAGTTCAGAGCCTATATAGTCTGCTTCGGGTTCTGTATCGTCTTCTCTCTCTGCCCCTCCCCTGCTCACGCTGTATCTGTCTCTCAAAAATAAATAAATGTTAAAAAGAAAAAAACTAGAAAATATGGCCAAAAAAATGACATTGATTAAATTTCACTGGTGGCTATATAACAGTATTGTTCTAATACTCTTTATAGTTTTCTATATGTTTATAACAGTTCATAATAAAAATTTTAAAGTAGAATAAAACCAAAGGAATTGTTCAGTTTTTCACTGTCCTGCTGATTTTATTTTTGTATATGTCTGTTCTTGTGCTGTTCTCTGTCCTGTAGAAATACAGTGCTTTGCACAGCTTTGCAAGCTGCAGCCGGGAGCCCCATTGGTCCCCACTATCCTGCCACATTTCCCCTTGCTGCTCTATAGCTTGGGAATGACTCTGGGTTCTGGTTTTATGTTAATTTATCTTTCTCCCAACCCCTCACCAATGTTTTGTTTTTTAGTTTCTTTATCTCATTGTTATTACACTTACGTCTTGTATCTTACTGATACTAGTTTTTTATATTGAAACAAGGAAAATATTCACTTGCCAAACTAATAATTTAAAAATTTATGCTAACTCATATATGAATGAAAAACCCAGATCTAATATACTTCTGATTGGAAATAATAATTTGAAATGGGAAAGCTTCTCAATGTCCACATAAATTTATATATTTTAGTTTTTCTGAGGATTCTCTGCCATTCCCCACTCTTTGTCGTACAGATACTATTGCTGGATGAACCAACAGCTGGAATGGATCCCTGTTCTCGTCATATTGTTTGGAATCTCCTGAAATACAGAAAATTTAATCGGGTGACAGTGTTTAGTACCCATTTCATGGATGAAGCGGACATTCTTGCTGGTGAGATTTTTACTTTATTTTTGTAGGATAAGGTCATGGGGCCAAAATAGGAGATGGACACAGAGATACAGAATCCTGAGGAATAAATAAAGAAGCTGTGTGTTCTTCATAGCTGTGTGTTTTAAACTTTTTAAGAATTACATATTTTTATGCTGGAGAGTCCTGCAGATCATCTGAGATTCAATAATTTGCTAGAAGAACTAATGGGACTCAGCATATAGTTATACTTATGAGTTATCACCCCAAAACTTACAGGATACAGAACAAAATCAGCAAAGTGAAAATGCACATGGGACAAGGAGGAAGCCAGACACAAGCTTCCAAAAATCCTTTCCCGGTGGAGTCACACAGAATATGCTTAATTTCTCTAGCAATGAGTTGTTAACAATTGATGTGAAATGTTGTCTACTAGGAAAGCTCGTTAGAGACTCAGTGCCCAAGGTTTCTACCGGGTGCTGGTCATAGAGACCCCCTCCAAAATTCCAGTCTCCCAGGAGGAAGCAGACTGTCCCGCACAGTCTACATTGTAGATTTATTTTTTCACTATTATCTTTGTTTTTTAAAAAATGTTAAAAAACGATCCAACATAGTGACATTTTGTTTTTGTGGTTTTTACATTTGATTGTAAAGGAATTATGAACACACTTGCAATAGTAAGCCTCTTAGGAAGAGTCTGAGGTGTTTGGAGCAGTTTTAGGAAAGAGTCAGAACTGCCTGGATACAGTTTCTGGCTTTGTCACCTACCGGCTCTGTGAAGCATGAACAAACTATGTATTTTCTCATTGCCTCAGTGTTCTCATTTGAAAACCAGGTAATGATAATCTGGTACCTTTCTAATAAGGTTGTTGTGATTATTTAATGATACTTAATGATCTTATTGGTGTCTCATGGTAATTCACAAAATATAAATGCCAATTATTAATGCTGTTACCGACTTAAAATTGAAATGCAGATTTCTGTTTGCAGATAGGAAAGCTGTCATATCACAAGGAATGTTGAAATGTGTTGGTTCTTCAATTTTTCTCAAAAGTAAATGGGGGATTGGCTACCGCCTAAGGTATCATTTATTCTTTATTGACTGTTTTCTATAATATTCTTGATCTACTGTTAATTTATTTCAGGTTTGCCATACTATTAGTACTTGAGCCATTTTTTATGGCACTAGCTTTACTTAAAGCATTCAGAATTTACTTTTTGTTGTTTACTGAGAATTATTTAGAAAAATTACGATTTTTGTTTTTTTTCTAGCATGTACATAGACAGATATTGTGCCACAGAATCTCTTTCATCCCTGGTTAAACAACATATACCTGGAGCTACTTTATTACAACAGAATGATCAACAACTTGTGTATAGCTTGCCTTTTAAGGACATGGACAAATTTGCAGGTATTACTTTCAGTTTCCTGGTTGTTGAACCAGGATCTTGCATTGGGAACTGATTTTCTTGATTTACTTTGTTGTATACTTTTCTGTTTAATAATATTTACATGTTCCCAGGTAACTGAAGTTAATATACCATTTCTGCTTTACTTTGCTTTTGGAAATGAGAAACTACAAGCTAACATGGGATGTTTTTTCATTCTTTGGTTTTTTTTGAACAAACATCATGCGAGAAACTAACTAATATGTTAAGTAAATGTATTTGCTTTGTTGTCAAGAAACAGATCGCTCCATTTGCTTACAGGCAAATGATATAATTTGGGAATATGTAATTATGTAATTATACACAAACATACATGATTGTTTATATGTGTTCTCAAGTCCTTTTCCAGTTTTATGATTCCATAATGAATTACATGATAATATGGTAAACCCTTGAATTATTTTGATTGTGGCATTATTTTTCCGCTTTATAATGAGGAACTCCAAACTCAATTTCCTTTATCTGTTTAGGATCTCGTAGTAACTAAAAGGATGTTACTGATGCAGATATGTTGTGCAGAATTCCCAAAACATTTACCTCATTTAGACAGAAATTTTCTGTATTAGTTTAGTTTTCTATATTATATTAACTAGAATAAAGTACATATTGCCGACTTAATGTACCCTGCCTATCATTCTGTCTGTGAAATATTTCTTAGGTTTAATTTATAATATGATAAATATCTACTAGATATATCTCTATATAAACAAACATTCCTTGGGGTCCTTAGCAATTTTTAACAACGTTAATGGAGTTCTGAGACCAAAAAGTTTGAGAACCACTATGCTAGTAAATTTAGTCATATCCCATTTTAAAAGGGATATCCTTTTAGGATATCCTTTTAGGATATCCTTTTAGAATAATTCATGATGATATGCTTAACTTCATAGCGTTCTTTCTTTTTTTTTTTTTAGGTTTATTTTCTGCTCTAGACACTCACTCAAATTTGGGTGTTATTTCTTATGGTGTCTCCATGACAACTTTGGAAGATGTGTTCTTAAAGCTAGAAGTTGAAGCAGAAATTGACCAAGCAGGTAGAAACAAAACTATAACAAAAAATTTTTGGCAGTGAACCAGGCAGATGGTGAACAAGACAAATAATCATATAAGCATGTGAAATACGTATTTGGGGGAAGAAAGAGTAGATAAATAAGGTACATAAATAAGTAACGGATATTTACTGATAGTAATCAGAGTTATGAAAGAAATAATCGGGTGGTCTTGGGAGGCAGGTAGCTTAGATCGTATCTTCAGGGAGGACTGTGTCGAGATGATAAACTAAGACTTGGATGGCGAGAAAAACCCAAGTACATTTTATTGCAGAGCTTTCCAGGTAAAGGGAACTGCTACCACAGACTGTTAAGGAATGAGTTGGATGATTTTGATGACAGAGGAAAGGCCACTGTGGATGGAGTTTAGAGAGCCAAGCAGATTATAGGGGAGGGCCAGGGGCCAGATCATGTTTAGTCTTTGAATCTTTGAATATCTGGAAAAGAAATTGGTTTGTTTCCTTAGTGTGGTGTGAAGCTATCGAGAGTTTTAAAGCAAAGGAGTGCTTTAAACATCTGGTTTGCATATTTAAAAATGCATTTTAAGTTTTAAATGATGAGTAGAAGCAGGAGGACCAGTTAGGAAACCGTTGTCTTCGTTGAAGTAGGATGGTCGTGAAAACAGGGAAGCGCGGATAGACGTGGGTCACATTCGTGGTGCTGGTGAGGTCTTGCTGATGGGCTAAGTGTCAGGTGTTGGGGAGAGGGAGGGATCAAGAATAATTGCTAAGCTGTTTGTTTGACAACTGGGAATGGAATTGCCATTTCCTGAGAGTGGGGGAGGAGCAGGTTTGTAGAAAGGAGGGGGAGGAGCAGGTTTGTAGAAAGGAGGAATTTCGACCTGGATTTTGGTTATATTATTAGACATCCAAGTGGAGGTGTTGAGCGGGCAGTTGGATTAACACATTTGGAGCTGAGTGAAGATGCTGGGGCTAAAGATGTAAATTCTGGAGTTAGAAGTAGATGGTGCCATAGGTTTTGCTGAAATCACCCCGGGAGAGAGTGCAGACAAAAAGTGGAAGGGGGGCCTTGAGGTTGGGCAGTGAAGGGCCAAAAAGGGCTGATGAAGAAGGACCCATCCTTGCTCTTTCTCTCTTCACAAAAGGAGACGTTAAAGCCCAGACAAAAATCACAAGGAAGTGATCACTTATTTGTTGATTGCTGTGAAGAATAAGATGAGAACAGAAAAGATGGTTTTGGTAACACAGAAGACAGTGAAGGATTTGATAGTATGGAAGCCAGTGGTGACCTTGACTGTGCCATTTCAGTGGTGGTAAAAGTCAAAGCTGGCTCTTTGCAGTTTAGGGTGAAGGTGTGAATTAAGGAAACTTTCTTACAATTGAAAATTAGCAAGGTGGTCGTGGTGGTAGGTCAGGAGGGTGAAGGAAATGGGATGTTTCTCTTACATGTGGAGAAAGGAGAAAAGGCAGGTTTATGATGGGGACATGATATCAGATTGTAGCCAGAGAGAAAAAGTTCACATAGAAGTTTTAGATCTTATGTAGTTGGGGAAAGAACAAGGTCTGAAATTTGGGCATGCGTCCGGTTTGTTGAAATTGAGTAGAGATAAAGGTATGGGAATAGAAGAAATAGAGGAAGTCAGTGATCAGAATATAGAATGCATTATCAGTGAGTATGTTTGTAATACCTTGGATGATGGAAGAGAATTAGATGGAGAAGACACTTATAGCTGTGGGGCTAAATACTTTGAGGTATAGGAGGTAGTGGGTAGAAATGTTTGGGTAGTGGGAATAGAGATGAGAAGGCTGTATGCTGTGTAGGTGTTATTTAGCCTTATACTGTAGCACTTTTAAGTCCATCATGCAGAATAAATTTACTTCTAATATCGACTTGCATTCAGTTTGGCCAATTTTAATGGTTTTATTTTTTAAAAGGTTAAAAATGCCAAATTCTGGGGGTGCCTGGGTGGTTCAGTTGGTTAAGTGTCCAACTCTTGGTTTAGGCTCAGGCATGATCTTTTGGCTTTGTGGGTTTGAGCCCCTACATCAGGCTCTGTACTGGTAGTGGGGAGCCTGCTTGGAATTCTCTCTCTCCCTGTCTCTGCCCCTCCCCCACTCACACTAGGTCTCTCTCTCTCTCTCTCTCTCAAATAAACTTTTAATTAATTTATTTGTTTTCATTTTTAAAGTTTATTTATTTTGAGAGAGAGAGAGTACAAGTGGGGGAGGGCCAGAGAGAGAGGGAGAGAGAGAGAATCCCAGGATTCTCTGACAGCACAGAGCCCTATGTGGGGCTTGAACTTGCGAACCATGAGATCCTGACCTGAGCTGAAACCAAGAGTCCGACGCTTAACTGACTGAGCCACCCAGGGGCCCCTATTTTTATTATTATTTTTTTAATGTTTATTTATGCTTGAGAGACAGAGCACAAGTGGGGGAGGGGCAGAGAGAGAGGGAGATACAGAATCTGAAGCAGGTTTCAGGCTCTGAGCTGTCAGCAAGAACCTGATGTGGGGCTGAAAACCACAAACTGTGAGATCATGACCTGAGCCAAAGTCGGATGCTCAACCAACCGAACCTTCCAGGCACCCCAAGATAAATAAACAAACTTAAAAAATATATGTATCAAATTCTAGGGGTGCCTGGGTGGCGCAGTTGCTTGGTTGTCCAACTTCAGCTTAGGTCCTGATCTCACGGTTCATGAATTTGAGCCCTGCGTCAGACTCTGCTGACAGCTCAGAGCCTGGAGCCTGCGCCAGATTCTCTTTCTCTCTCCGTCTATTCTTCCCCTGCTTGTGCACTCTCTCAAAAGTAAATAAATAACCATAAAATTTTTTTTTAAAATACATGTATCAAATTCTGTAGAAGGTAAATTGGTGCTTGCTGAATACCACAATTGTGATGTACAATATTTTAGCCCCAATTTTTAGTTTGATTTAGTCCATTGTATCAGTGAAAGAAAGGGATTAAACTGGGTTATCTTACTAAGTCATTCATCTAAACTGTTGAGTTGCTAAGGTCCCAGGATAACCAGGCTTGGTTCAATATTACTTTATGCATTATTCCATTTCACTCTTAAAGTTTTTAATGTTTACTCATTTTTTATTTTTTAACATAAATCAAATAAATCCTTCCTTGTGGTTCTCATAATACTGAAACCAATTTTCACATCTTCATTTTTTATTTTTTGAAAATTGCATCACTTATAAAAATACATATATGTTCCCTGTTCTCGTTGATTATTTTTGTCTGTGTTTTGTCTCATGGAATCAGTTATATAGTATGTCTCTTTTGTGTCTGGCCTCTTTTACCTAAATTATGTTTGTAGGGTTTAAACTATTGTAGGCATATAGTAGTTTATTCAGTTTCATTGTTTTTAGACTATTCTATTACAAGAATATTTCACAATTTATGTATTCATTCTCCTGTTGATAGACATTTGGGTTTTTCCCAGTTTATGACTATTCTGGATAGGTTGCTAGCTAAGAATATTCTTTTTTTTTGGTTTATTTATTTTGAGAGAAAGTGTGTGCATGTGCATACCACATACAGGCAGGGGAGGGGCAGAGAGAGAGAGAGAGAAAGGGAGAGAGAGAATCCCAGGCAGGCTCCACACTGTCAGCGTGGAGTCTGATGCGGGGCTTGAACTCACAAACCATGAGATCATGACCTGAGCTAGGATCAAGAGTTGGATGCTTAATTGACTGAGCCACCCAGGCGCCCTGGTAAGAATATTCTTGTACATGTGTTTTGGTGGACCTTTGTACATATCTTTGTTGCATTTCTACCTAGTAGAGAATTTTCTGGGTCATAGTTTATGTGTGTGTTCAGCTTTTTTTTTTTTTATTACGTTTCTTTATTTTTGAGAGGCAGAGAGAGACAGAGCATGAGTGGGGGGAGGGGCAGAGAGAGATGGAGACATGGAATCCGAAGCAGGCTCCAGGTTCTGAGCTGTCAGCCCAGAGCCTGATGCAAGGCTCAAACCCACGAACGGTGAGATCATGACCTGAGCCGACGTCGGACGCTTAACCGACTGAGCCACCCAGGCACCCTGCCCCGCCCCGTGTGTGTTCAGTTTTAATAATATTGCCAAAGTATATGAGAGTTCCGTTTGTCTACATCACCACCAGATGTGTGCTTCTTTAAAATTTACATGTCTCTGAAAGATTTTCATCCTTTTAAGGAATATACCATAATTTTCTGGCTTTTTGTTTTGTTTTGGCAAATAGATTATAGTGTATTTACTCAGCAGCCACCAGAGGAGGAAGTGGATTCAAAATCTTTTGACGAAATGGAGCAGAGCTTACTTATTCTTTCCGAAGCGAAGGCTTCTCTAGTGAGCACCAGGAGCCTTTGGAAACAGCAGGTGTACACGGTAGCAAAGTTTCATTTGCTTACTTTGAAACGGGAAAGCAAATCAGCGAGATCAGTGTAAGTGCCATCATTTTTCTGCCTGATGAGTTGTTTTTTTAAGGATGCAAATTCCATTTGTCGTCTTCATTCTCTAAATGTAGATGTAGGTAAATCTATGTAGCTTCAAAGATTAAGACTGTAACTTCACAATGTCTGAGAAAAGAATCATGCATTTAGTAATTTGTTTGAATACCATTAGAGCTTCTACCCTTTTTTTAAATTAGTATTTTTGGCTCATCTAAATAATGAGGGACTGACATAATATTCTCTAATTGTGTAAATTTTGAATTGTTGTCACTGTATTTAAGTTTCATTTTGCAATTATATTTTTCACAATTGTTCTGTGTCTGTTACTATTATTTATAGCCGCTTTTTATAAACAACAGAAAGAGTAACTTTTATCTCTGTTTATCAGATGAAGAAACAAATATAAAGAAGGCTTTATAGCTTGTAGAACTGTGATCAAAACTTTTCAACTTTGCTTTACCTCTCTCAGGTTCCCATGGGTGCTAGACTTTCAATTATTGGGACATAAATTCAACACTTTTGTAGAATACACACCTATCTTGTTAGATCTGAAACAGCAGTAGAAATATAATAAGCAAGAATAGAGTGTTGTTATGTGCTTGAGATATGGTGAATTCATTTGCTTTCTTGACCTGATTTATTCAGTATCAAAGAAATGTCAGTCAAGTATTTCATTTATTCCAGCCTCAGCGTTACTGAAAGAAAAATACTTATTTAAATCAGCATGTTTCAGTTTATTTCATTAAACACTACCCACCTAAAATACGCCCTGAAAAACAGTAAAAGTCTTAGTTCAGACTGCCATAACAAAATAATATAGACTAGGTCGCTTCAACAACAGAAATTTATTTTATCATGGTTTTAGAATGTGGAAATCAGATTGGGATACCAAATTGGTCCTGAGGGTACTCTTCCTGGTTTGCAGAGATGACCCATTATCTTGCTCTGTGCTCACATGACTTTCTTTGTTAAGCACAGGAGAGAGACAGAGCAAGCTCTCTGCTCTTTCTTCCTACAAGGGCACTAATCCTATCTTGAGGGCCTTAGGCCCATGACCTCATCTAATCCTCTTTACCTCCCAAAGGCCTTATCTCCTAAGACCATCATGTTGGGAGTTGGAGAGTTGGGAGTTAGGAATTTGGGGGGAGGGTGACACAAACATTCTATTCCTAACAAATATGCATTTGACCATCTGTAAATTTAGGAAATACTGTATCTTATATTTCCCCCCTTAAAGAGTTATTTATTAGCATATGAAAATGCTGGTATATGAAAAGAGCATATGAAAAGAGGTTCCATGGTAAAGAATTGCTTCAGCTTTAGAGTTTCCAAATGCTGTTTAATCCTGATTTTTTTTTTTTTTTAATTTTTTTCAACGTTTATTTATTTTTGGGACAGAGAGAGACAGAGCATGAACGGGGGAGGGGCAGAGAGAGAGGGAGACACAGAATCGGAAACAGGCTCCAGGCTCTGAGCCATCAGCCCAGAGCCCGACGCGGGGCTCGAACCCACGGACCGCGAGATCGTGACCTGGCCGAAGTCGGACACTCAACCGACTGCGCCACCCAGGCGCCCCAATCCTGATTTTTTTTTGACTTAAAATACCTATTAAATATTATAGAACTAGGATTCGGTGCAGTATGTTTTTGGAAATGCTGATTTAAGTATACTTACAACAATTTAAGAATTATTATTTTTTTAATGTTTATTTTTGAGAGAGAGAGAGAGACGGAGCTTGAGCAAGGGAGGGGCAGAGAAAGAGGGAGACACAGAATCTGAAGTAGGCTCCAGGCTGAGCTGTCAGCACAGAGCCCAACGTGGGGCTTGAACTCATGAACTGCAAGATCATCGCCTGAGCTGAAGTTGGACTCTTAACTGACTGAGCCACCCAAGCACCCCAAGGAAATGATTTTTTAAAAAAAATTACAGGTTTTCTAACGTACCTGGATGGCTCAGTTGGTTAAGTGTCTGACTCCTGATTTCTGCTCAGGTCACCATCTCACAGCTCCGTAAGTTTGAGTCCCACACTGGGCTTTGTGCTGACAGTATGAGGAGCGTGCTTGGGATTCTCTCTCCCTCTATGTCTGCCCCTCCCCTGCTTGCTCTCTCTGTCTTAGAAATAAATAAATAAACATTAAAACAATAGGGCTTCTGAAAATTATAAAATGCTAAAATGTGATAGTTTAAGCAGTCTCTACCCACTTGCTGTGACACCTATCACATATAATGTAGCAACATTTTGCAGGATAAGACAGAAGGATATCTGTTTTCCACACAGAAGGTCATTCTGAATAGGGTATAGAATTATGTACTTGACTAGTAGCAAATAATGATCCTTATAACTGTATGGAGTATATCTTGTTTTGCCTGTAGAGGAGCGGTGGAAGTTAATGTGGTATAGACGACATTTCAAAGATGGCAGTCATTCAAAGTTTCACTGTGTTTTTGTTTCCTTCCCTGTATCTAAAATATTTTTGTATTGGGGTGCCTGGGTGGCTCAGTGGATTGAGCGTCCGACTTCAGCTCAGGTCATGATCTCACAGTTCTTGAGTTCAAGCCCCACTTCCGGCTCTGCTGACGCTCAGAGCCTGGAGCCTGCTTCAGATTCTGTGTCTCCCTCTCTCTTTGCCCCTCCCCACTCATGCTCTGTCTCTCTCTGTCTCTCTCTGTCTCTGAAAAATGAATAAACCTTAAAAATTAAAAAAAAAAATTAAAAAAATATTTTTGTATCATGTTTTCTAAAACATGTGGAGGGTAAATAGTTCAGATGTAGGGCAGGAGCTGTGATAGTCCCTTCAAGACAACAGAGATGTAAATGTGGCATAATGTCTGGTTCTTAAAAAGTTAGAAGCACAAGTTTACATACCCTAGAAAAATTTCAGGATGGCTACGATGTTAGTTTTATAAGTTTTAATTTTGTCATTGAATATTGGCTTTCCATCCAGTATTGTCATGAGATCGTTTTGGAGAGTAGAATTCTCCTGAGTGCTATTTCTTTCAAGTTTTTTCTTTTAATTTTCTTTTTTTTTTTTTTAAACATGAGTACTTTTAACTGTCATTTGAAGGAAGAGTTTTTAAAAATAGATTTCTATATTAATGTGCCCTGTGCTTGTTTTGTCTTTGTGCCTTTCAGGTTGCTTCTGCTTTTAATTTTTTTTGCAGTTCAGATTTTTATGTTTTTGGTGCATCGCTCTTTTAAAAATGCTGTGGTTCCCATCAAACTTGTTCCAGACCTATATTTCCTAAAACCTGGAGATAAACCTCATAAATACAAAACAGCTCTGCTTCTTCAAAATTCTACTGGTGAGAGTGTGTGAAGGTCTGTGAATGTGTGTTGGCTGGGGCCTGGGGTGGTGGGATATAGGCCAGAGATTGGGATTTTAGCAATAAATGTAAGGTAAAGGCATGGCCTGTCTTAAAACTGAACTAAAAGAAAAAAATCACTGATGCTGAGTAATACATTACAGAAGTGAAATTTTGGTTTAAATGTAGATTACGGTTTTTAAAACTAACCTTGTACTGTTTATGATAATAAAATTTCATTTTTTAATGGTAGCTGCATATTCTCGAGCAGTGTGTTTCCTATCATAGTTTATGACCAGCAAAATAAACTTCAGGAATTGAAACATCCTTTTTAGAAAGAGTTAACATTTATGCAGTTCTATATCTAAATAGAAATGTTTAAGCAGTTTTTCAAGGACTATCTGAAAAATCAGTTAGAATTAAGAAAAATTGCCTTAGATACAAATATTTATAATCAAATACATTAAATTGGTTTTGAGTATTTTTGGATTTGCTGATTATTCTTAATTACCTAGTTGTCAAATATGAAAAAACTAAAGAACCATGGCCTTGAGCAAGGCTCAATTCTGCTTTTCAAAATATTAAAACCTAGTACAAAATTTCATTCCTACATGATCAGTTGTTCCTACAAAATCTCCCATCTGCATGGGTCGTTTTTAGTCCCAAGGTTCTTGAAGAGTAAATCAAGGTTAGCTAACTGGCAGATTGACAGCAGAATAGAAGGCAGCTTTATTTGCTTATCTTGCTGAAATATGTGAGAAAGTTGCATTTAATGCGATCATTTACATAACTCACAAACTCTTTGGGATTTAATATTTTCCAACACTTCACCTATATTCTAGTATCTCTCCTTTCTGATTCACTATTAATGGAAGAGCTTTGACCGTGTTAAGATAATCATCATAGTTAGGGATGATTATGAATTACTCTTAAAATCATCACTTTTAAAATGTGGCTCTCTTTTTATTATGTAATCTTTATTCCTTTGGAGGAAGAATGACAGAAAACTACTCTTGAATAGAAAATGTGATGTTACTTCTTTCATTAGAATTTTTGTTTTGATTTTAATCTACATTTCATGATGTTAAAGTATAGTACTGCATGGAGCCTCATACTCTGATACACATTTTTTGTGTTTGGGAAATTGTGTGTGTATTTCAAATCTTTCTGCCTTGTGTTCATTCTCATTGATCTATAGACATTCTAGTATTTTCCTTTTGTTATTTTCTAGTAGTTCTAGAGTTGCATACATAAGTACCCTATATTTTCCTAGGCTTTGTTGGTCCTAAACAAAGCCATGTTTCCTTTAGGAATCACTGGCGTCTGTGTCTATATTGGCTTGTATCCATGCTCCTTGCAAAGCTTTTTGTATCACAGGTGATACAGTTCCTTCAGTTATAATGTAGCTCTCTTCTCAAGAGTATAGAGCCACAGAGGCCAACTGGAGATGAGAGGTCATTTAAGGCACTAGATAAAGCGTAAATGTTGTATCTAAAAAAGCACCAATGAAAGCACTAAGAGCACCATTTTCTCTGACACTCAAGTTTGGTGCTGAGTCTGATCCACCTGCCATACTGTTTTCAGTTACTGATAGTGTTTTCCTTTGTTTGGTTTTGATTTCCCTCAAAGCCTCATTTGTCCTTTCTGGCTTTTGTGAAGATGTAGAGGAAACTGTTTCCATTCATCAGACCTTTGGTGTAGATTTAAACCTCAGACGGGATTCACAGTCTTTCCCTTGGCTCCAGGCAATTTAAAGAATATAGATGGAGACCTGATTATGTGTTTTAATATTTTAAGACAGTTAAGGCATGTAAGACACGTATAAGGTGTGTCAGCTCGGAGCAGACAGAAATCCTCTAAAGAGTGATCTTACCTTACTCCATACCCTGCCTGTCTCTATCTTTCTGAGCCCAGTAGGTTATCTTGTTACAGAAGATTGCCAGATAGATTTTAATTCTCAAAACGTAACCACATTTCATGTATTCTAGATACATTTTCAACGTTAATAGTAGCAGCTTCAGCTAAAATTTGTGCAGTTGCTGTGTGCCAGGTTCTGTTTTTAAGGCCTGTGTATATTGGTTTGGATTTGAATCCGGGCTGACTGGCTCCAGAGCCATTGTTCTTAATTATGCTTTATCTAATGAAGATATTTTTTTTTTTCAAAAAAGCTCTTTTCAATGTTATTAAAAGTCTGTGTCTGTTTCTCATTTAAACTGATTCTTTGTTATTTGCTTATTTTCTAATACCAGACTCCGATATCAGCGATGTTATTAGCTTTTTCACAAACCAGAACATAATGGTGACAATGTTTAATGACAGTGACTATGTGTCCGCTGCTCCCCATAGTGCAGCTTTAAATGTGATGTATTCAGAACAGGTAAGAGGAGTGTGTGTGAATGAATACCTATTTGAAAGTTATAAAACATTAAGATATTTTCTCTAAAATTAATCATTTGCTTGGGGTGACTGGGTGGCTCAGTCAGTTAAGTGTCCGACTTCGGCTCAGGTCATGATCTCACAGTTAACGAGTTCAAGCCCCATATTGGGCTCTGTGCTGACTGCTCAGAGCCTGGAGCCTGCTTCGGATTCTGTGTCTCCCTCTCTGTCTGCCCCTTCCCCGCTCATACTCTGTCTCTTTCTCAAAAATAAATAAAACATTAAGAAAATTTTTTTTAATTAATCATTTGGTGGCTTGACCTCAGTTAGAAATTAGAATTTACTTTTGGAAATAGCTAGCTGTGTTTATCATGTGTTTTATGACCTGCTGAATGACCAATTTATAAAACTACAAGTAATTTAATTTGTTTAAAACATCAAAATATTTATAGATTCCAAGCCAGGTTATCTTTATCTCTCTGTCTTTATTGAATATGATTTCTATAATTTGTTGGATCAACTTTAGTTAGTGAGGATTAGCTTAGTCTGTGAGAAAAGCTTGGTAGCAATATGTTTCATATAAAGTATGTCATAACTCTCTTTTTTTTTAATTTTAGGACTATGTTTTTACAGCTGTTTTCAACAGTACTATGGTTTGTTCTTTACCTGTATTGATGAATATTATTAGTAATTATTATCTTTACCATTTAAATGTGACTGAAAGCATCCAGGTTTGGAATACTCCATTCTTTCAAGTAAGGAAACTTAAAAAATTTGTGTGTGTGTGTGTGTGTGTGTGTGTGTGTGTGTGTGTGTAGTAATAGCCAAGTGTTAATACAAATGAAATCTGTAGATGTTCATCATATGACAGTTCTTAGTCTTATTGAAACTTGGGGATGGGGGGGCGCCTGGGTGGCGCAGTCGGTTAAGCGTCCGACTTCAGTCAGGTCACGATCTCGTGGTCCGTGAGTTCGAGCCCCGCGTCAGGCTCTGGGCTGATGGCTCAGAGCCTGGAGCCTGTTTCCGATTCTGTGTCTCCCTCTCTCTCTGGCCCTCCCCCGTTCATGCTCTGTCTCTCTCTGTCCCAAAAATAAATAAACGTTGAAAAAAAAATTAAAAAAAAAAAAGAAACTTGGGGATGGTTTACATCTGGGTTTAGGACTGCCCAGTATTGGTTTGCTTCAGGCAAGGAAATTCTGTCTTGGTACTGATATTTTGTAAAGCATAAGTATTTTTTGTATTCATCGTAGAAGAAAAATTAAGATAATTTACAAATGAACATTGTTCATCTAAAATCTCCTCCTGGGGTACTGAAAGAACCTTGAGAAGCCATCCATACAGTCATTTTCCCTCTGGATAGGACTGTTGGGTTATGAAAGTGAAAATTAACTTAAGTTTTCAGAAGAATAGTCAACATTGTTCTCTCGCCATTATGTTTTATTTTTCACATATTGAAAAGTAAATGGACAAATACCTTTCTGTAATGCTTTCTGTAATGGCAGGTTGTTTTTTTTTGTTTTTTTTTTTTTTTTTTGCTTTCTATTGCTATACTTTTTTAAAGTAGCTTTATTGAGATATACTTCATATACTATGAATTAACTCATTTAAGTGTACAATTAAGTGGTTTTTATTATGTTCATAGAGTTCTGCACCCATCACCATGCCAGTTCTAGGTTTTATCTTCCTCCTGGCCCCCCAGGAAACCCTTGTTCCTGTTAGTTAATCACCCCCATCCCCCCCCCCCCCCCCCCCGCCCATCCCTACTCCCAGCTAGCCACTAATCTACCTTGTGCTTCTGTGGCTGTTTAATCTACACCTAAAACTTGTTTAGTTTGCTGTAATGTTTTGCCATCTTGAAATGGAGATCACATTGAAGGTGAGTACTCTTCTTGGTATAGTTTTACTTAAACATCAGATTTGCATTTTTAGAAGATCACTGGCACCAGGGTGGAGAGCAGTTTCTCTGGGGTGAATGGTGGTGGCAAAAGGAAGGAAACTTAGATTTGATCAGAGATTGTTTTACTAAATAGTTCAGGTGAGAGGAGATGATGAGTGACTGAGTTAATGCAGTGGCTTCACAATAGCGATAGAATCAAAAAGATGTTAAAAGATCTGTCATACTTCATCATTGTTGCGTTTGTGAGGTGAGGAAAAGAAGAGTCGCGTGTCTTACGGTTTTGGGTAATGTGGTGCATGGTGGTACTGTTCACCAGTTTTGAGAATACAGGCAGGAGAGAGTTTGGTTTTGTTTGGTGAACGGAGACGCTCATTTCAGTCTTGAGCGTACGGAGTTATTGGTGATCCTTGTGGCATTTGCCTGATGGGACATGTAGGAGGCATCTGGATGAATTAACCTGGAGAAATTTCTGGACCGGAAATAAATATTGGGAGTCACCAGTACATAGGTGATACTGAAATCACCAATTATGGATCATCCTCCGTGATTTTCTTTAACGTGAAATATTCCAGACCTGCAAAAAATAGGCATGTATCTACTACTCAAATGTTCCAAATGTTAATGCCTTGTTACACTTTTTTTAATTTAATAAAATTTTAAAGATACAATTGAAACTTCCAGTGTGCTCCTCCCTAATCTTGTTTCCTTCTCTTCTCCGTGAAGTAACCACAGTTCAAAATTTATAATTCCTGTGTATGTTTTTATGATGTTACTACATTGGTATGTATCCATGACTATTAAAAAAGATCTTGCAACTTATATTTTTCATCAAACACGGACATATAACCATACTGTTTTTTAAAACCAGAAGGAAAGAACTGAGACTTTTAAAAAGCTCAGTTCATAGACAATAGTCTTACTAGTGTTCCACATTTTTTCCCTTCCTTTGTCAGATTCTGTGTGATTGAATACAAGTATATTCTTACTAATCTCCACTTACTGTACCATCTAGTTTATATATTTATTGGTTCCGTCTGGGTCTTCCACTATAAATTACCATAGTTTGGGACAAATTCTACAATGTCATAGGACATGAATGAAAGAATTGGCTTTATTGCTAAAAACTGAGAAGGCCAGTGTTGACAAGATGCCTTCCGTTTCCACATCGTCCTTCAGGGAGGTGTGCCAGGGCCGGGGTGACTACTAGACGTAGCGTGGGTTCTCTCCTAGTGCAGAGGACCTTCCCTGTCCCACAGGTGTATCTTTCACAGAATATGGGCAAGAAAATGGCCTTGTGGAGGGCAGGGTGATACAGTAACTTGGTTCTGGGTGATTTACATTTGGGGCCCCAGCTGTTTACGTAGGTTGTCCGGAGAAGTTTGTCTTCCATACTTGGCTCGTAGCTAGGAACCATCAGGGCCTGTGGGAATTCTAGTCCTCCCTGCTGGGGAGAAGAAACTCCTGTTTCCAGGAGGCTGAGCTGGTTCCAAAGTACAGCTTTTTCCAACGGAAGAGGGCCCCGAGATCCCAGATGGCTCAGTCCTCACAACCAGTGAGTGCATCAGAAATCATTCTGACGTGGTCCTGTTCATTGCATAGGACTGCTGGTAGACATGTAAACTGCTTTTTCATGCACATTATGATTTTTAATTAAATGGGGAAGCTTAATTTAAATGCTGCATTATTCCCTGTTACAGATAAGAAAATGGAAGTACCATGATTTGCTCAGGATTCTATAGCTGCTTCCTAAGTAGCAAAGTTGGTCCTATAAGTCACTGCCTGTTAAGAACTGCCACTCATTCCCTCACATAGGCTACGCCTAGGGTAGATATCCTAGTGTGTTTCTTCAGAGGTTTTGATAGTCTTTTAGAAAGTACTAAGATGATGTGAAGTAATTCTCACTTTCGTTTCTTGTTCTGTGGTTGTCTTTCAGGAAATTACAGACATCGTTTTTAAAATTGAGCTGTATTTCCAAGCAGCTTTGCTTGGAATCATTGTGACTGCAATGCCACCTTACTTTGCCATGGAAAATGCAGAGAATCATAAGGTAATGATTGAGTTAAAATTACAGGTACAGTTTGTTAATAAGAAATCTCATATAAGACAAAATAACCTATTTTGCATGAGTGCAAGACCTCATATTTCAGGAATAAGTAGATGGAGCGTCAACATATTTACTACAGTAATAGTAATAACAATCATTTATTACTTGAGTCCTTGTCACATGCTTCAAAAGTTACATCCGTTAATCCTTGCAACATTGTGATGTAAGTTTTATGTGTACCGACCTTTTGTAAGTCAGGAAGTGATGGGAGTCATGTGCCATGTTCCGTGTTGTCTCATCTCCTCTTAGTAGTGGGTCCTTATGTTCTTACTAGTTCACTAAACTCCCTCTCCCCCCTTAACCTTTACTGGAATGTACTGAATGTCCAAGATACTTAATTTCTGTTAAATGAAAAAAATAGGTAGTGATTGTGATCACCAGAGCCTGGGGAAAATTGCTGTGTGTACAGAGGTGGTGTGGTATCCTTTCCTTTTCTCTCCTGTCCTCAGGCAAGTGGTGCCCTGTACAGTCTCTATCCTTGCACCCTCCCGAGGTTATCCCTCTTACCCCTGTAATCAAAATTCTCGTTCTCTCCATGTCTGCTCTTAGTTCGGTGGAGACAGGTTTGTCTTAATTTACCCAGTGTGACAAGTAATGAAGTTAAGCCTCATAGCAGACAGTTACATCTTTTAATAATTTTCTGTAGTGGAAAAGTAATACATGAGTCTCAGGAGATATTTTAAAAACATATTCATTTTTTCTGTTATATATATTCATTGTGCTAATTTAGAAAATGTAGAAAGGTATAAGAAAATTTAAAAAATCCATAACCCCACACCACCCACATACAAAATTTCCTAGACAATTGCATTTTTCTCTTTTTTTGTTTCAACTTAAAATGTTTTTTTAATTCAAATATTTATTTAGAGGTAATTGTAGATTCATATTAGGTGGTAAGAAATAATAAAACGAGATCCTGTGTACCCTACTCTCTTCACCTCAGTAATAGCATCTTGTCAGACTGTCGTATAATAGTAAGATCCCTTGTCAGACTGTCGTATAATAGTAAAATGACATTGATACGGTCACGGTACAGAACAGTGCTGCCACCACAGAGATCCCACCTATTGCCCTTTTTAAGCCCCCACACCCACCCCTTCCCTGACCTCTGGCAGCCACCAGTCTGTTCTCCCTTTCTGTAATTTCAGTAATTTCAGTATTTCAAGAATGTATATGTAGAATCACAACATGTTTTTGGGAGGGACTGGCCTTTTGACTCAGCATGATTCCCTGGAGATTTACTCAGTTTGTATGTACCACCAGTCCATTCTTTTTTATTTTTTGGTAGTATTCCATGGTGTGAATCTGAATTGTTTCCAGTTTTTTCCTATGGTGAATAAAACTGCTATGAACATTTACGTACAGGTTTTTGTGTGAATGTGAGTTTTCATTTCTCTGGGGTAAAAATGCCCTAGAGTATAAATGCCCTAGAGTGTCATACGGTGATTTCGTGTTCAGTTTTATAAGAAATTGCCAAACTGTTTTCCAGAGGGGATATACTGTTTTACATTCCCACCTGCATTATTTGAATGACAAAAAGCATGGATTATCCAAATAACTCTATTGGACTTGTTTATGTTTTCATACTTATTTTGGAGTTTATATTTTTGTTCTTACAATTCATTGAACACAAAAGTTGTCCATTTGTTTTTATCATTCCTCCTCTTCGTCTTTTTTTTTTTTTATGTTTATTTATTTTAAGAGAGAGAGCGCACAAGCAGGGGAGGGGTAAAGAGAGAGGGAGAGAGAGTCCCAAGCAGGCTCTGCAGTCATACTCACAAATCATGAGATCATGACCTGAGCCGAAGGTAAGAGTCGGACACTCAACCACCTGAGCCACCCAGGTGCCCCGGTTCCTCCTCTCCGTCTTAACTAAACTTTATATTCCGTGCTTCTGTTATCTCTAAGACCAGCCCTTTCATATAATACATTGTTATGAGTGTAAGCATTTACAGATGTCAAAAATTAACTGAATAAAATTGTTAGGCATTTGGATTTATAAAAGGTTTTCAAAATTTCAAATTAAATAATGAGAGGATGAGAGAGTTAGGGAAACTCAAATCATTTAAGTTTACTGTTTGTATATGTGAAAATGTAATAATAACACCTTACTTTTTGCACTGCATGGGAGTTTATAAAAGGCTTAAGTGCATTATCAATACAAAGCTTCCCACTAAAGCTGAAAGCCTTCTGTAAATCCAGAAGACACTTGGCAGTTTATTAGTGTTATCATGAAAGGTAATATTAAAAAATGAGAATCTGGGGCACCTGGGTGACTTAGTCGGTTAAGCGTCTGACTTCAGCTCAGGTCGTGATCTCATGGTTCGTGGGTTCAAGCCCCGGGTCGGGCTCTCTGTTGTCAGCATGGAGCCTGCTTTGGATCCTCTGTCTGTATCCCTCTCTTCCCCTGCCCTGCCTGTGCTCTCTGTCTCTCTCAACATAAACAAATAAACTTAAAAAAAAATTTTAAAAAGTAAATAATGAGAACCCATTTTCTGTTTAAACATATCTTTCCATCTATTTCCACAGATTTTTAAAAGCAACAGTGTTTTGGCTACTTACTGTTTGTGCAGCTATAATCCCCATGACATCATTTGCTTTATTTTAGTTTTGTGTTACTGTATTCTGATTCTGAAAACTGTTGTCGAATTGCTACATCTGAGAAATAATGGACCAGATTAAAGACTATAAAGGAATTTATATTTAGTTGTAGGAAGGCTTTTATTACCTAGAGACCTGGAATGTGACTTGTTTTGTTAATGTAAAATTAAGAGTTCTACAGTAATTTGCTAGAGTTTTTTGTTTGTAACGTGTTTATAATTATAATCAGTTTTCCCTCTCCCCTCTTTTTTTTTTTGTAGATCAAAGCTTATACTCAACTTAAACTTTCAGGGCTTTTACCGTCTGCATATTGGATTGGACAAGCTATTGTTGATATCCCCATATTTTTTCTTGTTCTTATTTTGATGCTAGGAAGTTTATTTGCATTTCATTATGGATTATATTTTTATGCTATAAAGTTCCTTTCTGTGGTAAGTTAACATCAGTTATACTCATGCTATTTATAAATGAAATGTTATTTTAAGAAACTTAAGTCTTTATAAACATGACAGGTGGTTAGTTGAGTAATTTGGATATTAATTTTGTTCATAGAAAATAGAACCAGTATTTGTTTTAATTATTGTGTATGATACTGATGATGCAATTTATATTACTATAAGTGATTTTTGAAAACCACAGCTTACTATTATTATAAAATAATTCCTTGAAACTAAAGTGGTCTTTTCTGTAGACTCCCTGCTAGGTGTGTAATCAGGAATAGTTAAACGGTCCCTCTTTCAAATGCCCTCCTTGTCTCTCTGCTTGAATATAATTTCACAAAGAAACTCTTTTATTCCACAATTTAAAATTCAGCTTAGGGGCGCCTGGGTGGCTCAGTCGGTTGAGCATCCAACTTCGGCTCAGGTCATGATCTCACAGTTCATGAGTTCGAGCCCCGCGTCGGGCTCTGTGCTGACAGCTCAGAGCCCGGAGCCTGCTTCGGATTCTGTGTCTCCCTCTTTCTGTGCCCTTCCTCCTCTCGCTCTCTGTCTCTCTCTCTCTCTCAAAAATAAATAAACATTAAAAAAATTTATAAATACAGCTTAAAATACTAAGGAAGAATATAGCTTCCATTCATGTTCACATGTTCATGACTGATGCTCGACCCTTTTGTATGAGTGATTAGGAAGAAGGGAAAACAGAAGTAAGGTTGGGGTTGCTGAATGTAAATTTATCAATTTTGCCAGAGGCTATAGTGACTTTACATATTAAATTGTGCCTTATAAATTAATAATTTTTTTAAACATTTACAAAGTATTGAATGTTGTATATTGAAATGGTAGTTCATAGTTGATTGAGAAGGATAAAGTAGTAACCAGCTATTATACTTGTTTTTATAATAAAATGATTAGAGATAGCTTTTTTCTTGGCATAAAAAAGAACTACAAATAGTGTTTGGTGTGAATTACTTATTCAGGATTGTGTTACAATTAGTTAAAAGTATGAGTTTTGTTGATTTAGGAGAAATGTGCATGGTAATTTCTCAGGTAACCACAATTTCAGTTTTTGGAGTGATTTGTTGAGAATAAAACTTGAAAAATAATCATTCCTTAATATTTGAGATGACTGGGGCACCTGGGTGGCTCAGTTGGTTGGGCTCCGACTTCAGGTCGGGTCATGATCTCGTGGTTCGTGACTTCAAGCCCCACGTCTGGCTCTGTGCTGACAGCTCGGAGCCTGGAATCTGCTTCAGATTCTGTGTCTGACTCTCTCTCTCTGCCGACCCCCCCCTGCCCCCCCCCCGCTCACGCTCTGTCTCTCTCTCACTCAAAAATAAATAAAACATTAAAAAAAATTTTTTTTAACTATTTGATATGACTGGTGTTTGAGATCATATGGACTGTTAGCTTTTCATATGTTTACATAAAAATACACATTTCTGTTTTACAGGTTTTTTGCCTTATTGGTTATGTTCCATCAGTCATTCTGTTTACCTATGTTACTTCTTTCACTTTCAAAAAAATTTTGAATACCAAAGAGTTTTGGTCATTTATTTATTCTGTGGTAAGTCATGTTTTGTATTATTTCACTTATTTGTATGACCGCACTTGTTTGAAAGTTGTGAACTGTTTCAAGATTTTACTCATAATGTTGCTGTGTCAGAATTTCCTGAGTACAGACTTAGCTAGCTAGCCGCCGGCATCTTTTCGCATATTTGTCTTGTGCGTCATCCATTCCACGAAGGGACGGGACCGAAAGCATGTAAGAGCTGTGTGGCAAGGATCCCAGCTGCACAGAGCTGGTCCCTGTGTACTGACGCCTCCTGGCCAAGTATCCTCTCAGGTTCCGTGTCTTATTAGAGGATTAAAGACATAGTAAATGCCGAGGCACACACTTCCAAGTGAGTTTGTATGAAATTGCTAAACATTTTTTCACTTGTGTTCTCATTGTCTTTCTTTAGACAGCATTGGCTTGCATTGCAGTCACTGAAATCACGTTCTTTATGGGATACACAGTTACGGCTGTTCTCCATTATACCTTTTGTATGGCCATTCCAATCTATCCACTTCTAGGTTGTCTGATTTGTTTCATAAAGGTAGGTCTGTTAGGTGTTTTAATAATTGAAAAGCATAAATATGCCTAATCTTTGAGATCTTAGTTCTTGTGCTGAATATAGTAAAAAAAAAAAAAAAAAAAAAAAAGTTTAGCTGCTATTTACTTGATTTGAATATTAGTAAGCAGCAGTTTAAGTTTACTGTGAAATCTTTTCAAGCATGTCTTTAAGCTGTAAGTCTCAAAGGACAAGGAGTAGGGTGTCCATTCCCTGTTCTTTGATTCCCAAAAAGATGGACATAAATTCTAAGTATGACCTGACTTCAGTCAGTATGTTTTGGGGGAGTTTGTCAAGGATTAAATAATGTATTGTACTATAAAGGGATGAGAGAAAATAAAGTGTAAGAGACTTTTTTTTCAAAGAAAAAAATAAAAATTACTTTTATTAAACCTGGATAATTGGAAAAATTCCATGTGATTAGAAAAAAATTGACAAATTACTGATTTAGGGATGATTGCTGACTAATTCTACTCACTAACCCCCCCCCCCACTTTCTTTTTTGCTTCAGTTTAATATGTTTAATTTATACATCCCCAGATAGAAATATTTTTGGCATGGGGAGGATTGTAATCTAAGTAGAAAGCATAGCTGTTAATACTAATAGCTAACATAGAGAATACACGTCACCGAACAAAACGCATTTTAATCTAAATATTCCTACATGTTGCAGCTAAAAGAAAACTTACAACACTTCTAACACCAAATGCGTGAGTTTTTCCCACATAAAGCAGTTCTAACACTTAACCACCTGGAGGTAATGCAGACTCGGGGCTGTGTTCAGGGTTAAGGACTCAGCCCCACAAGCTTGCCCCCCGTTTTTCAGATGCCAGATCCGAGCAGTGGGTCTGCAGGTTCTGATGTGGCTGCAAATCCAATGTTCCTGTGACCCCTTCACAGGTTCAATAATTTGCCATAATGGTTTATAGAATTTAGGGAAACACTTTCTGTACTATTATCAGTTTATTATAGTGAATATACAAATGAATAATTAAGAGGTATGGGGGGCATAGTCCAGAAGGGTCCCAAGTACTGAAGCTTTAGTCCCCATGGAGTTTGGAGCTTGCCGCCCTCCAAGGGTGTGGATGCATTCACCAGTCTGGAAGCTCTCCCAGCCCTGTGTTTATGGAGATTTTTATGGAGGTTTCATTACTGAGGCACAGTGAGTTGATCAGTCTTCAAGCCCCTCTCCCCTTTTGATCAGTGGATGAGTCTGAAAGTTCCCACCTTGTAATCACTTGGTTGGTTTCCCTGGAAACCAGCACCATCCTTCAAGTCACCTGAGTAGCAGAGACTCAGCTTGGGTTGAAAGGGGCTTATTTTAGATAACAAAAGATGCTCCCTTCACCTCTGTAAACCAGAAAATTCCCAGGGGATTAAAAGCTCTGTCCTGGAACCAGGTCAAAGACCAAATACCATTATATCATCCTATCACAGCAGCATAAAAATTTTCAAAACTTTTTGTCTTAGATTTCTTGGAAGAATGTTCGAAAAAACGAGGACACGTATAATCCATGGGATAGACTTTTGGTGGCAGTTATATCGGTAAGAAATACCAAAAATGTTGGGTTAACATGTTACCTTAAGAGCAGTTTGGTTGTATGTGTGTAACTCTCTTTTTAGTTTCTATCTCTTTGCATAACAGTGAGGGTACATCAGAGAGTCAACTGTGTCAGTTAACGGTAGTCAATGTACATTTCAGTGGTAATAGATTTACTGACTATGTCCATTTTAGTTTTTTGAATGTTTATTTATTTTTGAGAGAGAGAGAGAGAGTGCACGCGCGAGCATGAGCGGGGGAGGGGCAGAGAGACAGAGGGAGACACAGAATCCGAAGCAGGCTCCAGGCTCCGAGCCGTCAGCACAGAGTCCGTCGCGGGGCTCCAGCCCATGGACCACGAGACCGTGACTTGAGCCAAAGTCGGACGCTTAACCGACTGAGCCACCCAGGCGCCCCTGAAAGTGTCCGTTGTAATATACTTGTCTCTTTCATGTTATTAATTTTATTTAATTATAAAATTAAATAATTATATATTTAATAATTAAAATTAAATAATTATAAGAAGCCATATAATTCTGGCTTCTTCAGAAATGCAACCAACCTCTTTTCCTTTGATTATATTTTATGAAGCTGACAGCCAGTGAACTTTACAGAGGCAGAAAAATATGTGAAGGATTGTTTTGCTAAAACTCTACCTTGAAATCTTGGGGCGCCTGGGTGGCGCAGTCGGTTAAGCGTCCGACTTCAGCCAGGTCACGATCTCGCGGTCCGGGAGTTCGAGTCCCACGTCAGGCTCTGGGCTGATGGCTCGGAGCCTGGAGCCTGTTTCCGATTCTGTGTCTCCCTCTCTCTCTGCCCCTCCCCCGTTCATGCTCTGTCTCTCTCTGTCCCAAAAATAAATAAACGTTGAAAAAAAAAATTTTTTTTAAAAGAAATCTTAAAGTTTATTCTTCACTCATATGACGTGTGATTAATTATTGTGGTGATGGTAAGGAACCTGATGTGTGTGGTCTTTGTTCTGTTGATCCAGGGAAACAAAAAGATTCAGTCACGAGCTGTTATGTGTTCTCCTTTCAGCCTTACCTGCAGTGCGTACTGTGGATTTTCCTCTTACAGTACTACGAGAAAAAATACGGAGGCAGGTCGATACGAAAGGATCCCTTTTTCAGGTCAGTGATTTTTTTTTTTTAAGTTTTAATGTTTTTTAGGGTATTTACATAGTGTATGATCTAGTTTTAGGTAATTTCCTTCACTCCCCCCAAAATCCTTATAGTCCTCACTGGCCCGTCTCCCACATGCCACCCAGCCATGTATAACCACAGTCCACTAATCTAGTTGTTGCAGATTTGCCAGTGCTCAGCGCTCGTATGAATGGAATTGTATGGGATCGTCTTTTTGTCTGGCTTTTTTTACTCCTACCGTAATGTTTTGAAGGTTCATCCAAGTTGAAGTGTGTAGTAGTACTTTGTTACAGTTTTCTTTTCTTAGTATTACATTGTATGGAGATACCGCTCTTTACTTCTCTGTTCGTCAGTTGATGGACGTTTGAGTCGTTTCCACCTCTTGGCCATCATGAACAGTGCTGCTGTGAATGTCCTTGTTAACAACCACTGGCTACTCCCCACATCCACTGAGGACTTAGCATCTGGCTCTTCTTTCTCTTTGTTCTTACTCCTTCTGTCGTCTTGGGGGAGAATCAGCGTCCGCAGAGAGAACCTTTGTAACATCCTCAGTTTCTGACTTTCTCCATGCTCGTGACTTTGCGTGTCCCATGTTGATTTGGGTCGGAGCCCTGCCATCACCGCGCTTCACCTCCTCTGTGTCCCATGCTTCCAGGAACACGTCATCTTCCCGGCCTTTTTGTTTTGTTAGTCTCACTGAACTTTTCTGCTGTGGTCTCTGCCCCTGAGTTTTTTCTGTTCCTCAAATGTTTCCGCTAATCGCCTCTTTCACCTTTTCTCTGTTCGGCTTCATCCCTCTCACCCTCTTTCACCCTTTTTCAGCACCCTGGATTCCACTTCTGTATCTCTTTCACCCATCCGCGAAAAATCATAACTTTTGGTAAGTCTAATTACAGGCTGGAGAAAATTGACATAAAAGTGCAGCTTTCTAACACCACGTTTATCCCATGTAGACTCAGCTTTGTTTTAACACGAGTTATCCCGTTTTCTTCCTACCACTTTTCGATCGTTAGCCCAAGCCTTCTTTGTAGTCCTCAAATTCTCCAGTCCTTCTCACTTCATTTTCTACTTCTCAGTGGATGATCTTGCCGTCTCAATTATAAATTATAAATTTTTACACACTTACATCACCTTTGCCTTTTCCTGGTCCCAGAGAGAGAAGTACCTCTCCTGTTATTCATGCCTTTGTTATTGTGTCTACTTAAAGATGTTGCTCTGTCCAATTTATTTTCTCTTTCTGTGTCTTTCCCTTTTGGATCTAAATAGGGTTTTTGGGGGGAGGGGGCCAGTCACCTTTCTCCCATAAAACAAAGTAATAGAAATCAGAACTCACAAATCTCATTTAAACCTGTATCCCTCTAGCTCTTGTCCCCTGTCTGTTAACTTTCATAGCTGAGAAACTTCCACCTCCAGCTCCTCACCTCCCTTTCACTTCTTGACTCCTGTAATCTGGTTCTGCGCTTGATCCTCTGCTGATTCTGTTTTCGGCAAGGTAACTAATGACTTCCTCTGTGTATCATCAAGTAGGCTCCACTTATTCAGCTAATCTGCTGCTTTAGTATGATTGACTTCTTCCTCCTTATGCTTTTCTCTTGTTCCTCTGTTTTCCATAATGTCAACTCCTGTTTCCCTCTTTACCTCTCGTATTCTTCAAAACTTCCTTGGAAGCACTTTTTTCTCTGCCTGCCTTTCTGATGTTTCTATGAGTTCTGAATTCAGCCCTCCACGTCTGCTCTGCCCGGGTCATGTCATTTACAGCCAGGCTGTAAAATCTTCGAGGGATGGATACATCCTTTTTTTAGTTTCTTTATCTTTGTGTGAAATAGTGCCTGACACATACTGATCATAAATAATATTGTTGAGGAAATGAATGAGTTTAGACGACATCATCCAGACGGTTTCAGTGAGTGAAACTAGTTCTGTGACTTCACCTTTCAGAGAGAACCACTCATCTCATGTTGGTATATTTTTTCAGTCTTTTCTCCATGGAGTGCTGGAATGTCTTGCTATTTTAATTATTTGGAAAACCACTGTCTGTATGTGTTTAGGACCCTTTCAACAAAGTCCAAAAATAGGAAGTCTCCAGAACCACCAAACAATGAGGATGAAGATGAAGATGTCAAAGCTGAAAGACTGAAGGTCAAAGAGCTAATGAGTTGCCAGTGTTGTGAGGAGGTAATTCAGTCTGTATCGCCAAGTCTTACTAAATGTGCAGTGATCAGTTTCTCTTGTGTAGGAATTAACCTGAAGAGTACTTTTCATATGAATCTATATGAAAAAAAGTCTTTGCTTTGAAAAAATACTTTTGTCTACTTACTTTTGAATAAGTCCATATTTTAGTCAGAAATGGGTATTTACTTATATAATGCCCCTTATTAGCAACTATAGTTCTTACGATACGTGGACATGAATTGTGGACAGCCTGTCATTTCTTGATAAGTATCTGATACGTTATTCTTTTTTTAAATCCTATTTCCCTTATTAGAAACCAGCCATTATGGTCAGCTGTTTGCATAAAGAATATGATGACAAGAAAGATTTTCTTCTTACAAGAAAAGTAAAGAAAGTAGCAACTAAATATGTCTCTTTCTGTGTGAAAAAAGGTTGGTATTTGTTTTTTCTTTAGTAATTTTTCCAGAAGAGTAATTTCGATTTTTAGTCTGACTTACACATAATGATTTTTCTTTCAATTTCTTTAGGAGAGATCTTGGGGCTACTGGGTCCAAACGGTGCAGGCAAAAGCACAATTATCAATATTCTGGTTGGTGACATTGAACCAACTTCAGGCCAGGTACGGTATATGAGGGTGTGGGAGATGCTATGATTTACGTTTTTGATTACAGTAAGTTTCTTAATGACAGACTAGGATCTATGTTTTTAGTAGTAATTTTTTAATATAACTTGATCAAATTATATTATTTTTGGTTATCTTTGAAAATAACGTAAAATTTTCACACATGCAGATACACGCACAGACGTTATTTTTGCTTTTATGATTATTACTTGCGTGGGGGATTTGTCCACCAATTTAGTGGAAGGCCATCTTACTAACTTCAGGAGATTTAGGAGCTAATATTGACCCTTCCATCAGTTAGCCTTTGATTGTAGCCTATCACCACTTTGTGGAAACCACAGTACTGTCTGATCCTGTCTTCTGCTCTGGCCCATTGATTTCCTGGAAAATGCCAGGCATACCCTTTTCTTTGGGTTTTTGCTCTAGCGGTTCCTTATATTGGGTATTCCTTACCCAGAAGAAATCCAAACAGTGAAATTTGCTTACCTCCATGGCTCAGAGGTCACCTTCCAGTGAGGTCCCTTGATCATCCTAGTTACAATTGGAGTCTACCTTTTCAATCAAGCCACATTCCTGCTTCTTTTTAATTTTTTTTTTACATTTATTTATTTTTGAGAGACAGAGACAGAGCACAAGTGGGGGAGGGTCAGAGAGAAAAGGGGACATAGAATCTGAAGCAGGCTCCAGGCTCTGAGCTCTCAGCACAGAGCCTGATGCGGAGCTCGAAGTCACAAACTGTGAAATCATGACCTGAGCCGAAGTCGGACGCATAACTGACTGAGTCACCCAGGTACCCCATCAGTCAAGCTAATCGCCCTATTGGGCCATGTCACTGAACTCTGACCTAGCTATGTATGTCCTTTCGCCATCAGAAGGAATAAAAATTTGACTTACTATTACCTTGATTCTAGGAAGGAGTTTGAATTAATTCACCTACCAATTCCTTTACAATGTAAATTAAGCAAAAAGTTATTTAAAATTGGTTTGTATTTCTGTAGGTATTTCTAGGAGATTATTCTTCAGACCCAACTGAAGATGATGATTCCATTAAGTATATGGGATACTGTCCTCAGATAAACCCACTGTGGCCAGACATTACATTGCAGGAACATTTTGAAATTTACGGAGCTGTAAAAGGAATGAGCACGAGTGACGTGAAAGAAATCATAAATCGGTAAAATTGGAAACTTTTTATTACCCAGAGAAAGGTGTACAGTTCACATTTTAAAAGTTTAATTTTTAAAGACATTTTTGTGGATCATACTTTTCATTGAAAATGGTCATTACTTTTTCATATATTCTTTACAGAATTATGATAGTTATGAAAATAAAAAGGTAATTTTTCTGTTTCTCATTACAGAATGAATGTGCCTATAAATGTCATGAAACTTATTTTAATTAGATTTTTTTAATGTTTATTTTGAGAGAAAGCACATTCATGCACAAATGGGGGAAGGCAGAGAGAGGGGGACAGAGGATCCAAGCGGGCTCTGTGCTGATAGCAGAGAGCTTGATGTGGGGCTTAAATTCACGAACTGTGAGATCGTGACCTGAGCCAAAGTTAGATGTTTAAGCAACTGAGCTACCTAGATGCCCCAAAACTGATTTTAAAGTGAACCTTTTTGTCAAGATAGTAATTTGTTTAAAATGATGTAAATTAGAGGTCTAATTATATAGTAAGCTTCAGCTGAGTGTTCTTTTTGTTTGTTTGTTTTTAATGTTTATCTGTGTTTGAGAGAACACATGTGTGTGTGTGCATGCACATGAGTGGGGGAGGGGCAGAGAGCTAGGGAGAGAAAGAATCCCAAGCAGAGCCGGATGTGGGGCTTGATCCCACAAACTGTGAAATCATCACTTGAATCAAGAACCAGATGCTCAACCTCCTGAGCCACTCAGGCACCCCTTCAACTGAGTGTTCTAGAAAAAAGACTGTGAATGATCACAAACAATGACTGATAATACACTCATTTTGTATTACCTATTTTGCAGGATAACGAATGCACTTGATTTAAAAGAGCATCTTCAGAAAACTGTAAAGAAACTACCTGCAGGAATCAAGCGAAAGGTACTTTTATTGAACAACAGATATGTGTATGTTTTATTGATCAGTTTAGAGCCTGATACTGTCTTGATCAAATTTCTTATGTGAAGGCTTATTAGTCCCCCTCCCCCTCTTTCCTTTCTATCTAGTTGTGTTTTGCCCTGAGTATGCTGGGGAACCCTCCCATTACTCTGCTAGATGAACCATCTACGGGTATGGACCCTAAAGCCAAACAGCACATGTGGTGAGTATGACATTAGAGACACTCGGGACAGGGGCGTCTGGGTGGCTCGGTTGGTTAAGCATCTGACTTCAGCTCAGGTCATGATCTCACAGTTTGTGAGTTTGGCCCCGCGTTGGGCTCTGTGCTCAGAGCCTGGAGGCTGCTTCGGATTCTGTGTCTCCCTCTCTCTCTGCCCCTCCCCCACTCACGCTCTGTCTCTCTCTCTCTGCCTCTCAAAAATAAAGAAAACTAATAAAGACACTGGGGACGCATTATACTGTATCATACTTTGGAGTAAAAGAATACTTTATTATAATTAATGGTTTTGTGTTATTTATATATACATATTCACACTGAGTTAAAATCCTATGCAAATGGCAAAATGATAATTAAAAATTGAATATTTTGATTTCTGGAGAATCCCATGAACTTTTAAACTTTATCATACTTCATACTCTCATGAAATATTAGTAATATTTTATTCCAGAACAAAAATGAGTATATGGGTAATTATTCAAATAAAGAGTACTGCTTTCTGAATAGCCTTTAAGAGATTTTTTTCCTAGTCATTTAACATATAAATTATAATTCTCATAATAACATTGGCTTGAATTTATGTTGGAACTCTTAGGAATTCATGGTGCTAATTAGTTGGCCAACTTTTTGAGCCTAGATTTCCATGTCTATAAAATGTGAGGTTTGGTGTAGAGATGCATATTAAGTTTTCCCTATGATTCTATGGCAATTTTTGTTAAAATGTGAAAAAGCATCAAATTTTATAATTTATTTTTTAATGCAGAGAAATATTTGAAATCATGGAGTTTCTGTTTATTTGTCAAACTTTCCAAAATAAAGGAAAATAAATTAGAAGAATCGTAGTTGGGCAGTGTATATTAACTGCAGCAGTTGATACTTGATAAATTCTAATTAACCAGAGAGTTGGATTTTCATTAGCATTCAGTTGCTTTTCTCTGTTTATTTTACTTATGTTTTATAGGCGAGCAATTCGAACTGCATTTAAAAACAAAAAGCGGGCTGCTATTCTGACCACTCATTATATGGAGGAAGCAGAGGCTGTCTGTGACCGAGTGGCTATCATGGTATCTGGGCAGTTACGGTAAATGTCTGAAGCGCATGCCATTTGGGTGGGGGGTAGATTTTGAATAACCGTTTCAGAAACTTACAATAATAAATGTAAATGCCAAAAAAAGTATCCTTATTTGAGTTTTTGAATCAGTTAGCTTTCTGTAGAATTACTTGAAAATATGTTGGTTTATTTCCAAAAAATGACTACTTTACATATGTAATTGGCTTAATGATTCAGCAACTTGGAGTGTTATTTTTCATGCGTGATATCTGTTATTTTAAAAGATTGCTAGGCATTGTATTGGGTTGTAACCCAAAGTATAAATAAATATACTTATAAAAATATTAAATACATAAATACATTTATAATTCATGTTGATACTCCTATAAATAAGTGGCTGAATAAATGAATTAATGTGGGAGGAGAGCAAATTTTCCTTACAAAAAGATTCTAAACAGTATATGGAGATACTGCCCCCTCCAGGAAGCGGATCTCAGTCTTCCACCTCCCAAGAGTAGTGTGATCTAACCAGTCTCTTCTAACGTGCGGGAAGGGGATGGTGGTAACCACCCAGTAGAGCAGTGTCACGTGGCAATCATGTACCCCTGATATGATGTGGTAAGAAAGGTACTCCTGCTCCTCGGCATTTTCTCCAAAAACCCGTAACTCCTGTCTAATTCTGAGAAAAATCATCAGACTATTCCCAGTTGAGAGGCATTCTACCAAAACACTTGACCAATCTCAAAACTGTCAAAGGTGAAAAAGAAGGAAAGATTAAGAAAGTCACAGACCAGTGGGGTCTAAGGAGACATGATAACTAAGTGCAGTGTGTATCCTGGATAGATCCTAGAACAGAAAAAAGGACATGAGTGGAAAAACGGGTGAAATCCAAATAAAATCAAATATAAAGTTAATAGTAGTATTAACCAATATTGGTTTCTTAATTTTGACAAATGTGCCATGGTAATACAAGATCATAATATTAAGGAAATTGAAACTGGATGAGGGGTGTATGGAGACTGTATTATATTTGCAACTTGTCTATAAATCTAAAAGTATTCCATTATAAACATTTAATTTAAATCATCCTTTAAGTGAGAAATCATACTTTGAAACTGTCAAGTCATCTTAAGTCCGAGTTTTCTTTTAAAAATAACTATAGGTGTATTGGGACCGTCCAGCATCTGAAGAGTAAATTTGGAAAAGGCTACTTTTTGGAAATTAAGTTAAAGGAATGGGTGGAAAACCTAGAAGTAGACCGCCTTCAAAGAGAAATTCAGTATATTTTCCCAAATGCAAGCCGTCAGGAGAGGTAAAGATTTTTAAAATTTGTTTGTTTGTTTTGTAGAGCAATAAATAATCTTTAAAACTTGACTATTGTATTAAGGATTAGGAAAAAAAAAAGTCTGTTATTATCACCAGTAGTGAATTCATGCAGTGTGATGACTGCAATTTTATATCTAATTTAGTATTAGATCTTGCAATTTTCAATAATATTTAAACTTTTTGAAGTTCTCATATCAGTGGTAATAAAAGAGTTGTTTTGCATGGAAATATTTTAAGATTTAAAACAGTGTTTATCTAAATATGCATCAAAATAACATTGGAGTTTGATTTTGCCCTTTAAAGAACTTGAACTTTAGAACATATTAGTCGTCATTTTTAAATTTTTCTATATTTTATCTGTTTTCAGTTTTTCTTCTATTTTGGCTTATAAGATTCCTAAGGAAGATGTTCCATCCCTTGCACAGTCTTTTTCTAAGCTGGAAGAAGGTAAGATTTGAAAAACATTGCAAGGTAGCTTTCAAATCATAAAAGAATTTTACTTACAAAGTTTGCAAATTGGGACTGCTTATTATAGAAGCCATTGTAAATAAAAAGATAACCCTTTATTAGTTTAATCTAAGATGTAGGTAAATGCTAACACTGTAGAGGTTTGGTACATCAGCTATATCGTAGTGTAAATCTTTTACTGTTTTAGTCGACATCACTACAGTTTTTCACATTGCATCTGTGAGAAAGTTTAGCTTAATTAGCACTCAGTGGTTCATTCCAGAAGTGGGAGCATGGAGTTCACTGAATTCTCACTTTGTATCAGGCCTTAGAAGTAGCAATGGTAGCAAGGCTTCAGTGGCAACAGGAGACAGGAGAGGAAAATTCATAGCGCAGGAATGTGGACATTCCTAAAAGCTTTAATGAAGCTTGTTGAAACTTGACATTTTTAAAAATAAGTGCTCGGTAGGAAGAAGCTATCCTGGTAGCAAGTGGAGAGAGGTGAACTCCTGGATGGGGCAGGTATTCGTGTACAGGTTGTTTTATGGAATGTATAAACTATGAAACCACCTCTGTACTGCTTGGGGAGAATTCCACGACAGGAATGAGTAAGAAAACCAGAAAATTTGGTAGTAGATCAGATTGCAAGAGGATCTGAAATAACTATTAGAAAGTATGTGGACATAGGAACAGTGACCGGAGTCTAGTTCACGAAGTTCAGAACAGGCTGTGATGGAAATTGGGGAACGAAAGGTTCCCAGGGCGCCCAGAGAGCAGGGCTCCAGAGCAGGCCTGAGAAAAGGCATAGTGAGGGAGAAGGCGGGGTAAACCGGAGGGAGCTGCTTAGAAGAGGCAGGTGAGGGAGGCAGGTCACCTCGCAGGTGTGGTGCTTCGGGCTGTGGGCCAGCTGGGGGCCTGAGGAGACCAGAGAGAAAAGGAACGTATTTTGGCAGCTTCAAATTTAAATGAGTTGATGACAGAAAAAAAATTTTTTTAAACGGGTGGTTAACCACCTAGTAGTAACTGCCGTTTTTATTTTAAAATGTTAATCAGTAAAATACTATTTTCATATTTTAATAGCTAAACATACTTTTGCCATTGAAGAATATAGCTTTTCTCAAGCAACACTGGAACAGGTACTATGAAGTTAAATTTTTAAAAATTCTTTTATAGAAGAAAGTGTCTAATATCTAATTGTTTACATTTATATTGGAGAGGGGGAGGGTGCGTGTGAGCCAGAGACAAAATTATTACACGGTAGACCTAAACTGTATAATTTCAAAAAACTCTAGGTTCTCCATCTGCTTATTTTGAACAGCTCAATATTTTTTCTTCTGTGAAGAAAATGAGTGTTGTTGATGGTATTTCCTATATCTATAGTTACATTGCTTAAATATTTATAAATTATTTTTCATGACAGTGCCGTTTCCATATATTAATCAAAAATATCTATTAGTCCTCATAGCATTCATCTCTGTAGGTGATTAATGGAGGTTATTCTGCTTAAGTAATATACCAATATATCTCTTGATCTTGAATGGTTAATGTATTTGGATGTAGCCTTATACTGTTTCTGATTTAATTAAACAATTCTTTGAGATGATTGTGATACAGAATACCATATTCATTTATTTACTTTCGTTTAGGTTTTTGTAGAACTCACTAAAGAACAAGAGGAAGAAGATAATAGTTGTGGAACTTTAAACAGCACACTGTGGTGGGAAAGAACACAGGAAGACAGAGTAGTATTTTGAATATGTATCGTTCAGTCTGCTTACTGAATTTATTTCTTGTTTACTTTATTTTTAACTTTGGTTTAAGGGTGTATTATTTGAATGGTGACTGAAGAACCATGGGAGCACTTGAGATTTTCCTGAGTTCCTTAATTGAAATGCTGTGGTTGTGTGCTTTGCTTTTCTTCAAATAAAACTTGTGCATAAATTATTGAAATTGCATGTTTGTACACGAAGTCTGTTGAACTGCAGTCTGTATGTGAGGTTGGATATTTACTTTTTTACCTTTCAAAAAACAGTGCTTCTAAATTTATGATTTAAAGAAATAGTGATAGAATAATTTTATTTGTAAGTTATCTTTATTTTTAAATTAATACCCTCTTTTTCTGTAAGTATATAGTATCCCAGTCTAAGTAAAAAACTAATGCATAAATGATTCACAAAAAAGAAGATACAAAGCAGAAGTTCCTTGCTTCTCCTTTTTAATTTCTAAAGAAACTTTGAGTGGAAGTTGGCATCCCAGGAAGCTAAGTAAACAATTGGCAGTCTCCACGCAGATAGAGGGGCCTTCCACTAGGTGGCACTCATCCACCATCTGAAGGAAATGAGACCTCGTTCTATTAGGTGATGTTAGACACCGGGCTTCAGGTATTTGAATGCTTACAATAAAATTCCCAGTGGTTTTCATTGTAATTAAAAGAAGGCTGTGTCTAGAATTTTATTATGTAATAGACTGATGCCAGTTAGAAACGACATCATCTGTACAGTTGGAAGAATCAGCCATACCTTTTCCTGCACCCCTCATGGCATATATAAATTTTTTGGTCCGCTTTCTCTCAAAGGGCACATTTTATTTTATTATAGAATAAAATAATTTGTTGGGTAATCATTTTTGTTGGTAAACTTTATTATTTGAACCTTTATAGAGTTTTAAAGTGTATCTGTATAGATTTATTTAGTACCTCACCTCAGATTCTCCCACTTTGGTGGGAGATAAATAAACTTTGGGGGATTAAGTTAAGGATTAGAAGCAAACTATACATAATTTACTTTAATGAGAAACCAGAATTTCACTGTATCAGTTGAAGTAAGGTTATTGTCGATATAATCTTGGAAATACTTCCTTGTAGAACTCATGTGTGGACTCTAGGTATAATATAGTATAAATAATACTAGCTGATATTCTGTTTCAACCAGATGAATGAAAGTATTAAATACATTTTAAAAATGTATTGGGAGTATGACTATTGCATTACAGAGAATCTTAAAAATCAACAGCCATGACAGAAGAATTTGGTACTGAGTTACTTTAAATAGCCAGACCCTTTAATGAAATAATATTAATTATTTACTTAGGTAAACTTAATCAGCTTTTAACACTCCTGTGTCATAAGACATCTGTGGTTTTAGGCTCTAGCAGCTGATTTAAAATAGTGTTCCTTTCTCAGCACAAGGTGCGTGACTGATACTTTACCTACTATTTGGCTGCACACATTCCTAAAGATGCCTGCGTTTCAAGCTATCTCTGAGGTCTTGTCGCTGATCTCAATGGGCTGTCTCACGATCTCTGCTTGGATTTTACAACCCACGACGAAGTTATCTCTCCGCGTAAGATTTAGTCGGCACCAGCTTCTAATGTTCTATCAGGAACTGACAGCCACTTGCCTCATAATACCGAGCGTTTGGATTCTTCACCTGAGGATCTCACTTTTGCATCTTTAGTAAAAGTTGTAACTTTTACTGAACTTTAGTCCTGCATGATGAATACAGCTCAACACACGTTGGAAAGAAGATCTTTATTTTTGTGGATAATAAATAGCACGTTTCATTTTCTCAGCAAGTCATCGCTAAATGGTGCCGTAAATTTGGGGAGATACCTTTCGTATCTAGTGTTGATATAAATACCCAGGGTCTTCTTTATTGGGGGTATGTTTTTGTAGCTACGTGTTGCCTGGAGCACTTCAACTCCATGCAAGAGACAGAACAATCTGCAGTTTGCCAGGACAGTCACTGAAAAGGTAGTTTCTTGGAACCTGACCCTACTGAGTAAAGTGTGTAATTTTAAGGAGTGTGGCCAACATAGAGCATTACCTCCTTCTGCACACTGATTTCGTCGTGTTTGCTTCGCATCTGTGAATATGTGACTGATGGAAAGGAAAATGAGAGGTGAGGTTATGCTGAGTAGTTGTAATCAAGTTCTTATCTGTTACGTTTGTTCGGTTACTTTACTGTTGTGCGCTTGTAAGCATTTTCTCAAAAAGACACGAATTAATTTTTTACTTTTTACACAGAGTGAATATATTTTGGTTATGAATTAAATTATTTGTAGGAGTGTTTTCCCTTTTTCACAGTAGTAAAATCTTCCCTATTCAAAAGTATAATTTTTTTAAAGTTTTTATTTAAATTCCAGAAGTAGAATTTAACTAATATTTAGGAAAGCCAGGGCAAGTGGGGTGAAGAAAAGGAGACAGAAAGTTAAATAGGAAGTCTGTTTTTCTTTCTAGTGTACCGTTCGTGTTTTTGAACATTCTTAAATTACTGATCTAAATTTTTTTCCTATACCAATAACACATGCGCATAAATACATACATTAGGCAAAATTTGGGTAAAACAGCATCACCTAGTTTATACTTTCCATCTACAATAAAATGTTAAAGTAAACCCTGGACTTCACTGAGTGACTCTGTTTTCCGACTAATAAGGCAAACCTCTGTGTGCAGCTGTTAGGGACTAAACAGATGGTAGCAGTGAAAACATTACAATGAGTGTATTTTATGTTTCACTTTGTGGGCTCTTGATTTTTTTTTTTTCCAGTTTTCAGTAGAGAACAACAAAAGCCGTAGGTTTTCTTTAACATTTTTCTTTTAAATGGGCACAAACTGCCTTAAGTCAGTACTTAAATTTTAATCATTAAAATATTTTTAGAGTAATTTAATTCAACAGACATTTTAGTGACTGTCTTTCAAGCCAGTGGGTTCTTTGGATACAAGGATGACCATCCATTTTGGCCCTGTAAGGTCATACAGTCCGGTAGAGGAAGATCAATACCCATATAATATAATAGCACAAATGCTTTGCTAGTGGTACTAACACTTTCATCGGAGCACAATTAAGTCTACTTAGGGTCAGTGTTGTCCTTGTTTTTATTGTTGTTCTGTTGGTCATACATTTTATTCTGGTTGTACTATGAATTTGATGAAACTATACTGTATTTTCTTATAATACCTAAGTAGGCATTAATTTTTGCAAAATAGGAATGCTTATCCTTAATGTATTTTTAATGTTGCTAATACCAACTTTTCATTTTCTCTCCTGAAAGAACGTGTTACATACAATGAAAGAATTTATTCTCAGGTGAATAATTTTTATATCAGCTATTCTTATAAGGTAAAAGTTTACTTATTTTTTATTCATGATGTGATATATGTAATTCTCAGTGCTACTCTTTAAGAAAAATAAATACTATCAATAATAAGCTTTAAGAACTGAAAATTTAAGGTAACCTTTCATTTTGTATACTAAAATGGATTTTTTGTCATTTAGTGTTGATAAATGAATGAGCGACTCATTAAAAATGAAGGAAAAAAACTGGCACTAAAGTTGTTAGTAATTATTTTTTTAGTATCTGTTGGGAGTTTTCAAGTACAGAAGGAAGATTGATAGTTACTTGTGTTTTAATTCACATTCATATATTTTTTTGATGTTTGAGAGAGAGTGTGTATGTGAGCTGGGGAGGGGCAGAGAGAGAGAGAGAGGAAGAGAGAATCCCAAGCAGGCTCTGTGCTGTTGGTACAGAGCCTGACAGGCTCGAACTCACAAAACCTTGAGATCATGACCTGAGCTGAGATTAAGAGTTGGACGCTTAACCAATTGAGCCACCCAGGCGCCTCAGTTCACATTCATATTTTAAGTGTAAACTAGGTATTCTTGTAGATCTTTTTGTCTCAAACCTATTTTGTAAAAATACAAGGCAATCACTTTCACTTATGTTTTATTACATTGAACAGACTGAGTTATTCCCACATACTTGACACTACTTACATATTTATCAGTTTCCTAAGAATTTTTGAATAACTTTGGTTCTCCCAAACACAGACAAGATTTTAAATGTAATGGACAACTTCTTCCCAAGAACCTAAGCTTGCAAATCGAATTAATCGCCTTTTTTAAAATTAAGCAAATAAACTTAATTTCAAGCATCTTAAAAATGGACACTATACACAAAACCACATGATTAGGTTTGTTCCCCCACGTACATAAATAAATGCAGGATTCGAAAAAGTATCAACACAATAACTTGTAATTTTTTTTTCCACCATCTCTACATGTGTCTGCCCAGGGTTACACATTTACCAATAAAAGGGCTGTCTCAGGGCACCAAAGTTCACCTCTTGATAACTTGAAATTAAGATGTGGATGCTGGTTAGGTTACTCATTTAATGATTGGAACGGATAACGGGCTATCCATTTAGAAGTCAACTAAATGCTAGTATGAGCATAAAATCTGGATCTACCTTCAAAGAGTAAGCCGGCAACTGGCCAGGTGGCCCTTTGTTTATGTTCAGGCTTTGACCTTGAGTTTTCAACTGTGCCCTAAGTTTCAGGTTTTTGCTACCCAATATTTTTTTCTAAGATAAGATGTCACTTAAGTTTTATCGTTAGTTTTCTCTGAAATTCATAATAGGATTTTTCAAGTTCCATGTTGTGACTGTACTGTGCCCTTCTCAGAGACTAGCTAAATGAATCCCTCACTCGGGTTGCCATTTTATTTTCCCTTTTGGTTTGTAGTTCTTTACTAACAGGATGACATCATTATTTTGGATCCATTTATCCAGTTTTTACCTGTTAATATGAAGTCTTTCACATAGTTGTAAGAGAAGATGCTGAATGCTAATTCTCTTGTTTATGTATTGGCTAGTAATGTTTTTTCACCCAACTATTCTTCCTGTGTAATTATTATGTAGTTGATATTTTCTTTTTGTTGACTACAACCGACAAGGTTAAGTCATAAAATTACTTGGCCAGATTGTGCTGGGCTTGCTGAGAGGAGAAAGGGGCAGTGCCACACGGGAGCCATAGTACTTGGCCACATACACCCACAGGAGCTAGGAGAGCATACATTGGATTGGATTCTGAGGATACTTGATGGAGTGGTGCTGAACGTAAAGTTAGATAAGAAAGACTACTTGGGAGCACTGTTGGGGCATGCAGCGTTTTTGACTCCCTGGCAAGAACCCCAGGCGGGGTGAACATGCTGCTAAGATAGCTCCTAGAAATGTTAAAAAAAGCAGTGGCCCATACGATCATATAAATGTTAAGAAGCTCTGGTACGTGATGGAAAAGGAGTGAAAAGATTCAGAAAACTGGGCATGCTTGAGTAGGTTTACGAGACTGAAGAACATGGTAGAGGGTGAAACTGAAAGCAACAGGGAATGTGCTGGTGAGGGGCACACCAGCGTTGTTCTGAAGTTAGTGGAGGCTGTCCTGGGAGCTGATGGTCGGCCAGCAGTCACGACACTACTGGGCACCCAGGTGGCAATATCATGGCAAGTGTACATGGTATCTATCCCCTTAGATCTCCAGAGGGATCTGTGGCCATTAATCCGGGTAACTACAAACTACACTGGAAAAGGGGGAGTGCTCAAATATTTTAAGGTGTATTGGCTACAAGATAGAAGTTGACACAGAGACCCAAAGCATCACGGCACCTGTGGCATAGTTGGGAGGCACTGGAGGGCCAAGTAATCCATAAAATCCTGGCCTAGATCTAGTTCATAGTCTCCTAATCTGTAGGTCCGTCTGGTGTTGATGTCTCTAGTCTCTGAATATATAATTGGAATAGGAGAGCTGGCATAACTCACACATTTCCTTGGCTTGGATAAGAACTATTCTAATGCATAGTATTTGTTTCCTAAGGCTACCATGACAAAGTGCCACAAATTGAGATGTTTAAAACAACGGAAATTTATTCTCAACAGTTCTGGAGGCCAGAAGTCCACATTCAAGGTGTTGGTGGGGTTGATTCTCACTCTCCCTCTCTCTCTGCCCCTCGCTCACTCGCACTCTCTCTCAAAAATAAGTAAAAAGTGAAATAAGCATTCAGAATTTGATACACTATCTGCAGACTTATTCTTAAGGTCTTTGTGCATATATGAAGTTTTCACTCCGTGCTATTTTGAGTTAATCTTTGATTTTGATTATTTTGTGATTTTTCTTAGTACGTGTTAAGGTCTTTATCTGCTATTCTTAGCCTACTTCTTAATAAGTTCCCAGTTTAGGACTTTATTTTAGGGGGCCATCCCTATTTTCAGGCCTACATAATGAATATTAGGTGAACATAGAAATCTATGAAGACAGAATGGCAGATCCTCATGTCAGTATAGCTTTGCTTACATTTTGAACTACAAGGTTAGAACTGTTAAAGTTCTATTTGACTTATGGCCATTAGAATCATATACATTGTTATATGTTGTGTATATAAGATGCAAACCCAGGGTCTGGTCTTGACCCTCGTGCAGTTGAAGATAAAAAGCCCATCCAGCAGACCACTGAGAGAAAAAAGATGAGAACTGAGTTGTATAAAAAGCCACCGAAAGTTTCTTGGTCATTTTAGTCTAACGGAAAGTGAATTTAGGTAACAATTTGCAATTTAAACGCAGAGCTCTGAGCTGGGGAAGAATGAATCTCACGTTGGAAATGTGGCAATGCTGAGGGTTTTTTCAATTCAAAACCATTTTATCTCAAATTTTACAATTCAGGTCCAGTCCCCCACCCCCACCCCCACCCACTCCCTCCCTCCAGAGGCCATGAAACACAGTTTCTAATCCCGCCAGGTGTGCCTGCTGAGAGCAGCACAAAACAAGCTGCGAAATCCTGAACTGCTGAACCCCTCTGGCCGCCAGATGGCAGCAGGGGGCTGTGCCGAAGGGGAGTTTCCCCAGACCCAGTGCAATGGCCAAAGGACAGTCCAAGTTGGAGGCAGCAAGGCACTGGGAAGTCTGAGGCTGAACTCTACTGAGGCCAGTGGTCATCCCTCTGCTGGTTCCTTTGGGAGATAGTGAGGAGACCGCAGGACTCAAGATGTCTGAACAAAGAACAAGAAGTGAAAGGTGAGCTAGAGGACAGCCCTGGCCATTCGTCAAATGGAAGAAGGCAGAGCAGCCAAAGGTTAGAAAGGACAGGAAGTGTGTGCTAGACAGAGACCGAGGCTGGATTGTAAAATCCCTCCTTTTGTTCCTTTTAAGGAGCCACAAAATACAAAATTTTTCAGGTACTCTCCAGAAGGTGGACAAGGAATCCTATGTTATCTCTTCTCTTGGAAGTAGATGTTATGGATAATTGGGAGGAAGATGGGCAGAGATGGTAAAAAGAAACTGCCAGAAAAGGTGTTTGAGGGTGTCATTGTTAATAAAGATACCCAGCCTCTAATCTGATTTTTACCTCTTATTTTGTTTCAAATAGTAAAATTCATGATAGTCACCTATTTGAAAAAATTAAGCTTATTTTTCCCCCCATATAAACAATTAAGAATTTCAATGATGATTCTCAGGTGGGAGAAAGCATCAACATGAGTCAAGACTAAAGTGTCATTTTATAGGAGAATTTTAAAAGTCAAACAACTCCTAGGGCATCTGGGTGGCTCAGTCGGTTAAGCGTCTGACACTTGATTTCGGCTCAGGTCATGATCTCATGGTTCGTGGGTTCCAGCCCCACATCAGTCTCTGTGCTGGTGGCAGATCCTGCTTGGGATTCTCTCCCTCCCTCTCTCTCTACCCCTCCCCCACTCATGTTCTCTCTCTCCCTCCCTCCCTCCCTCCCTCAGGATAAATAAATAAACTTAAAAAAAAAAGTAAAACAACTCCTGCTGTTAGAAGAGACTTGATAGGTTAAGAACTAAGCTTTAGAATTACTAATTGCTAACATGTATTGTGGGCTTACTGTGCAGGGCACCGTTCGGTTGTTCTGTGCATTTTTTTTATAGACCGCTGGTTTTCTGATCAGCCATGCCAGACTCTGCTGGGCAGTGCAAATTCTCAGGTCATCCTGGATCTACCGAATCAGAAACTCCAAGAGTGGGGTCCAGCCATCTGTGCAATTAAGTACACTCTCCAGGTGATCCTGACACTTGCACAAGTTTGAGTGTGTATTCACGGGTATTGGATATTATATTTAATCCTTGCAGCAACCCTAAGAAACAAGGATCTTTATTTTCACCCTCCCCTTTATAGCTGGAGAATCTGAGGCCAGAGGTGTTAAATGATTTTCCCAACAACACTGAGTTTCTAAGTAGCACAGATCGGATTTGAATCCAGGCCGTGTGACTTCAGAAGTTGTGTTCCTGATGTCTTCCTTTCAGAGAGAATGGTGCTAAGCCTTTTGTAGGATCTGGCTTCTGCTCTAAGGCACTTACATTGAATGCACTGGTTAAAAGTAATGTCTGAGAGGGACACCTGGATGGCTCAGTTGGTTAAGTGTTGGACACTTGATTTCAGCTCAGGTCATGATCTCACGATGGTGAGATCAAGCCCTGCATCTAGCTCAGCACGGGGTGTGGAACCTGCTTGGGATTCTCTTCCTCTCTCTCTCTCTCTCTGTCCCTCCCCTGCTTGCCCACTCTCTCTCTTTCAAAGTAAAGAAATAAAAATAAGTAAAGGCAATGTGTGTAATAGGTAGATCTCTCTGGATGTGCACACACCCCCTCACATGCATGTGAGGGTGTGTGTTGCCAAAGGTGGCCGGTAGTGACTGAAGGTTTATTATTTGTCTTGTCTTCCTGCCAAGTCACTGGAGGATAACCCGTCAAAAGTGGTCAGTTGTGAAAAAAGCATAGAGACTTGGGATTTTGCCTTAGCTAAACAGTGGTTTTTCAAACTTAAATGGGTATCAGAATCACCTGATTTGAGAAGATCCTGAACTCAGTGAAGCCTGAGGGGTCTGCACAAAAGTTGTGAGTGGTCTAAGGAAGGAGGCAGTTCAGGAACAGACTTTGGAGGGTTGAGCACCTTTCCCTGAGGGGCTTCTGAAAATTAACCCTACCTGATTTCCACTCTAAAGCTATTTAGTCATTTACACTAGAAAAGACAATTCGGTGAAGAGTGCATCATTAGAAGATTGACTTCTTGTAGCAAAAGAGTTTTACATTCTGAGATGTGTGTTATGTTGGGAGAAGGAGGCTGCTACATAGCAGAATGCCCCCGGACTGCCCTGAAATTCAGCCGCACACTTAGTGGTCAGTGATTAAAGTCAACATCTTCATTTCTTTTTAAATTCCTGCGTTGGTCCAAACACTAGGTTAGGAGTGTGGGTCCAAGGTAAACAATAAAGCCTTGACTTAAAAGGGCTTCTAGTATATTAGAAGATAACAGAGAAATAGATGGGTCTATTGCCATGTAACAAATCACCCCAAAACTTAGCATCTTAAAATGTCATACATTCAACGACTCACAGTGTCTGTAGGCCAAGAGTCTGAGCGTAGCTTAGCTGTGTGCTTTTAAAATTAACAGCCAAACAAACAGGATAAAAGGCAATTTGGAGGAAAGGGAGACTGTAGAAGGAAATACAAGCTACAAAAGACTTAATTCAGCACCAGAAAAAGAAGCAGGGTGCTATAAAAGAGAACAGTCAGAGGATGAGCTTATATTAGAAACAAGTGGGTTTTATGCCAGGAATTCAACTTCAGAGAGTTGTAAAGATGGTTGCAAAACCGATATTGTAAAACTCATTAGTAGCAGATAAATGTGTTGTTTAGAAAATTTTTAAAATTTATAGTTAGAATAAATAATAGTTCAGCAAAGTTCAAATTAATAGGCAGAATTTATAGTGCTTCTGTATACAAGCAACAAGTAAGTAAAAAATATATTTAAAAATAGATCCTATTAAGTTAGTAATGGAAATTCTATGCTATGGCCAAAAAAAAAAAAAAAAAAAAATCTTACAAAAGACATGAAAGACATTTAAGGTAAAACATACACATTTTACTGAAGGATGTAGAAGGGACCCAGATAAACAGTTTCATCATGTTGGGGAGGGGGGAATTCAATGTGATGAGGAAGTTCTTTCTCTTAAAATTAAGCTACAAATGCAAAAATCAGATATTCTTGGTGGAGGAGGTCATCGGAAGGATGTGACGACCAGTTGACCTGCTGGCTGACCTCAGGCAATCAGAGGCTCCGCACACCCTCCTCCGTCCTTTGTATGTTCCTCCCCAAACTTTGTATGTTCCATCAGCTGCCCCCCTGCCGGAGCAGTGTTCAAGGATGCAGCCTTGAGAAAGCTATGTGTTGAGACCCTCTGGAGGGTGTCCACGTCAGAACCTCGTTAAGGCCTCTATATGAACGTTCAAGATTCTGGTAGCGGGTTCAGAGATCTGGTCTTGAGGCGCCCAGAACAAGCCTGGTAAGTAAGCTCTCTTCTTAATACTGCCTCCTGCCCATCTGGAGAGGCCTGCCTCTGTCTTCAGTCTCTCCTTGCCTGCCTTCTGTCCACCACACCAGTTTCAAATTTCACCTGGGAAGCTCCCGAGTTTGCAAACCAACAATTATTTCACATACGATTTTTCAAAATTTTAATAATTCATCTAGTGGAAGGTGTTCGAGGAGTTAGGGAAATGGGAACTTTCATACGGTGTCGGTTAAAAGCTGTATTTAAAAACTTTTGGATGGCAGGTTGATGATATGAATAAAGATAAAGCTGTACACACACCATGACCAAGAAATCCCACATCCAGAGCAGCGTTCCTACATCTGAGAATTTTACTTCTTTTTTTTTCTTAAGTAGGCCCATGGCCAATGTGAGGCTCGAACTCACAAACTGTGAGATGATGACCTGAGCTGAAGGCAGATGCTTAACCGGCAGAGCCACCCGGGCGCTCTGTAAATTTAATTTTTTAAACTATCAACACTGTGTACATGTTTTATTGGGTTAATATTATTAAAATGTTCACAACAATAAACTACGAACTCCACAGGTTTAGATAAAGGTGAAATCATTCTTGTCAATTACGAATATGTGGTCACACTTTTTACCTTGTAATATGGTATCTAAGAAACTCATACTTGAAGTGCCATGTTCCTACTTTTCACCTGTTTGTGCATTATTAAAAAATTTTGCAATACACGTTTTATGGCTTTTTGTTTTGTTTTTGCAGAAATCCTTTTAAGTCATGTTGAGGCTAAATTGAGATAGTATAATGTGTAAAGCTATGTAATCGCCCAACCTTATGTGATTCACATGCTGAGAAATGAATAGATAAATGGATCACCATCAACGCCTCAGCCTTGTAGGGCTTCCCCTCATATTTCAGAAACTTTGTGTAGGCTCTGTGAGACATTTCCAATTTACAGCTATACTGATTAAAAGCACCATTTTCAATCCGTATATCAAATATTAGTAAGTCAATATTTTTGGTGAAAAATAAATGCAAACAAGTTCTAATATTTTCTTACTTCACATTAATGCACTCTCTGGGATGTGCTCTCTGTACGCTGTTGACCATCACAGAAGGAGGCAGGTGCCAGGAAGTCACAACAGCCTGTTTATAAGAATGAAAAACTATGCAGCCTCAATGACCAACGATAGGTAAGTTTTATTTGAAAAAAATTTTTAATGTTTGTTTATTTTTAAGAGAGTGAGACAGTGAGAAAGAGAGAGCGCACAAGCATGAGTAGGAGGGGTAGAGAGAGAGAGAGAATCCCAAGCAGGCTTTATGCTGTCAGCGCAGAACCTGATGTGGGGCTTTGAACTCACAAACAGTGAGATCATGATCTGAGCTGAAATCAAGAGTCGGATACTTAACCAACTGAGCCACCCAGGTGCCCCACTAGGTAAGTTTTAAATTATTGTATTTTATTCATTTTTTTTTAATTTAAAAGTTAATTAGATCATCATGGATCGACATGGATATATAAAATAAAAGTAAAATCAAGTAAAAAGGCAAGTTGCGGAATGACGTATACAGCATTGTATTATTTTTGTAATTTAAAAACCCATAAAATAATGGCATATTCTGTTCAGAAATTCATATATAACTCGTAAAGCAAAAATGAGTGGGAAAAGATGTGCTGGGCTGAAGGAACAGATTAAGATTACAGAGTTTACAAAGGACACTTTTTTTTTTTTTTACAAAGGATACTTTAAATGTACATACATGTAATTTTTTTTCTTTAACTTAAACAGTTTTATTTTGTTTTAAAAAATAAATAAATAGGAGCGCCTGGATGGCTTAGTCAGTTAAGTGCCTGCCTCTTGATTTTGGCTCCGGTCATGATTTCACAGTTTGTGGAATCGGCCCCTTGTTGGACTCTGTACTGACAGCTGGAGCCTGCTTGGGATTGATTCTCTCTCCCTCCATCTCTCTCTGCTCCTCCCCCCTCAAAAATAAATAAATAAACTTAAAAAACAATCAATCAATCAATCAAGTAAACCAAATGTGACAAAATACTAACTTTTTAAGTTTGAGGAACATGTATATGTATCTGGGATTTTGTTACATTCTGCTGTGTTATCCTATATGTTTAAGACATTTCATAATAAAGTAGAGGAGATAATAATGATGAAAGTAAAAACAAATGAGTGAAAATAAAATAACAGTTTCAATCATTAAAATTAAAGCTGTTCTTTTTGAAAAGATCAAACAAGACGGGGGGAAGATGGCGCCGTAGGAGGACGCTGGGCTCACCGCGTCCTGCGGATCACTTAGATTCCACCCACATCTGCCTAAATAACCCAGAAAACCGCCAGAAGACTAGCAGAACGGAGTCTCGGGAGCCGAGCGCAGGCGAGAGGCCCACGGAAGAGGGTAGGAAGGGCAGAGAGGCGGTGAGCGCTCCACGGACTGGCGGGAGGGAGCCGGGGTGGAGGGGGGGCCCGCTGGCCAAGCAGAGCCCCCGAGTCTGGCTGGCAAAAGCAGAGGGGCCGGATGGAGTGTGTTCTGACAGTGAGCGGGACTTAACATCTGGAAAGTTATAAGCTAACATCTCTGCTCGGAGAATGGGAGGGCTGGAGGACAAAGGAAGGGAGAGTTGTTGAGCCCCGGATGACAGAGCGCAGCTTGGCGGGAAACAAAGGCGCTCGCCAGCGCTCTCTCCCTCGCCCAACCCCCAGCCAAGATCCCAAAGGAAACCAGTTCCTTCCAGGGAACTTGCTCGCACAGCGCAAACACCCAACACTGTGCTTCTGCGGATCCATCCCTCCTGCGGTGGGTCTGACTCCCTCCTGGTGCCGCAGGGCCCCTCCCGAAGTGGTTCTCCGAAGGAAAAGCGAGTTGAGCCTGCCCCTCCCGCCCCTGTGCATCTTGCCGATCCACTCCAGCTAATACGCCAGATCCCCAGCACCACAAGCCTGGCAGTGTGCAAGTAGCCCAGACGGGCCACGCCACCCCACAGTGAATCCCGCCCCTAGGAGAGGGGAAGAGAAGGCACACACCAGTCTGACTGTGGCCCCAGCGGTAGGTTGGGGGCAGACATCAGATCTGACTGCGACCCCACCCACCAACGCAAGTTATTCAAGACAGCACAGGGGAAGTGCCCCGCAGTTCCGCACCACTCCAGGGACTATCCAAAATGATGAAATGGAAGAATTCCCCTCAAAAAAACCTCCAGGAAATAATGACAGCTAACGAACTGATCAAAAACAATTTAAACAATATAACAGAAAGTGAATTTAGAATAATAGTCATAAAATTAATCTCTAGGCTTGAAAGCAGTGTAAAGGACAGCAGAGAATCTGTTGCTACAGAGATCAAGGGACTAAGGAACAGCCAGGAGGAGCTAAAAAATGCTATTAATGAGCTGCAAAATAAAATGGAGATGATCACGGCTCGGATTGAAGAGGCAGAGGAGAGAATAGGTGAACTAGAAGATAAAATTATGGAAAAAGAAGAAGCTGAGAAAAAGAGAGATTAAAAAAATCCAGGAATATGAGGGGAAAATTAGAGAACTAAGTGATGCACTAAAGAGAAATAATCTACGCATAATTGGTATTCCAGAGGAGGAAGAGAGAGGGAAAGGTGCTGAAGGTGTACTTGAAGAAATAATAGCTGAGAACTTCCCTGATCTGGGGAAGGAAAAAGGCATTGAAATCCAAGAGGCACAGAGAACTCCCTCCAAACATAACTTGAATCGATCTTCTGCACGACATATCATAGTGAAACTGGCAAAATACAAGGATAAAGAGAAAATTCTGAAAGCAGCTAGGGATAAACATGCTCTAACATATAAAGGGAGACCTATAAGACTCGTGACCAATCTCTCTACTGAAACTTGGCAGGCCAGAAAGGAATGGCAGGAGATCTTCAATGTGATGAACAGAAAAAAAATATGCAGCCAAGAATCCTTTATCCAGCAAGTCTGTCACTTAGAATAGAAGGAGAGATAAAGGTCTTCCCAAACAAACAAAAACTGAAGGAATTCGTCACGACTAAACCAGCCCTACAAGAGATCCTAAGGGGGATCCTGTGAGACAAAGTACCAGAGACATCGCTACAAGCATGAAACCTACAGACATCACAGTGACTCTAAACCCATATCTTTCTATAATAACACTGAATGTAAATGGACTAAATGCACCAACCAAATGACATAGGGTATCAGAATGGATTAAAAAACAAGACCCATCTATTTGCTGTCTACAAGAGACTCATTTTAGACCTGAGGACACCTTCAGATTGAGAGTGAGGGGATGGAGAACTATTTATCATGCCACTGGAAGTCAAAAGAAAGCTGGAGTAGCCATACTTATATCAGACAAACTAGACTTTAAATTAAAGGCTATAACAAGAGATGAAGAAGGGCATTATATAATAATTACAGGGTCTATCCATCAGGAAGAGCTAACAATTATAAATGTCTATGCGCCGAATACAGGAGCCCCCAAATATATAAAACAATTACTCACAAGCATAAGCAACCTTATTGATAAGAATGTGGTAATTGCAGGGACTTTAACACTCCACTTACAGAAATGGATAGATCATCTAGACACACGGTCAATAAAGAAACAAGGGCCTGAATGATACATTGGATCAAATGGACTTGACAGATATATTTAGAATTCTGCATCCCAAAGCAACAGAATATACTTTCTTCTCGAGTGCACATGGAACATTCTCCAAGATAGATCACATACTGGCTCACAAAACAGCTCTTCATAAGTATACAAGAATTGAGATCATACCATGCATACTTTCAGACCACAATGCTATGAAGCTTGAAATCAACCACAGGAAAAAGTCTGGAAAACCTCCAAAAGCATGGAGGTTAAATACTAAAGAAGAGTGGGTCAACCAGGCAATTAGAGAAGAAATTAAAAAATATATGGAAACAAACGAAAACGAAAATACAACAATCCAAACGCTTTGGGATGCAGCGAAGGCAGTCCTGAGAGGAAAATACATTGCAATCCAGGCCTATCTCAAGAAACAAGAAAAATCCCAAATACAAAATCTAACAGCACACCTAAAGGAAATAGAAGCAGTACAGCAAAGACAGCCTAAACCCAGCAGAAGAAGAGAAGTAATAAAGATCAGAGCAGAAATAAACAATATAGAATCTAAAAAAACTGTAGAGCAGATCAACGAAACCAAGAGTTGGTTTTTTGAAAAAATAAACAAAATTGATAAACCCCTAGCCAGGCTTCTCAAAAAGAAAAGGGAGATGACCCAAATAGATAAAATCATGAATGAAAATGGAATTATTACAACCAATCCCTCAGAGATACAAGCAATTACCAGGGAATACTATGAAAAATTATATGCCAACAAACTGGACAACCTGGAAGAAATGGACAAATCCCTAAACACCCACACTCTTCCAAAACTCAATCAGGAGGAAGTAGAAAGCTTGAACAGACCCATAACCAGTGAAGAAATTGAATCAGTTATCAAAAATCTCCCAACAAATAAGAGTCCAGGACCAGATGGCTTCCCAGGGGAGTTCTACCAGACGTTTAAAGCAGAGGTAATACCTATCCTTCTCAAGCTATTCCAAAAAATAGAAAGGGAAGGAAAACTTCCAGACTCATTCAATGCAGCCAGTATTACTTTGATTCCTAAACCAGACAGAGACCCAGTAAAAAAAGAGAACTACAGACCAATATCCCTGATAAATATGGATGCACAAATTCTCAATAAGATACTAGCAAATCGAATTCAACAGCATATAAAAAGAATTATTCACCATGATCAAGTGGGATTCATTCCTAGGATGCAGGGCTGGTTCAACATTCACAAATCAATCAACGTGATACATCACATTAAGAAAAGAAAAGATAAGAACCATATGATCCTGTCAATCAATGCAGAAAAGGCATTTGACAAAATTCAACAACTTTCTTGATAAAAACCCTCAAGAAAGTCGGGATAGAAGGAACATACTTAAAGATCATAAAAGCCATTTATGAAAAGCCCACAGCTAACATGATCCTCAATGGGGAAAAACTGAGAGCTTTTTCCCTGAGATCAGGAACACGACAGGGATGTCCACTCTCACCGCTGTTGTTTAACATAGTGTTGGAAGTGCTAGCATCAGCAATCAGACAACAAAAGGAAATCAAAGGCATCAAAATTGGCAAAGATGAAGTTAAGCTTTCACTTTTTGCAGATGACATGATATTATACATGGAAAATCCAATAGACTCCACCAAAAGTCTGCTAGAACTGATACACGAATTTAGCAAAGTTGCAGGATACAAAATCAATGTACAGAAATCAGTTGCATTCTTATACACTAATAATGAAGCAACAGAAAGACAAATAAAGAAACTGATCCCGTTCACAATTGCACCAAGAAGCAAAAAATACCTGGGAAAAATCTAACCAAAGATGTAAAAGATCTGTATGCTGAAAACTATAGAAAGCTTATGAAGGAAATTGAAGAAGATATAAAGAAATGGAAAAACATTCCGTGCTCATGGATTGGAAGAATAAATATTGTCAAAATGTCAATACTACCCAAAGCTATCTACACATTCAATAGAATCCCAATCAAAATTGCACCAGCATTCTTCTCGAAACTAGAACAAGCAATCCTAAAATTCATATGGAATTTTGGAAGCGTGTGGCCCCGAATAGCCAAAGTAATTTTGAAGAAGAAGACCAAAGTAGAGGCATCACAATCCCAGACTTTAGCCTCTACTACAAAGCTGTAATCATCAAGACAGCATGGTATTGGCACAAAAACAGACACATAGACCAATGGAATAGAATAGAAACCCCAGAACTAGACCCACAAACGTATGGCCAACTAATCTTTGACAAAGCAGGAAAGAACATCCAATGGAAAAAAGACAGTCTTTTTAACAAATGGTGCTGGGAGAACTGGACAGCACATGCAGAAGATTGAAACTAGACCACTTTCTCACACCATTCACAAACATAAACTCAAAATGGATAAAGGACCTGAATGTGAGACAGGAAACCATCAAAACCCTAGAGGAGAAAGCAGGAAAAAACCTCTCTGACCTCAGCCGTAGCAATTTCTTACTTGACACATCCCCAAAGGCAAGGGAATTAAAAGCAAAAATGAACTACTGGGACCTTATGAAGATAAAAAGCTTCTGCACAGCAAAGGAAACAACCAACAAAACTAAAAGGCAACCAATGGAATGGGAAAAGATATTTGCAAGTGACATATCGGACAAAGGGCTAGTATCCAAAATCTATAAAGAGCTCACCAAACTCCACACCTGAAAAACAAATAACCCAGTGAAGAAATGGGCAGAAAACATGAATAAACACTTCTCTAAAGAAGACATCCGGATGGCCAACAGGCACATGAAAAGATGCTCAACGTCGCTCCTCATCAGGGAAATACAAATCAAAACCACACTCAGATATCACCTCACACCAGTCAGAGTGGCCAAAATGAACAAATCAGGAGACTATAGATGCTGGAGAGGATGTGGAGAAACGGGAACCCTCTTGCACTGTTGGTGGGAATGCAAATTGGTGCAGCCACTCTGGAAAACAGTGTGGAAGTTCCTCAAAAAATTAAAAATAGACCTACCCTATGACCCAGCAATAGCACTGCTAGGAATTTATCCAAGGGATACAGGAGTACTGATGCATAGGGCCACTTGTACCCCAATGTTCATAGCAGCACTCTCAACAATAGCCAAATTATGGAAAGAGCCTAAATGTCCATCAACTGATGAATGGATAAAGAAATTGTGGTTTATATACACAATGGAATACTACGTGGCAATGAGAAAGAATGAAATATGGTCCTTTGTAGCAACGTGGATGGAACTGGAGAGTGTTATGCTAAGTGAAATAAGCCATACAGAGAAAGACAGATACCATATGTTTTCACTCTTATGTGGATCCTGAGAAACTTAACAGAAACCCATGGGGGAGGGGAAGGAAAAAAAAAAAAAAAGAGGTTAGAGTGAGAGAGAGCCAAAGCATAAGAGACTCTTAAAAACTGAGAACAAACTGAGGGTTGATGGGGGGGTGGGAGGGAGGGGAGGGTGGGTGATGAGTATTGAGGAGGGCACCTTTTGGGATGAGCACTGGGTGTTGTATGGAAACCAATCTGACAATAAATTTCATATATTGAAAAAAAAAGGAAAGAAAGAAAAGATCAAACAATAACAAGTCATATAATCTATATTAAGGAACAAGAGAGAAGTGAAATGAATTTTTAAAAATATAGGTACTTTTCTAAAGAAATTTGAATGACTATTCCTTATGCAAGAAATAACCCTGGGATGCACAATGGAAATTAAAAACCTAAACATTGACCAACCCACAAAAGAAGACAATTCAAGAAGCTAGCTTTTGGTGTAACCATAAAAGATGAATCTGAGAAGACAGCCAGTTCATCTCTCCAGCTCTACAGTTCAGGAAAAGAACTAAATTCAAGACAAAAATAATGCCCTTCCTAGAGATATACATAAGCCCCTAAGTGCCAGTAGGGCTGGGTGATTAAATTGATACTGATGGGGAAGGAGTGAGAGAGATACCACAACAAATGTTAAAATTCTGGACTGTGTATCTAGTGAGAGATGAGACGATCAAGGGAGCCAAGTATGTTAGGAAGATAAATAGATAGACTTGAGTTTCGACGCGTTGAAATGAAATACATCAAGTACAAGGAGGTCATGGGTAGAAACATAGATCCAAGATAAGGCTGAAAGGGTGGATATGTTTATTAAAGGAAAGGCCAAAACTTGAAGTACAAAGTGCCAAGGGACAGAAATATATTGGGGACTGTTGGAAAAAGAGCAGTCAGCGAAGAAAACAGTGCATTGTCTCACAGAGTTCCTAGCACAGAGTCAACAGTGTCAAATGCTGCAGAAAAGTTAAAAAACAAAACAAAACAATGAGAGGTTGTTATTGAATATAATGATGTCAAGATGTCAGAAGCCATTGGCAAGAGCTGATTTGAGAGCTGTTGCGTGGGAAGGAATAGATGGCAAGGAAAACCGTAGAATGGCCATGAGATGTAAACATTGAGAGGCTGACTGTGTATCGCATACGTGGTTGTTATGGGTTAAATTGTATGCCTCCAAAAGATGTGTTGAAGTCCCAACCCCTGTGAATATGATTGCATTTGGAAAATAGAGTCTTTGAGGGTGTAATTAATATCATGATGGAGTAGGGTGGGTACTTAATCCAGTATGACCGGACGCCGTGTGTAAGAAATGGGGACAAAACAGACACAGGAAACCCCACGCGATAATGGAGTCAGGGAAGGTGTTAAATAGCAAAGCCAAGGGAACCACCAGGAGCTAGGAAGACGACACCTGATTTCAGATGTCCAGCCTCTGGAACTGTGAAAGAATAAATTTCTGTTGTTTTAACGCACCCAGTTTGTGATACCTTGTCACAGCGCCCCGGGAAACTAATATGGGGATTTGGGCAGTGAATGTGAGATGAGCTAGTTTATGAAGTTTATTTGATTAGGCAGCTTAAGAAAGGAGGCAGTGGAAAATATTTCCCTGTATTTAATTATCAGGGGTGTCTTAAAAAAGGAGGGAGGAGAGAAGATAACTATGTTAGAAGTCATAAAATAAAGAGGGGGCTGGATTTTAGAGTAGGTTATAGGACTAGGTTGAGAGACTGTGCAGTGGGATTGAGTTTAGCAAAGACTGCCCCACTTTCCTCTGGGACGTTCACAGGCAGTAGAGACAGTGAGAGGGAAGCTAGTATCCTGTGGTCTCTGAGTTTTCAGCAAAACGGTTAAGTTTACGTACTGAAAAGGCTAAAGTGCAGAAGTAGGGCTGAGGACCCCAGGAGAGCAGGAAGACAAAGAAGTAGATGAAAAGATCCGTGAAGTGTGTGAAGAGGGCCGGGTTGATGTGTGGGCGCTTGCAAATCCAAGTTTGGAGGAATTGGGAGCTCAAACAGGTACTACCCAAGCACGTATCAAGTGCAGAAGTTTGGAACAGAAAAGGTCCAGCCCCCATAATACATGTGGAACAGAGACCCAAGGATTTCATGTCACCTGCCAAGCTGATGAGTGACAGATTTGCAATGTAGGTCTCAGACGCCTAACCTTGTAAACGCTTCACTGCACCATATTTTAGATTAAAATCCCTAAAACTGTGGAAATAAGTTATCTTTTAAACGGAGTTGCTAAGAAGGCGTATGATAGTCTCAGCTTCACTGTTTTCTCTGTCCTTATTTTCCATTTTTTTTAATGTTTGTTTATTTTTGAGAGAGAGAGAGAAAGGCACAGTGGAGTGGGGGAGGGGCAGAGAGGGAGGGAGACACAGAATCTGGAACAGGCTCCAGGCTCTTAGCTGTCAGCACAGAGCCTGACGTAGGGGCCCGAACTCACAAACTGTGAGATCATGACCTGAGCCGAAGTCAAGGCTTAACCAAATGAGCCGCCCAGGTGCCCCCTCTGTCCTTGTCTCTCATGAATGGTTATTAACTCCTGTATACATCCCAGGAAATGTATCGATGACAGTAAAAAATCATGGACTGAGATTTTCAGGATTGGTAAACAAGGATTATTTACAATCTGAGAATGTCCAATTTATGTGCAGCTGGAAAAAAAAAAAGTAACTCAATCATTCAAGGTCCACCATGTTGCCTAAACTATTAAATTATGAAAACAGGTATTCGATATTTCGATTAGCATAATTTTCATAGTGGTAGTTGAGAGTGAGGGGTCGGGGTCCAAACCCTGCTATAGACTCACATGTTGGCTCTGCCTGTATTTGAACATCTGCAAATAACTTCCACCCTTAAGCCCCGCTTTTCAAATCTGTAAAATGGTTGTAAATGTAATACTTCATACTTCATAGGTTTACTTTCAATAGTAAATAAGGAAATTTACTATTCACATACTTTCTAGCACATAGGAAACCAGTCAGTACAAGGAGCCATTTAGCTGAAGTGCAAAAGTTAAGTTTTAGGTGAAGACTCATCATGTGAATTATGCCGATTTCTGAGATGATCGTCCCTCGTCTACCCTCCATCTGCCCAACTTCTATTCTTTTTAATCTGCTCTTTTTTTGACTTGGGTGTCTAATTTTCAATCCTTAAAAGCTCATAGAGACTAACTCAGCACTGTGGGTTTTTCTTCCTTTTAGAATCTGATCATTTTTGTGTGTGTGTGTGAATGCCAGAAAGAACAATAAACAAATACCACGTGCCATGCTTAGCCAACCATCCATAACTACATACTCCCCACTGAGTAATTGGGCAAGAAACACATGGGAGGAAAAAAAAAAAAACTTATCAAGTAAAAAACATTTGGCAGGATTTTTCCACATAGGCTGTGACCTGTTTTCAGAGGCCAAATGGAATAAAAACAGTTTTAAAACAGGCAAACATTTGCAGAAGAGCTTTTGAAGGATTCTTAGCTGTTCTTCTAGACAAAAAGAGAACAGTGAATCAGAGGTGCTTCTAAGCTCCTCACGCATTGTCCTGACAGTAAGTCAGATTACATTCCACTTTGCATAAGGTAAGTAAGGCGTAAAGTGTACATATAGCCAATGCCAAACATTTTGATTGACATTGTTCAAATTATTTTATTGTTCTGATATTTCTAAATTATTGTATGTTTTATATGGTAGACCTGATGAGTGATTTAATTTTTTAAACTCAGTTATATAGTGTTTTAGTATGATAGGAAAATGGAATAGAGACTCAGAAGTGTGTACGAATATAATTAATTTTCAGGGGGTCAGCTTCATACGTCTCTGGTTAGCCTTTTGAGAATTTGCTGAGTTTTACTTCTTGGGAGTGTGTTGGCATTAGGACAGGTTATTTTTCTCCGTGGCTTCTTTTTTCTTTTAAAATGTCCTTGTGGGTAGCTTATTGAGCTATTCAAACAGACCTCGAAGATAAATGTTTTGACTTAGAAACTTTCTCAAGTTAGAATTTATAGATTATTTTGATATTTATAGCTTTACCTTTTCTTTCATCAAAAAAAAAAAAAAAACAGAAACAGAGGAGGTTCTCTGAACGCTGTTATTATGTATAACATCAACATTTATTCAAATTAATTTAAACGACCAGAGTTCTGATACTGGCCAAATTCCAATCTCTGGAATTTCACATTGAAAATACAGAAGGATCCCTATTATACATCATGGTGATCTACAAATCAATTACTTCAATAATATCCACTGACATGTTTTTGGTTTCCCTTTGTATTTGTCTTACATTCTTACTACATAAAAGAGGACTCATGAATTTAAGAGGAGAAATTAGCTCTTTGGGTTCTAAGAATGACTATCATTGTTATTCGACTTTGCTTTACTCAGTGGTTACCTAGATATTAAATAAGCATGCAAAAGTGTGCCATTCGATGTGCCGATTTCTGAGATGGGCACCAAAAAAAAAGAAAAGAAATGCAACCCCCCCCCCAAAAAAAAACACCAAAACTGGATATGGTTTTATTTATTCTTTTTTTTCTTTAAGTAAAGAGCAAAGTGTTTTTTGGATTCTAAACATCGCTAACATCCTATTCCCTGATATACTTTAGATTGTTGTAATGTTGAGATTTGGCAGAAAAAAGTTACTTTTGAGACAAGAGAGGAAAGACCTCCTATACTGCCACCATCATCACTCATTGCCATGAGAGCCTGGAGAGAAATACTTAACCGCTGACAAGATAATTTACGTTTGTTAATACTTAAACCAAAAACCTACTGAATGTTTTTTTGCAGAGTCAAATAAGGCATCAAGTTAACGCACTTGAAGCTATGTTTTCAAAGTGGTCAGCTTTTCTGTAATTGGGGTTATTTTGGTCTTTTTTTTTTCTTCTAGTTACTGCTGTGCAATATTTACTTCACCCTCTCTTTCCATGAACAGAAGAAAATGATTAAAAAAAAGATAAGCGTGTATCAACAAACTCAAGCCCTTTTATACAAGAATTTCCTTAAAAAATGGAGAATGAAAAAAGAGAGCTTATCGGTATGGGTCACAATGTCTTATTTTCCCGTATTTAGTGAATGAAAACCATCATTTAGTATTATGCTGTTTGTGTTGCTTTTTTATGTTCACATTCCACAGGCTAGTTGATTTGGAGTTCTAAATAAAACATTTTACAAATATTGCAGAATAAGATATAAGATATATTACAGAAAAGGATAATACTTATGGTGAATTGATGAGATTTAACTGAAGGACTCAGATGATAGCTCCTGAAAGACAAAGTAACGTTTCATTTACTTTGATTTACTTCATTACTTTGATTTATGTTTCTGATTTACTTTGAGCCAACTTCAGTGTTAGGGGGAAAAAAATGAAACAAGTTAGGCAAAATGAGATAGATTTTAAATGAGTAAACCATTGTACTCTACGGGGATGTTTGGATTAAGATTCTATTAATTAGGAGGGCTGAGCGGAAAAAATCTATGAGGAAAAATTAGGAAACTCTTTTGGGATCTTTTCAAGACTATGCTTTTTGTAAACACAGAGTGGTTTCAGGGAGCAGCCAGATCGATCTCTGACTGTCAGTATCTTTGCATTCTGTTGAGTTCCTCGCATAAGGGCATAGACATTAGGGTGAAGACATTTGCTAAATGTTACCTCGAGATGTATCTGGGGCTGCCTTGGCCACGTTGAGGCTGTATTCTGTTTAAAAATAGCAAATAACATTTCACCGGGAGTTGGCAGAGTTCAGATTGTTGTTTGCTTTCTCTGTGAGAGCTCTTGAAACAATTCAGTTCTAATATTTCAGCTGCTGTATCGATGAAGGGTACATTTTTGATAATCGCGTCACCAGAATTTTAAAGGCAACTTATCAAAAATGTTTTAAATTTTAAGATGTAGAAATAAAGCCACATCCTATCCTATTGACCCACGACCCAGAGTTGACGAGGGTTGACCTCTTGCCATCTTTGCCTTCTTTGTCTTTGTGTCTCTCCTCTTCAAGATATGGGGCGCCTGGATGGCTCAGTGGTTCGGGCTTCTGACTTCGGCTCAGGTCATATACTCTCACGGTCTGTGAGTTCGGGCCCTGCATTGAGCTCTGTGCTGACAGCTCGGAGCCTGGAGCCTGCTTCCGATTCTGTGTCTCCCTCTCTCTCTGTCCCTCCCCAGCTTGTGCTCTCTCTCTCTCTCTCTCAAAAAATAATAAATAAACATTTAAAAAATACTTCAGCTAGAACCTACAAGAATTAAAAACCTATTCTACATAACCACTAATACACTTCACAAAATTAGCCAAAATTGCATATGATCATCTCAAGTTCAATTTTCTAAAATTTCCTGAAAAACTTTTACAGTTGGTTTCGATAAGCCAGGAATCAATAAGACCATCTCATACCTTGTTGAATATTCATGTTCTGCATCTATCTGATTGCTACTCATGCTGTCATTTAATTCATTCCTTTGCCTTCTACATTTCTTTAAACAGAAAATTAGGTTGAAAGATGGGATTAGCTTCAGGTTGAACATTTTTGGTAGGAATATCTCATATGTGATGCTACGCACTTATATTGCATCACATATGAGGGCATACACTCAATAGTGGCTCACTACTGGGGATGCTGTGTTAGTGGGTTAAGATCAATGGGCATGTTTGATATGATTTCAAAGTTGTGTATTTTTGAAATTGGTATTTGGGGAAGGCAAAAGTCGGAGAGAGAAATGAAACTCAATGCTCAATGATAGTACTTTCTGTCCTCAAATGTGTTTGCATGTTTCTTGATATCTGGACCACATCATAACTTGACTCGTTTTTTCTTTTGTGTACTGGAGGAATGGACAATAACATTGCTTCTTGGGCTATATTTTTGCATCTTTTCGGGACTCTTCAGAGCGACCCATCTTCCTGAACAGCCTCCTCATGTCCTGGGACGTGTGGATGAATTTAATGACTCTGATCTGGTGGTGGCATATACCCCAGTCACTAACATGACACAGAAGATAATCGATAAGATGTCTTCGGCTTCATTTATGAAAGGTGTGTTGCCCAATGTTTCATTATTATGCAATCTGCACATGTTTAACTTGAAGTTTATTGTGCAAATTGAGTTTATTTGCCTAGCCTATGGGTCAGTATTTCTCAACTGGGGCGAGGACCTTTATTCTATATGCCACGTGGGGGTTGGTGTAGGGTTACAGGTGAGGGTAGGTGGGTGAGAAGTGACATCGGCTTAACCTGGGGTTTTTCAAATCACACACACTCCCTTCAGCCCTCTCATCCTTGAAATCTGTGCTGTTGTGGGTCATCATTAGTATATGTTCTGTACTCCAAAAAGTAAGGTGGGAATAGGAAAACAAGTTTGAACCATATTCTAGATGATTTCGCTTTTTACCCCCAACCACTTTCTTCCGTTTTTTTGTGATTCTTCATGGCAGCTTCTGGATCTCTGACTTCTGCCTGTCTCCCTTACCCACATCGGCCATGTGCTCTGACTGAACAGGGTTCATTCTACCCTGATCTCGTTTTCCATGCCTCCCCTATTTGGTCATTTACCACATCTCTTTTTAACTTGGGAAGCATTTCCAAAAGCCACAGGGGTTAGTCTCCCTGCCTGCACAGTCTACGTAGGCTCTTTGCTGCCTTTTTAAAAAATGTTTATTTACTTAGTTTGAGACAGAGTGTGTGAGTTGGGAGGGGCAAAGAGAGAGGGAGAGAGAGAGAATCCCAAGCAGACTCCCCCACTGTCACGGGGCTCGATCTCACAAACTGCAAGATCATGACCTGAACCAAAATTCAGAGTCAGGCACTTAACTGACTGAGTCACCCAGGCGCCCCAGCTCTCTGCTGCTTTTAGTCCTTGGAGTCTCATGGCCCAGTGGGTCCATCTATCCTTTTCTAATAGAAGCCCCCAATTCAGCTGTCGTGCCAGCCTGTTCCAGTCATAGCTCCTCTCGTGACACCTCATTCTACATTTGTCTGACTTGTGCTGTTCAGCCCAAATACTCATGTTTGGGCCTTGACATTATTTGTATACCTCTAGAGAAAAGCAGTGAAATTAGCATCGTCCTCATAAAAATTCCACAGCCTTGGGGTACCTGCCTGGGTGGCTCAGTCAGTTAAGCGTCCGACCTTGGCTCAGATCATGATCTCATGGCTCATGAGTTCAAGCCTCGCGTCGGGCTCTGTGCCGACAGCTGAGAGCCTGGAACTTGTTTTGGATTCTGTGTCTCCCTCTCTCTCTGTCCCTCCCCTGCACTCATTCTGTCTCTCTCTCTCAAAGGTAAATAAACATTAAAAAAAAATTTTTTTAATTTCACAGCCTTGCTTCATGTTTGGAAAGATGAGTTTTGAAAGATATAGCTACACTATGAAATTGAGTATGTTCTCCTCTTCATGCAGACATCATCCTGAGTGAGCTCTAAGTACTGTGTTAAAATTAGTAAAAATTTTAGAACATAATACACGAAAGTATAAAAAAGTATTTAAAAAGGAGATCATAAATTGGACATCAGAGGTTTCCAAAGCTTCCACTAGTAATGGATTAATTATCCACTTATTGGATGGATTACTTCTACAGATTATAAACTCATCCTTTATGAATGTTGTCAGCTTAATTCTTAAAAACTGTTCTTGACTCCAAAGAACCTGTAGGTGGACTGTAACTACTGGTTTTTAAAAGACATTATGTCATTTACCTCTTCTCACATATTTACAGAGCGTAAAACAATAGGAAAGACTTTCAGTAGCTACTTTGCACCTACTCAGGGATGGTATGTGACGCCTAATAAACAATTACAACTTGGTTTTGTGTTCTCTAGTGATGAGCTGATATGATTCTTTATATTTTTTCATGTGTGGCAGGAAGAGAAACCATTGGGGTTGCTGATAAAGAAATGATGGATACTGTACTTTTAGAAAGCCATCATGAAATGGTGGGAATTGTGTTTAACGATACTTTTTCATATCAGCTGAAGTTGAATTGGGCATATGGACTTTCAGTTGCAGAAGAACACTCTGAATACTCAGGTAACTATAGAAGAATTAGACGATCTGTTTTGCAACTTCATCAAATCCCCAGTTGGTAACGAATGATAGAAACATTGATCAAATAAAAAAAAAAGTAATGTACTTTTTATTCCTGCACTTAGTGATCAGTCTTTCCCGTAGGAGGAGTCCAATGATTGTGGCCACCGTGCACTAATACGCTTCTTTCTGCCAGTTTTGCAGAAATGCTTTAAACATGCTTTAGACTGTATATCCACGGGCTCTGAGCGGGCCTGTAGATATTTCACTCTAGAGCCAAAGTGAAAGGTCTTAATCCGCATGGATTGATGGCATTGCACAATGACGGCATGTTTTTGTCTTTCCTTCAAGAACACTGTTGGGATATGCATGATGACATTTTTTGTTACGTGACAAGATACTGGCAAAATGGGTTTGTGGCTTTTCAAACTGCGATTAATGCTGCAATTATAGAAGTAAGTGCCAAACTTAAGCGATCTGCTTTATATCTTCGGTATTTTCTATCTGCTTTATATCTTCAGTATATCTTCAGTATTTCCCTATCTTCTTCTGCCTCACCCCCACACTCTGAGGGGATTGTCCTCTGCTTCTTATTCCCAGAGAAAAAGAAGCTGACGGATGGGAATATCCCCCACTTCCCGACGCAAAGCCTGTTCAGCTACAGACCCGCTACTCACGACACCCATCCTTTCCCTTCTGCCTCCTCTCTGATGTCTTTCCTCAATTCACAGGCTGAATCCTGTTCCTTCCAACATTATCAGGAAGGTTGCTCAATGGGTTTTCCCTTCTGTCTCCTCTTTCTTCAACTTCCCCCTTTCCTCTAGAGTCTTCTCTTTGGGATCTAAAATTATTAATTTCTCCACATATTATCGGGACCTTTCCTTATTTCCTCCTCAGGCAAGTACTCTCTAGCTCCCTCCTCTTAACAGCTAAGTTTCTTGAAAGAGTTGTCTTCACGTAGGCCCCACTCAACTCAGAATGACTTCTGTCTCACACCACACCACCCGAATGGCATTTTTTTAGGTTGGTAACATCTCCCATGTTGACTAATGGCTGACATTTTTCATCCCTTATCTTAATTGATCTTTTAACTAAATAACATAGCCTTTACCTGGTCTTCGTGTACTTTTCTAGCCCTTCCTTTTCAGTCTTATTGCCAGTGTATCCAACTTCATACTCATGCTTCTTTATATCTGTAGTTCCACACGGTTCTAACCTAGGCATCTTTCTCCAACCTCTGTCCTTTCTCTAAACAATGTTATTCATTTCCATAACTTTAATTACAGTTTACATGCTGATTAAGTCGACTTGCAAACCAACAAACCTGTTCTAAATTTTTTTTAATGTTTATTTATTTTTGAGAGAGAGAGAGAGAGAGAAACACACAGAGAGAGAGAGGGAGACACAGAATCCGAAGCAGGCTCCAGGCTCTGAGCTGTCAGCACAGAGCCCGACACGGGGCTCAAACCCACAAACCGTGAGATCATGACCTGAGCTGAAGTCAGACATTTAACTGACTGAGCCACGCAGGTGCCCCATAAACTTGTTCTGTAAGGGGCCAGATCATAAATACTGTAGGCTCTGGGGCCCAACATTTACTATGGCACGTATTGAACTCAGCTGTTGTAATGTGAAAGCAGCCATAGACAATAGGGAAATGAGCATGGCTCTGTTCCAATAAAACTTTATCTACAAAACAAGTGGTAGACCAGATTTGGTCCACGGACCATAGTTGGCTAACCTCTGCTCTCGTTCTGTGTCTCTGCTTACAGAATATCTCTACTTTGATGCTTCCTAATCAATTCAGACTAGTATGTTCAAAGCTGAATATGAGTATTTTTCTCTTAATGTGGCTGAGCCTTTCAAAAGTCTTCCTATCTCAGTGAATGCCAAAGCTACCCACCTAGGTGGAAACTGGGCAATTATCAGAGAAAATCTCCTCTGCCTCACCCATTACACCCAATCTGTCATCTAGCCCTGTTCATTCTAAGCTGAAACCCATGTACTTAACTAGCACTAGCCGAAGACATTTTTTGGCTTTTGCCATCTTTTATCTTTTATCACCTTTTGCCTGCCCTATGGGAGTAGTTTATTTCTTTGGCCCCATCTTCTTTCTCTCTCCCTCTTTTTCTCTCTCCCTCCCCCCCCCCCCTTGCCATCAGCTTTGCTTCAAGGACCTGTCTCCTGTGCCTCCGACATTCTACACTCCTTTCCTTTGCACATGCTGTTTCCTCTGCCCAGATTTCCTTCTCTATCTTCAACTCTCCCCACGCCCCCCAGCTTTATTTAGGTAAGATCATTATATACATAAATGTCATTTGTTCAGGGAAGCCTTGCCTGTGTTTCATCTCACAGCACACTCTGCTTCTCTGTTAAGGCAATTGCTCAATTATCATCAAACAATTGATTGTGCAGTGAGTTATCTGAGATCTCCCCTTCCTTCTCGGCCCCCCCGCATGAAATATAAAGCTTCATGAGAGTGAGGGGCCTATCACTCCATCACCGATCATAGTATACTATCATAGCATGATAGACATCCAAGCAACTTCTAAAACAGCTCTTAGAAGTAATGTCAACTAATCCCAAAAGTCATCAAGACTGTTCTCATGATATTCATAGTTCACCATATCTTAAACAATGGAAATATGCAAATACTGAAGATGGAAAGAAGGAAAATGTGTATGGTTTTCTAATATATTTTTCTTTTTTGCTAATGTATCTTTCTATAGTTAAGGTAATGCATCTGTTTAACATCCCAATTTAGCTCACGACAAATCATTCTGTGATGGAGACGCTGACATCAGTTACTGGAATAAATATGAGGATGCCATCTTTCGTTTCTAAGGGAGAAGTTATAAATACATGGTTTATTTTTATTTGTATAGTTTATTTCTCCCCTTTTGTATACTCTACATCATTAAATGTTACAAAGGAAAGAAAGAAGTGTAAGAAGCTAATGGCAGTGATGGGTCTCCGGGAGTCAGCATTCTGGTGAGTTATGTTGCTTCTTTGCCTGTGTATCACCCCTTAAAAAAAACAGAGAAACCCATTAGGTTATAAAAGAAAGTTGGATGCAGTCAGGAATTTTTCTTGTGTGCATTCAATTAAGTAATTCGCTCAGTTCTATTGCATTTTAAGATGTTGGCAGTTGAAAATAAGTAAGGACTGTGCTTGTGTTTCCCAGGGTTGAAGAATAGGAAATAGGGTGCTTGTTATCAATTAGCTATTGCCAGAAAAATGCCGTATAACGAAACACTCTAAGGGGCGCCTGGGTGGCTCAGTCGGTTAAGTGTCCAACTTCAGCTCAGGTTGCGATCTTGCATTTTGTGGGTTCAAGCCCCATCTCAGACTCCATAAGTGCAGAGCCTGCCTGGGATGCTCTCTCCTTCTCTCTCTGCCCCTCCCCAGCACACGCGTGTGCACTCTCTGTCAAAGTAAATACATAAACTAAAAAAAAGCACCCCAAAACCCAGTAACCTCAAATACCAATCATTCATTCCTTCTCATTTGTCTGTGGCATAGCTGGAGGCTGGCAGATCTCGTCTGGGCCTGGCTGGGTGTGGATCCACATTTAGGTCTCACCCAAGTCTGCCCACATGCCTCTCAACCTCCATGGGTCAGCAGTAGAGCGACATATTCTCCTCTAATCGCAAAAGTGCAAGAGAGCAAATCTCACTGCACACGCACATTTCAGGCTCCTGCTCGAGTCATATTTGATAAGATTCCATCCATCAAAGCAAGTCATGTGGACAAATCCAAAGTCAAGAGCAAAGAAGTATATTCTGCCCACTCCAAAACCAAAACAGTTCAAATAGCCAAGCCCAAGATCAGTGATACAGGTAATTATATCCCTTCATGGAAGTGAAACAGGGAAGAATGGAGTGAAAAATTTGAACAGCAAACTAATTTACCACAATGTTATTAAAACCAATTCATATAGGTGGTCAATAAAGATATTCTTTGGGTGGGACAAGGGATTATATGAGACAATATGTTTAAAGTACTTAGCACAGGAGCATCTGGGTGGCTCAGTCAGTTAAGTGTTCGACTTTGGCTCAGGTAGTGATAGCACAGTTTGTTGGTTCGAGCCCCGTGTCAGGCTCTGTGCTGATAGCTCACAGCCTGGAGCTTCAGATTCTGTGTCTCCCTCTCTCTCTGTCCCTCCCCCCATTCATTCTCTGTCTCTCTCTCTCTCTCTCTCCCCAAAATAAACATTAGAAAAAAGCTTTAAAAGGGGCGCCTGGGTGGCTCAGTTGGTTGAGCGTCCGACTTTGGCTCAGGTCATGATCTCCCAGTTTGGGAGTTCAAGCCCCGCGTCAGGCTCTGTGCTATCAGCACAGAACCTGCTTTGGATCCTCTGTCCCACTCTCTCTCTCTCTCTGCCCCTACCCCACTTGCACTCTCTCTCTGTCTCTCTCCTTCTCAAAAAATGAATAAACATTTAAAAAATTAAAAAAATAATTAAGTACCTAGCACAGACAGTGTTGGCGCTTATAAGGCACAAGGCTCATAGTAAAATGACTCTGTCTGTCTCCATTTATCTATTGACGCTTTTCCCATACACTTTGAGATAGCATATAATACAGTCATAGCAGCAAACATTGAACTTAACATATTCCAGGGATCACTCACAGTTCATAGTGCTATGATCCTTATTCACAAGTAAGAAGACCAAGGCACAGAAAGGTAAGATTTTTACCTAAGAAAAATCCCTTCTTTTAACCACTATGCTACATAAGTCAAAAAGATTAATAAAAGGAAATTAGTGACAAGGTGATATTTTTCCCTTGATAGAAAAAGCCATTAGTGAAATGTGCCAACAGAAATGCATATCATATTGTCTTTAGTGTTTTTGAAAAAAGAAAAAGAAAAACGTTACGTATGGATCCAACTTTCTAAGTGCCTCAAATGGAGAAAAAACACAGCAGAAGGTTTTCCTGATATAGAACTGTCCATGTTAGCAGGATTTACATTGGCTAGAGATTTTTAAAAATTGGCTACTCTTGTGTGCTATTGGGGAGAATGTTTGTGAATATGCTCTTCACCCTCGTTCTCATCAAAGACAAGGAAAAGAGATTTTTAAAATCAAATATTATGAATTAAAAAGTATGGCTTTGACAATCTAACTTCCAAGAGAATACCATTACCAAATGCAGGCATCCCAGTTATTGGAGTAAAACTGATTTATTTCTTATAAAGTCCCCACATTCTTGTATATTTTACACTCTTACGTTTTCTCCCTGATTACACACAAAGTTTGCTATAATCTACTTAACCTAAATAAGGCTCAAGAATGCAGATTTTTCAAAATATGTGCAGAAATTTCAAAGGATCTCCAGAGTAATTTCTTCTATAAAACATTGTGAATAGATCATGAGAATTATTTACAGCACTCTCTTTGTAACCATACATATCTGTTATATGAAATTCTAACAATTTCAGTTCTATGAGCCATAATTATCTTAACAATTAAGAGAATTTGGTTTAAATAATACATGAATTATGATTAGCTCCTATTGGGACTAATTTTTTTTAAGAGGGTAGAACAGGGAAACAAAGAGATAAAACAAATGATTGAAAACAGAATTTTTTGCTTGATTTTTTTTCCTTTATTAGATAATAATTAGCTGTTCCCCTAACATTCTTCAAAGATGACTGATTTTTTAAATACCGTTAAAAACTCATGGATCTGAATATGCCTACTAGGATTCAAGCCACTGTAATTATTATTCTTATTGAACCCCAAATTGTCCCATCTTTGGCCAAAGAGAGTCAAAGGTTAGTTTCAGATTCTTTTTGACAAGATTCCAAGTGGATTTTTTAAAAAATAAATTTCTTGCTACTTTGTGTGGCAAGATTTCTTTTAGTTGGAAAAAGTATGTCAAGAACATTGCATACTGGGGGCGCCTGGGTGGCTCAGTCAGTTAAGCGGCCGACTTCAGCTCAGGTCATGATCTCGCGGTCCATGAGTTCAAGCCCCGCGTCGGGCTTTGTGCTGACAGCTCAGAGCCTGGAGGCTGTTTCAGATTCTGTGTCTCCCTCTCTCTGAGCCTCCCCCGTTCATGCTCTGTCTCTCTCTGTCTCAAAAATAAACGTTAAAAAAAAAAAGATCATTGCATACTAGAAATATTTTTTGGATATTTATTGGATTGGTCATTGTTTCTAGCCTTTGTCAACAGAAGAGATAGAATAATGACAATGTATTCTACATTTTCATATAGAATAACACACACACCATTAAAGATAAATGTCTTATGAATTCATACTTATAATTACAAGTCAAATATAGTTGAAAAGCATTTACTTAACCTCTCCCATATTTCTACTAGGTCTCCTTTGCACTGAGACATACAGAGAAGGTGAGAATTAGAATATCCCTAATTATTCATTTGTTTTATCCAGAAATATAGATATAATGGGTCTAACCATACGAATAGTATTACTTCAATACACTAACTGAAAACAAAGTACTGTTTTCCAACAGTCTCTCCCAATCCCCCCCAGTTGTTTATAGTTTATGCATCTATACTGACAGAATACAAAACACACTTTCTCCTTTTAATACATCGTGTAGGGGTGCCTGGGTGGCTCAGTCGGTTGAGCGTCTGACTTTGGCTCAGGTCATGATCTCGCGGTCTGTGAGTTCGAGCCCCGCGTCAGGCTCTGTGCTGACAGCTCAGAGCTTGGAGCCTGCTTCGGATTCTGTGTCTCCCTCTCTCTCTGCCCCTCCCCTGCTCATGCTCTGTCTCTCTCTGTCTCAAAAATAAATAAAAACATTAAAAAATAAATAAAACATCGTGTAGTCTTAGTTCTACAAGTAACTACAATTTTTTCTAATTAAACATTTCATTTGGAGTGGATTCATACTCAGTTTTTTCCAATTTTATTGGAGAGAGAGAGAGAGAGAGAGAGAGTGAGCAGGAGAGAAGGAGAGAGAGAGAGAGAGAGAGAGAGAGAGAGAGAGAAAGAATCTTAAGCAGTCTCCATGCTCAGCTCGGAGCCTGTTGGGAGGCTCAGTCCCATGACCCTGAGATCATAACCTGAGCAGAAATCAAGAGTCAGACACTCAATTGACTGAGTCACCCAGGTGCCCCGATTCATACAAAGTTTTAAAGAAATTTGTAATGTATATTTATTTTTGAGAGAGGGGGAGAGGGGCAGAGAGAGACAGAAACACAGAATCTGAAGCAGGCTCCAGGCTCTGAGCTGTCAGTACAGAGCCCGACACGGGGCTCAAACTCATAAACCATGAGATCATGACCTGAGCTGAAGTCAGACACTTAACCAACTGAGCCACCCAAGCGCCCCCATACTCACTTTTAAGAAACACATTGCATGTCCTCTTTACCCAGTTTCCCCTAAGGATAACATCTTGCAAAACTATCATATCATATCATAATACAGTTAAATTATGGACATTGATATAGTTAAGATACAGAACAGTTCCATTGTTCCATTATTATAGCCACATTCAACTCTCTTCCTTATCCCCCAACCCCTAACCCCTGCTAACCACTAATCTGTTCACCATTTCTATAATTTTGACATTTCAAGAATGCTGCATAAATGGAATCACATGGTTCATCACCTTTTGGGGCTTTTTTTCCACCCACTAAGTCCAATTTCCAAGTACAATTTCCAAGCACTTCATCCAAGTTTGTATTTATCAATGGTTCGCTCCTTTTTCTTGCTGAGGACTATTCCATTGTAGCAATATCTCTGTTTCTTTGGCCATACCTCTGTGTAGCTGTTCAACCTTTGAAAAAGAGAGGAGTTGTTTCCGGTTTGGGAGTATTACAAATAAAGCTGCTATGAACCTTGATGTCCAGCTATTTATATGAACATTAAGTTTTCATTTCTCTGAGGTAAATGCCCGGTGGTATGATTTCTGGCTTGCATGGTAATTTAGTTTTATAAGAAACTGCCAAACTGGTTTCCAGAGTGGATATACCATGTTATATTCCCACTTGTGATTTATAAATGACAAAAGCATGTATTATAGGAAATAATTGTATTTGAGTTGGTTCATGCTTTTATACATGTATTGGAATTTACATACATCTAATATTCTTATTAACTCATTGAACGTAATATTGTCCATTGTGTCTCATTTCTTTTCTTTTTAACTAATCGTCATGTTTCACGTTCTCTTTACCCCAATCTATGACCAGCTCTTTAAAAAAAAAAATACTCTTAAGTATTAGAAGTAGATGTTTCCATGTATGAAGATTTACCCTGTCTTCAAAACTTAATTGAATAAGATTGTTAGGTGTTTAGTCTTATAAAAGATTTTTAAAATTTCAAACCAAGTAATGAGAGCATGAGAGGAAGACTATGATCTTGTTTATTGAGATATAATTGATATTTAATATTATATTAGTTTCATGTGCAAAACATAATGATTCAATGTTTGTATATATTGTGAAATGATCACCACAGTATGTCTAGTTACCATCTATCCCCCACACAGGTTTACAATCTCTTTCTTGTGATGAGAACTTTAAAGATCCACTCACTTAGCCACTTTCAAGTAGATAATAGCATGTTACCAACTATAGTCACTAAGCTGTGTATTACAGTCCCATGACTTACTTTATAACTTGTCCGTCCTGTTTGGTCACCTTCACCCATCTCGCCTGCTCCTCACCCCCACCTCTGGCAACCACCAATCTGTTCTCTCTGTGTCCATGACTTTGTTTTTTGTTATGTGTGTGTTTTTTCTTTTAGATTCTACATATAAGCGAGACTATGTAAGATTTCTCTTTCTCTGTCTGACTTACTTTACTTAACATAATGCCCTCAAGGTCCATCCATGCTGTCGCAAATGGCAAGATTTCCTTCTTCTTTCTGGCTGAATAATATTTTGTTGTGCGTATCTCTGTATGTCTATATAGATATCTCTCTTACCTATCACATTTTCATCCATTGATGGACACTTAGGCTTCCACATCTTGGCTATTGTAAATACTGCTGCAATAAATGGGGGTGCAGATCTCTTTTTGAGTTAGGGTTTTAATTTCCTTCAGATAAGTATCCAGAACTAGAATTGCTAGATCATTTGGTAGTTCTGTTGTTAGTTTTCTGAGGAACTTCCTTGCCGGGAAAGCTATAATCATTTTTTTCCCTCAGATTGTATTTAATATTAAGTCATGTTCTTTATATGTTTTGGATATTTTTTTAAAATATAAGTTATTATCAAGTTGGCTGACATACAGTATATAGAGTGTGCTCTTGGTTTGGGGGGTAGATTCCCGTGATCCATCGCTTACATACAACACCCAGTGCTCATCCCAATAAGCACCCTCCTCAATGCCCATCGCCCATTTTCCCCTCTCCCTCACCACCCATCAACCCTTAGTTTGTTCTCTGTATTTAAGAGTCTCTTATGGTTTGCCTTCCTCTCTGTTTGAAGCTATTTTTTTCCCCTCCCCTTTCCCCTTGGTCTTCTGTTAAGTTTCTCAAGTTCCACATATGAGTGAAAACATGATATCTGTCTTTCTCTGACTGACATATTCACTCAGCATAATACCCTCCAGTTCCATCTACGTTGTTGCAAATGGCAGGATTTCATTCTTTCTCATTGCCAAATAGTATTCCATTGTATACATAAACCACATCTTCTTTATCCATTCATCCGTTGATGGACATTTGAGCTCTTTCCATAATTTGGTTATTGTTGAAAGCGCTGCTATAAACATTGGGGTCCATGTGCCCCTATGAATTAGCACTCCTGTATCTTTTGGATAAAAGGCTATAATCATTCAAGCTTACCTCTTGTATACATGAAAATGCTATTCACCAGTGATAGTAACAACTTAATTTATGTACTACACAAGATTATAAAAAAGGATTTCAAATACATTATTTATACAAAGTGCTGAGAGTTCTATGTAAATATAAAAGGTACTTGGCAGTTTATTAGTATTTCATGAAAGGTCAGTTTTCAAAAGCGAGAGCTATTTTCGTGTTTAAACATACCTTTCCATTTTTTCCCACAAATTTTCACAAACAACCATGCTTTGGCTACGGTGATATAGGATCACCATTGTCCAGCGCTAATGCCCGTGAGACCTTTTGCTTTATTTTAGTTCTGTGCTTCCTAGGTGCACTGTGGTCTTCTAATTCGTAAAAGCAATGTGCTGACTGGTTAATGTCAAAAGTCACAGGAGGACAAAAGAAAATGAAGAAAAAATGAGCTTTACTTAAATCTGAGAGATTTCAATTAAACATTAAGAAAAGTTTTATACCAAAAGGAAGTTTAGTATAAGGAAGTTTAAATGTGAGATTAATGTATTTCCATTTCATATTTCTTTAGTCACTTGACTGCAAGAATCAGATTATACATCGTTATATGAATGTTTAAATTCGTTCAACAGTTGGGAAGTAATTATAATAACAGTGAAGCTTAAGGGTTCATGCGCAGTATCTTGTTTAATCCTCGAACTGCCCTTATGAGGCAGCTTCCATGTTTCACTCCCTTTCATAGATGAGGGTGAGAAAGGAAAAGTCACTTGCCCATAATCACATGGTTAGAGAGTGCACAACCAGTTTTGGAGTGAATTTGACCTTGGTGTGTTTGCTCTCAGAACTTGAACTCACAACCACTGTGCATGTTCTGTTGCCTCTTCAAACATTTGTATGTGCGTGATATTCTGAATTAACAACTTGTTTCTACCGTAGGCTCTCCTGGGGATTAATGTATGCAGGCTTCGTATTTATCCTGTCCATTGCTATGGCTCTGATCATAACACTGAGCAAAACTGTAGTGATTGTTGGCTTCCTGGTGATCGTCACACTCTTTGTCCTATATGGCCTGTCCTTGGTGAGTGGACAACACGTATCTCTTTACCTGCTTCACGTCTCAGATATGTGAACAAATGACGTTTCTTCAGGATGTTGGTACGGCATAGTCACTAATTTGATATCATGTTTTCTATATGTTTTGAGAGAGTTTGTTGACAATGGGAGCAACTGATTAATCGAAATGATTCCCAAAGGGAAAAAAAAATACCAATTGGCACTCTTCTTTCTTCCTTCAGATAGCATTGGCTTTCCTCCTGAGCGTGTTGATAAAGAAACCTGTCCTTACCAGTTTGGTTGGGTTTCTCTTCACTACATTTTGGGGATGTCTGGGATTCACTGTATTGTACAGACAACTTCCTTCATCTCTGGGATGGATCTTAAGTCTTTTTAGCCCCTTTGCCTTCACTGCCGGGATGGCTCAGGTAAAGAACACAATGATTTTACGGTTTTACTTATTAGATTTTCAAAATTATTGAAGAGTTTGGTACCTCATGAAACTTAGTGACCAGTCACCCTCTATTTCAAGAAGTTCTGCTGTATTCTGTTGTCAGTTCTCATCAAAGTAATAAACAAGGCACATGGATCATTTGTAAAATCCTAGAAAATATAAAGTAGAAAAATAATTGCCTGGTATCCGACCACGCAGTTTTACTGATTTGTGTCCCCATCTAAATTTTTTTAAATGTTTTTATTTATTTTTGAGAGAGAGAGCTAGTGAGGGAGGGGCAGAGAGAGAGGGAGACAGAGAATCCCAAGCAGGCTCTGCACTGTCAGCACAGAGCCCGTCGCGGGGCTCAAACTCACCAACTGTGAGATCACGACCTGAGCCGAAGTCGGGCGCTCAACTGACTAAGCCACGCAGATGCCCCTGATTTGTGTGCCCGTTTTAAAGAGGCAGTTAAGTGTGGAGGTTATGAGTGATAAGTGGAGACCGAGTGCAGGAATCAGGCTCAGCTCTGCCCAAGTACCAGCTGGGTAACCTTGCTTTCCGTAGCCTCCCTTTCTTCATCTGTAGAATGGGGATGTGAGTGGAAGTCACCTTTAAACATGGGGGTAAATATGAGGGCTAAGCATGCTATTGTACACGCATAATGCTAGAGCAGTCCCTGACAGGTGCTGTGGGAATGCGAGCTATTATCTTTATTATCTTTAAAATTAGTCTCTTCGAGTCTTCAATACTTATTTGATCCTATAATGTTTCCACAATATCTTATCCTCAGCATTTTGATATTTCTTTTAAATGGCTTCTAATTTCACTGCCCACTCTGAGCTTCTCTTCCTAGAATATGTTCGTTTTGTCCACTTCTCTAAATCTCCTTCTTCAAACCTTCTGTGATAATCAATTAGTCCGTTAAGTTTCTATTCTTCGGTTGCTTTACTTTCTTCTATAGCATTTCCCACTCTTGTGACAGTTTTATTTGTAAAAAGCAATACTACTAACAAGTTCACTGTGCGTGTTTGAAAAAAAGGCTGTTAAGATATGAATTATATTTGTCTAGGCAGCACCATTTAATTAAAAAAACCTCTAGCTTATGGGTTCCTCTAACTGTTATTTTATTCTTTTTAATGTCAGATTTCACGCATGGATTATTACCTGATGGGCGTTACTTTTCCTGATCCCTCTGGAGAGTCACACGTAATGATGGTTACTTTCTCCATTTTGGCACTTGACGCTCTTCTCTATCTGATACTAATGTTGTATTTTGAGCGAGCTTTGCCTGGTAAGTAATATTGTGGTTAAAGCTGAATTTATTATTATTATTATTATTTAAATTAGTAACTCCTCTCCTTTTCACCCCTTGGTTCTGCCTGCCCTGTTTCCCATGGTCACACCATCTGAAAGGTATTTATTTATTTATTTTTTTCAACGTTTATTTATTTTTGGGACAGAGAGAGACAGAGCATGAACGGGGGAGGGGCAGAGAGAGAGGGAGACACAGAATCGGAAACAGGCTCCAGGCTCTGAGCCATCAGCCCAGAGCCCGACGCGGGGCTCAAACTCATGGACCGCGAGATCGTGACCTGAACTGAAGTCGGACGCTTAACCGACTGCGCCACCCAGGCGCCCCTTAAAGCTGAATTTAAAGCAATTCTGCTTCTTGTAAGGCAATGTCTTAATATTTGTCTACTTGTAATTTAAGAAGCCTTTCTGATGGCAGAGGAAAGGAAAAAGTTTCAAAAGAATAGCATCTCCTCGTTTTCATCCCACTATTTAAAGGTCTGACCAGAATTGCTTGGTGAAAACATTTTGGTTAAAAATAACTTGTATTTGTTTTGGGTTTTATATTTTATAAAGGTAGGTGTGTGTGTGTGTGTGTGTGTGTGTGTGTGTGTGTGTTGTAGGTGGGAAAGAGAAAGAAATAACTATAACAGCTATTGATTATGATGATGCTTTTTAGTGCTTGAATTGAACTAATGGACGATAAGATAGTTCATTAAACAACTCTTGCTAATATTTGGCTCTAGGAAACTTGTTCTTCTGCATCTTAAGAATATGAAGGAAAAAACACAGTTAGATAAAGTTAATGGGTGACCTCTTCTTTTCCTTCTTTTTATGACCTTTTTAATGTTTATGTTTAATGTTTCTTTATTCTCGAGAGAAAGACAGAGCACGAGCAGGGGAGAGGCAGAGAGAGAGAGGGAGACACAGAATCTTCAGGCTCCAGGCTCTGAGCTGTCAGCGCAGAGCCTGACATGAGGCTTGAACTCATGAACTATGAGATCATGACCTGAGCCGAAGTCGGACACTTAACCGACTGAGCCACCCAGTCAGTTTGATTTTGTTTTAATGTTTATTTATTTTTGAAAGAGAGAGAGAGAGAGCATGAGCAGGGGAAGGGCAGAGAGAGACACACACACAGAATCTGAAGCAGGCTCCAGGCTCTGAGCTGTCAGCACAGAGCCTGATGTGGGGCTTGAACTCACTGAAGCTGGAGATGATGACCTGAGCCGAAATCAGATACTCAACTGACTGAACCCCCCAGGCACACCTCTTTTTATGATCTTTTACAATCAGGCTAATGAGAATGCTTTTAATGGTGTTATAAAAATTAGTAAAATAAACTCTACAAATGACTTTTAAATTATTATCAAATTATTACCAAATTCCTACATAGAATGCATATGTAATCCCAGGAACTAATATACTTCTATTCCCTTTTGCCCACATAAAATCCACAAACTGTACTCATCCATAATTCCTTCTCATGTGTCAGAGTATGAATAGGTCTGTCCTTTTCAAACCCTATTATTATTTTTTTTTAAGTTTTTTTTATTCATTTATTTAGGGAGAGAGAGAGAGTGCCCAAGCAGGGGAGGGGCAGAGAGAGAGGAAGAGAGAATCCCAAGCAGGCTACACACTGTCAGCGCTGAGCCTGATGTGGGGCTCGAACTTACCAACTGTGAGATCATGACCTGAGATGAAACCAAGAGCCAGAGCCTTAACTGACTGAGCCACCCAGGTGCCCCTCAAACCCTATTATTTTGGTGTCTTTCTTTACCTCGTTTCTAATCCAGGTATTCTATTTTTAAAATATTTATGGTTTCCTTTCAGACTTTTATTTGTTTCCTGTTCTTCATCTCTGTTACACTACTATTTTAGGATTTTATCCCCTATGCCTTTTATTCGTGCCAATAGTATAATTTCATTTTAAAATTTCATCATCTATCATTTTGAAATACTGTATCTCGTATGCATTCAGCAAATTGCCTTTGAAATTATTTGGCAAAATTATCCTTGTAAATAAACAAGTTCTTAAAATTAAATGAGATTTCTTCTTTGAACAAAAAGTAGCATATAGTATATGGAACCCCTGAAAACCAAGGTAATATGTGTCCTTGCCTTGTGCAGGTCACAGTAAAAAATTGGCTGATTCTAGTGTCAAAATAATTGGAGGGGCACCTGGGTGGCTCAGTCGGTTAAGCATCCGACTTCAGCTCCGGTCATGATCTCATGGTTCATGGGTGTGAGCCCCGCATAGGGGCGCTTCAATTCTGGGTCTCCCTCTCTCTCTGCTCCTTTCCTGCTCATACTGTCTCTCTCTCTCTCTCTCAAAAATAAACAAACATTTACAGAAAAGAGTAATTAGAAAAATTTACTGTCATTTCAAGCCTGCAAAATGGACCTTAAACTCCCAGATCTGCTCTCCTGATGTCTGCACTCATGACAGTGGGTTTAAAAATTCCTTTCTGTGGAACTCTTCAAAGCCCCAGCTAAACTGGGGCTAGGCTCTTCTCCATTTTCTCATCATCTTTTCTCCTTTGGAATTTCTTATTTTCTTCTTTACCCATTGTTTATCAAGTCAATTTGTTTTTAGCCTGCCAGGCCCAGGAGCCTCGTAGATAAAGTCAGAACTCCGTCTTGTGAATCCAGGGAGACATCGTTGTTCATGCTCTGAAGTTAATTATCCCCTGTCACAAATCTGTGCCGTATTACCTATTTGTCCTCAATTTTTGTGTTTTTTCTACATTTAAAATAATTTTGGGGGTGCCTGGGTGGTTCAGTTGGTTAAGCATCTGACTCTTCGGCTCAGGTCAGGATCTCAAGGTTCGTGGGTTCGAGGCCTTCCTAGGGCTCTGTGCTGACAGCGTGGAGCCTGCTTGAGATTCTCTCTCTCCCTCTCTCTCTCTGCCCCTCTCCTGTTCATGCTCTCTCTGTCTCTGAAAATAAATAAACTTAAAAAAATACTTTTTTCTCTGATATTTCCATCTAGAATTTACTTTGTATTTTAATAGGTAAATATCTACTTTTTTCTTATTAAGTTCTCTATGCATTCATAATTAGCTTACTTTTCTTTTCAGGCACTCCCCTAGCCTCCATCTTCCACTACGGGAAGGCACAATAAGTAGGATTTATGTCCAGGAAAATGGAATTCAAATTTTTCCCTTTCCTACGTATTAATATAACCAGAAATTTTTAGCAGTCAGTATTTAGTTCGGCATTTGGAACAGGCCTCACATCTTAGAGAACGCCAGAACAGTGGTCGGGAGAGGTTCTATGAGTGGTCCAAGAACAGAGTTAGCAGGACTTGGATTAAAACTTTGAAATTGACTGAACACCCCCCTTTGATTTTTTTGGTTTTGCTTGGTGTTTGGTTTTGTTTTACCAAGAATTCAATATTCATTATGTTTATTGTTTACTTCCTGTCTTTTGTGTCTAGAATGTAAGTCCTCTGAGGAAAAAAAATGTTTGCTTTTCATTACACTGGTATCGCCAAGTGTCTAGAGTAGTCTTTGTCACATAGTAGGTACTCAATAAATTTCTGGAGAAATAAATAAATGCATATGTTTGTCTTCCTATTTTAACTTTCTTCAGGATAAACACTGTGTTTTTCCATCTAGAGACCACCTCGTGCATAAGAAGTTCTCAGTAAACATAAGATGAAGGAATACGGGAATGTCCTCTTTTTTTTTCCCTCAGCTTCAAATGAAAAACCTATTTCCTCTTTTCCTTCTTCTCCTTCTCCCCACCCCCGCCTTCCGCTTCTCCTCAGCCTCTTCCTCTACCTCCTCCTCCTCTTCCTCCTTTTTTTGTCCCATAAATTTGATTCAATCTCACTTCCCTTTATTTGGGTACTCTATGTTTCCTTTACTCCAAATTTCTATCAACATCTTTCAAACCCACGCTTTGAGAGTAGGTTATATTTAAATGTTTTTACACTTATACTTCTTTTCCTATGCCCAAATTTCCCGTGAAATCGAAACGAATGAGATATCAGGTTTCATCTGTGTACCTGTTTAACACATAACTGCTTATTAAAATTTATGTGGGTCAGCAGTCTTTCACAGTTAGCGCTGGAAACGCTTCTGTAAATTAGTAAGTAAATGTAGCATAGGAAGTGTGATAGGAGAGGATAACACAAGGTTCTCTGATAGGGTAAGTCCTAAGGTTGGTGGGTCACGAAAAGGTTGGAGGAAAGAATTTCAGTTGTGCTTCAAGGATAAGAAAGTTTACCTGGTGGACAAGAGCGCACAAAATTTTGTGGAGCCTAAAGGAATAGTATGTGTGCCCGGCAATGGGAGACAGCCATAGCGGAGGGGAAATTAAGAATCGTTAAGTAGAGCCAGTGCATAGATTGGCTGTGAGATGTGGTTTTAGGGTAGGGATTAATAACCAGCTAACAAGAAATTGGAAGGGGAGATTTTCTCCAAATACACATGTCTGTGCACAGCCATACACAGGGCAATATGACACGGAAAGATCCCGAAGATGCTGAGGTTAACCTCCGAGGAAGTCCCTCTGTAGGTGTCTGTGCCTGCCACCTCGAGAGGTCCCGTGCAGAATTTGGGATTTGGTTCTCCAGAGCAGTGCCGGTATTGGTGGTCATGCCTGACCATGTTTTCTCTTGTTTTTGCTGAAATGGGAAATCATGCGAAACTTATTTTTGCCCCTTAATTCTTCCTTTGGAAGTTGTCTTCTGCGTGGTGAGATTATAGCCTTTAAATATCCATATTTTTGCAGTGAAAATAGGTTTTTCTCTTTTGCAGTGGCAATCATAGCAAGATAGAAGGTTTGTAACTGTCCTTAATGAATGCAATATATTTACTTAAAAAAATATTGTTTGCCCAGGAAATCCAAGAGCCTTAGAACCTCCGGTGCAGGAAATAGATTGATCTAATTTCTGTAGGACCTTTCACTGATAAGATTTGTGTTTTAGGAAGATCACTCTGGCAGCTGTGTGGAGAATGGGCTCAAAGCAGGTGGACATCGTAATCATCTGTGTTAGAGAGAGAGGGGGACCAAAAGGGAGACCAGTGTAATGTAGAGGGGAGGACAGACTCAGGAGATGCTTAGGAGAGAGAAACAATCTAATGTGGTAGTTAATGCTATATGAGCTGGAGGAAGTGAGAAAGGGAGGCGATCAGGGTGGCTCTTGTCTCTGGTCTTGGCTACTGGGAGAGTGGAGAGAATGCCACTTAACTAGGACAGCAAAGCAGGAGTACACAAAATTCATGCAACTACGGAGGTATTCCTTTTAAATGCCGTAATTTCTATGAATAACATGAACTTATTTCTCAGTTTTGGTTCCCCGCATCTTGAAAATGTTTCCTCTGCTTTTCCACAGTATAATTTCCCTTTCTGGCTGCTTCTGCTCTAGATGTTTCCACATATTTTCACTCTTGAGCATTTCTGCTTTCCCACATTATATCTCTAGAACCACAGCATGTGATCCTTTTCATTTCTCTTTTTGAGGACGTTCAAGTTTCTAGAGGTACCTTCCCCATGTATTTTTCTGTATGTCTCCAACATTGTCTGTTTTCACACTTCTAGAAGTTGTGTCTTGTATCTGCTCCCCCCTAGCTTTTCTTTCCAGTGGTAGGTGCTCAAGTTTATCCCCTTACATTTGCCTCTAGTAATAGCTTGTCGTGTAACATGATGTGAAGATTCTCTGCTGTTTAAATTATCCTGTAGTCTCTGAGAAATCGATTACATTTCCTCCTTCTATCACGCATAAGTTCCCATTTTGTGGCGACATCATTAAAATGCCATCTCATTTTATTTACTTTGAATCTTTAGATCCAGAGCTGAAATTCCTATTAATTATTGCTCTATTCTCCTTTCTTACCGTTAAAATGTAAGTCCATTTGAATGTCCAACAATTTTTAGTCAATTATACATAAAATCCATTTTGCCTTGGAATGATATGAACCGCCCTGATGAAAATCCTTGTGTAATTTCATGAGGCCATTAAAAACTTTAAGGATTCTCTTTCTGGTTGAAAAAAGATTTTTTTTCCTATAAAATAAAATAAATGAAACATTTTGCTTTGTATTTCTTTCATTTTCCTCATAGGTTTTTAATATTTCCCATCTTTCCACTTCTTATCCCTTAATTTTAATTTTCTTCCTCTTTACCATTTTCCTATATGCCAGCAAGTATCCGGCCTTTTGTCTACCTCTCTGTTCTTAATAACTATTTTTTCTGTTTTGTTTTATTCTTCAGGCTTTGAAAAGATTGGCTTTGGATTTATAGTGACTGATATACTCATTATTTTCAATGTTCATTTTTCTATGTTATAAAAATACTTCTTCATATACTATGGCAGGAATCAGTTTACACAACTTCTCTTTATAAACATCCAAGTGTCTGGAAATCCCGAGAATGAGGAAGTCCTTGATGTTTCATACGATTTCCAACAGCTACCACTTTATCTTCTTTGACAAGCTTTTTTATTTTGATGAAGCAGAGTTGAGACTTCATCAAAGGCCAAAACACCGTCGTAACTTAAAATCCTTATAACACTTTAGGGGTGCCTGGGTGGCTCAGTTGGTTAAGCAGCCAACTTCGGCTCAGGTCATGATCTCACTGTTCATGGGTTCGAGCCCCATGTCGGGCTCTGTGCTGACAGCTCAGAGCCTGGATCCTGCTTCGGATTCTGTCTCCCTCTCTCTCTGCCCCTCCTCTGCTTGTACTCTGTCTCCCTCTGCCTCTCAAAAATGAATAAATGTTTTTAAAAAAATTTTCTTAAGCCCAGAAAAAATAAATCATTAATGTATAGAAAAAACTGGCATCAGGCTTCACTAGGACAAATGTCTTTCTTTACTGATGTAGATGATTGATTCAGTGTATAACAATATGTGCCTTGATTGATCAGATGAAGGTGGCCACCCGTGTTCACCACTGTTTTTCCTAAAGTCTTCATTTTGGTCCCAACATCGAAACACTCATCATGAAGTCTTTGAGGACGAAATCAATCCCGAGCATTACCCTGATGACTCTTTTGAACCGGTGCCTCTGGAGTTCCATGGAAAAGAAGCCATAAGGTAACTAACCAATTATGTACACTTATAGGTAAAATTGTAATGAACTAAGGTAGAAGGGACCAACCACAGGTCAAATGTTAAAGGTGATGTGCTTTTGAAAGTTCCATTCTTTCAGGTATTTCTGCCATCATTCTAAATTTCTTTCATTCATCGTTTTAAAAGGAAGTACTGGGGCTCCTGGGTGGCTCAGTTGGCTGAGCGTCTGACTCTTGATTTTAGCTCAGGTCATGATCTCACTGTGGTGAGATCGAGCCCCGTGTCAGGTTCTGCACTGGGCGTGGGGCTGCTTGGGATTTCTCCCTCCCTCTCTCTCTGCCCCTCTCTCTCTCTCTCATTCTCTTTCTTTAAATAAATAGTTAAATAAAAATAGAATTTTGCTGCTGATAGTGTCAGCAGCAAAATTCAGCAGCCCTAGTTATGTTCTTATTTTCTGTCTTCTACTTTCTATCCCCACCATTTACAATCTCCTCTCTGCATTGTCTTCTAATACACTCACATTGTGGTAAGTATTTATGCACGTATATAGTGCATATAATACACACACGTTTCAAACTTGGATTATCTGCCTTTAGAGAGTGTACGGATTGTGGTTTTGAAGTCAAAGATTTCTTCGTCATTTCGGAGCTTGGTAACTTTTTGCTAAACTATGTGAGATCTCTGAACCTCATTTTCTTCGTTTCTCAGAAAAGTGTAATGTAATTCAGCAGGATAATGACTTCTCGAGGAATTTAAAGAAGCAGTGAGATAATTAAATATACCTGTTACATAATAGGAATCGGATAAATATTAGTTTTGTATCTTTATCCACATGGGTGCAGTTGATTGAAAGGGCATAGAAATAACAAATGATGCAGAGGGAAACATTAGTAAAGGTTTTCAGGGAAACCCAGGAAGATGCATAGACAATGACTTCCTGATTCCTAATTTCGTCATGTTTTAATGCCTGCTTTTCTAGGTGTTTGCTTCTTCTATTAAAAGAGATTACTGAGAAATCCTCCTAAAAGACATTCCATTCTTGTGAGGTTATTTTTTTAAAAGTGTTTTCTGAGAAGAAAATGGAGCATAGTGATTACAACATGGTCTGTGGATTTAAACCACCCAATTTGAATCCTGGCTTTGCCGCTTGCTAACTGTGTGATCCCAGCTAAATTACTTAACTGGTCTGTGCCTCAGTTTCTGTATCTTAAAAATGGGCATAACACTGGTAGAAAGTTTGCTATGAAGAGTAAATGAGCTACCATGTGTAAGATTTTAGAATAGTGCCTGGCCCAAAATAGGCATTCAATGACTGTTTGCTATTAGGAATATCCAAAAGAAATTCAGTCAGATACGCTCACATCAGTTCACTTATTTTGAAACAGTTAGGTCAACGGTGACTGGCAAATATATCTTGGAGAAGGGGACATGAGCAGGGAGATGACAGAGAAAGGAGAAAACTAAACCTGACATGGAAGCATCAGGAAGAAAACCCTCTACTTCCTGGAGCTGGAACTTCTCAAATTCTGCCGTTGCTAGCCGTCTTTTCAGCCCATGCACCTGTGTGAAAACGTATATAGCTGTTTCAGGCTATCATGTCCCTTACCATGAGCTTCCAGGAGCTGTGTTGGCACCAGAAATTTTACCTGGATTAACAAGTTAAATTAGGGCTGAGTTCCATCAGTCAGGCCAGAAGCTCATCTTTCAGCAACGTGGTTCAGTAAATGCTCAGAACCCTAACCCTGACTTATATTCATCCAGGGGTCAACGGAGACGGGTATGGTTGTGTGGTCATTCACTTCTCCTAAGTGGATGCCGCCAGCAATTCTGTCCCGTGGTCTGAGATCAAGTTTGGCATTAATACTCTGACATGAACTGAACTCCCGGGGACATACAAGAGCTCTAGCCTGTCTAAACCTGCACTCTCCTGTCGTCTACCTTGGCAGCTCCTCCTTCTATACTTGGTAGCCCAACGTGCCTCAAACCAGCCCCTCTGATCGTTCGGGGTCAGACTATTTCTGCTGGCAAATTAGTTACTTCATTCATTTACTCATCATCCATTAAGCCCTCTGCCAGATCTAGGATTCAAAGAGTAATGACGGCCGTCAACCTCAGGACAGGCAGAGCCCAGGGGAAAGCAGGCAGTTATATAGATAATTAGTAAAAAGAGTAGTAGAGGATTGCAGAGAATAACCCAGCAGAGAGAAGGATCATTCAGCCCAGCCTAAGGGTGGTGGGAAAGATCAGAAGGAGATAACTATTGAGGTGAGCCTTACGGAAGGAAAAGGTCTTGGTCACAGAAATTGTGGTGGGGCATGTGAAGGTTCTTCCAACCAGGGAGCATGATGTGAGCAACATAGCACAGCAAGAAACAATGTGTGTGTGTGTGTGTGTGTGTGCGTGCGTGTGTGTGTGTGTGTGTGTGAAGAATGACAAGAAAATGACATTTCAGAGCTCAAAGCACAAGGCTAGAAGAAGGAGAAGTAAATCGTGAGAGGTATGGGCCAAATCAGATCACATGGGGCTTTGTCTGCCAAATTAAGAAGGACAGGCTGTCCTGTATGGTGTGGGGAATCACCACGTAATTTTAGGGAGGCAAATTGGACAACCAGACCTTTGTTCGACAGCTTTATGGATTGGATTTGAAGGCAACACAGCTGGAGAAGTGGAAACAGGTCAGAGGTTGTCAGTCTGGGGTTGGTCAGGAAAAGAAGTTGCTGGAAATACCGTGTAAGTAAAGGGGTTTGGTATGGGGATGAAGAATTCAAAAAAGTACTAAAGATGGAAGAGGAAGATGCGAGAAAGTTGTAGCCAGAAAGTCAGGGGCATAGCCGCTGAGGACCTTATCCTGATGTGTGGAAATGGGTGGGTTTCGACAAGTTTGCTGGTAAACCGCTGTGAATGGGGGGATTCTCTGGACAAATGCCCACCAGTTTTCTTAACCTGCGGCAGCAAAACGGGGTTTGTCAAGAAGTCTGAGCAGCTGCTACAAATCTGGAGTCTGCCCGTGTGTCTGCCCCCTTGACCTTCAGGGAACAATGGCCTGTCTTCACTTGCCCAAGGTCTCTTAAGTCCAATACAGAGAAGGATTTCTGAGAAATGTAGTCCCTGGTGTGCCCTCTGCATTGGAGACAAAGGTCTAGGCTGAGGCAAATGGATAACTGACCATCAAGTTCAGAGGTCGAGGTGAGAGACGTCAAAAATCTGGACTCGAAGGTCACGGACAAGTGACAAAGGGATAAATTCAAATAAATTCATAAAGTTACATTCATAAATCCATAAGGTTAAATTATAATAATTGTGTGGGCCACAGGTGGAGGTAAGAAAGAGGTAAAGAAAGAATCGTGGATGTTTCTTAGGCATTTAGTTCGTATTCCTGGGTGGATGCTGAAAACACCAAATGACATAGAGAACTGAAGTGGGGGTGGTTTAGAGGGAAAAAATAATATACGCTGTGTGGTTTTGAGGTGAGGAGATACAGCAAAAAGCTGTACCTTTGAGGGGCGCCTGGGTGGCTCAGTCGGTTAAGCGGCCGACTTCGGCTCAGGTCATGATCTCGTGGTCCATGAGTTCGAGCCCCGCGTCGGGCTCTGTGCTGACTGCTCAGAGCCTGGAGCCTGTTTCAGATTCTGTGTCTCCCTCTCTCTCTGCCCGTTCCGTGTTCATGCTCTGTCTCTCTCTGTCTCAAAAATAAATAAGTGTTAAAAAAAATTTTTTTAAATAAAAAAAAAGCTGTACCTTTGAGACTTTGAAGACAGGCATAACGACACAAATCTTGGAATCATTAGAATCTAAGTAAGAGTTGAAGCAGTGAGAGTGGGTAATATTGTATAGCAGAGATTTGAGAATAAGAAAAATAGTAGAATAGTGTGGAATCCAGTTTAAGGAATCCATAAAGTATGCTGAGCAGAAAAGTAAGAGAATGATATGAAAATCAAGAAGGTAGAAGCCAAAGAAATAAAGCCTTGAAAGAAGAAAGGAGAAAGTAGATACTTAATACAGCATCTCTTTTTTTTTAACGTTTATTTTATTTTTGAGAGAGAGCATGCGAGAGCAGGGTAGGGGCAGAGAGAGGGAGACAGAGGATCCGATCCAAAGCAGGCTCCATGCTGTAGCTCAGAGCCCCACGCGGGGCTCGAACTCATGAACCGTGAGACCATGACCTGAGCCAAAGTCAGATGTTTAATTGACTGAGCCACCCAGGTGCTCCATTCATACAGCATGCATTCAACAATGACTGGAAAATGTCCATTGGATTCAGTAGAATGTCATTGGTGTCTTTGCTGAGGATAGTTTCAATGGAGTTGTAGGGTCAGAAGCTATGTTGCTTTAGGTTGGGAGTAAATGTGAGATACAGAAATGGAAATAGAGACTAGAGACTATATTTTGATACATGTGCCCGTGAAGGAGATGAACAGTTAACTAATAGCTGGAGAGGGGTGCAGGACTGAGGGAAAGTCTCTCCCGCCTCCTCCCTTCTTATTCCTCTTCTTCTTTCCTTCCTTTCTAACAATAGTGGCTTTTTCTTCATTTGCAAACTGAGGACAACACCTGGAGTACGTGAAATGCCCAGTTTGATAAGGGTATGAGCAGGTCCGGGCAAAGCTTTTGGGGGGCGGTATGAGCTTTTACCACTGCCCTCCTTGGATCCCATTACGAAGGCAACACCCTACCTTGTGAGGTTCAGGTGCAATTGCAAACTATAGTATTGGCAGTTAACATAATCTATGTTATCCAAAAATGTACTTACCTCAAAGTTGCTTAATCTTCTTTCAGAATCAGAAATATTAGAAAAGAATATGATGGAAAGCCTGAAAACGTAGAAGCATTGCAAGGTAAAGAGAAAAACTTCATTGTTTTGATGTTGTTTTTAAAATTTTTTTTTTTACATTTATTTATTTTTGAGAAACAGAGTGAGACAAAGCGTGAGTGGGGCAGGGGCAGAGAGAAAAAGAGACACAGAATCTGGAATCTGAAGCAGGCTCCAGGCTCTGAGCAAGCGGTCAGCACAGAGCCTGATGCGGGACTCGAACCTGTAGACTGTGAGATCATGACCTGAGCCGAAGTTGGACGCTCAACCGACTGAGCCACCCAGGCGCCCGATGATGTTTTTAATGAAAATAATTTTTTTTTTGCTTCCTGAAAATACAAATAGTCATAGTGCAAAATCAGAGGATGAATATAGATAAAAAGAAAAAAATTTTTTTTAATGTTTTTTTTTCAGCGTTTATTTATTTTTGGGACAGAGAGAGACAGAGCATGAACGGGGGAGGGGCAGAGAGAGAGGGAGACACAGAATTGGAAACAGGCTCCAGGCTCCGAGCCATCAGCCCAGAGCCTGACGCGGGGCTCGAACTCACGGACCGCGAGATCGTGACCTGGCTGAAGTCGGACGCTTAACCGACTGCGCCACCCAGGCGCCCCAAAAAGAAAAATTTTTAAAAACCACATTTCTGCTATGAGGGATAGTCCTCGATAATATATTTACATATAGTATTTAAAAAAACAGGACTGTACTAATTATGCTGGGGTTTTTTCATTTGATTTAAATTCAAGTTAGTTAATATAGTGTTATAATGATGTCAGGAGTAGAATTTAGTGGCTCATCAGTTACATATAACACCCTGTGCTCATCCCAACAGGTGCCCTCCTTAATGCCCATCACCCATTTAGCCCATATCCCCAGCCCCCTCCCCTCCAGCAACCCTCAGTTTGTTCTCTGTATTTAAGAGTCTCTTACGGTTTGTCTCCCTCTGTTTTTACATTATTTTTCCTGCCCTTCTCCATGTTCATCTGTTTTGTTTCTTAAATTCCACATATGAGTGAAATCATATGATATTTATCTTTCTCTGATTGACTTATTTTGCTTAGCATAATACCCTCCAGTTCCATCCACATAGTTGCAAATGGCAAGATTTCATTCTTTTTGACTGCTGAGTAATACTCCATTGTGTGTGTGTGTGTGTGTGTGTGTGTGTATGTATATATATATATATATATATATATATATATATATATATATACACCACATCTTTATCCATTCATCCATCGATGGACATTTGGGCTCTTCCCATAATTTGGCTATTGTCGATGGTGCTGCTCTAAACATTGGGGTGCATGTGCCCCTTTGAATCAACATTCTTGCATCCTTTGGATAAATACCTAGTAGTACAATTGCTGGGTCGTAGGGTAGTTCTATTGTTAACTTTTTGAGGAACCTCCACACTGTTCTCGAGCGGCTGTGCCTGTTTGCGTTCCCACCACTTAGGCAAGTTTATAATCTGTGACTTAGATTTGTCAAACGGAGCTTGAAGTATCACCAGCATTGTTTTTACTTTCAGAGAACTTTCCATCATCTGTTTTGGGCAGCGGTTTGCCTGGTTTTTATATTCTCTGGCAATAGAATTCCATCTGTTGTCAATCTTGAGAGAATCTCTAAAAGTTCTAGGATGCTAATGGACCTCTAGTGTTTCTCCATGGAGTCAGATAATTTTTCAAATATTAAAGAAAAACACGATCAAGTCCTAAGCACTCATATAAAAAAAAAAAGTGCCTGTGACATGTCCTGGGTCCCAGCAGACCCCCTCTAGAGGCCACGTCCATACTTTTGTCATAAGGAACAGAACAGTGACCAGTGCCTGGGGAAACTTTACGATCCTCTCCTCAACTGGTCCACCCTCCCTCCAAATATCGAATAAATACCCCTTCCCTCTATATCTGGCCCTTCTGTCTCCGCTCTGGGAGCCTCTGTGAGAATGTTCTTCCACACCGCTTTCCTTTACCCAGGAAGCAAATACTCTCTTTACTCTGCTTTATTCCTGGTAGCAAAGGCTATTCTTTAACATCAAATTGATATACTCATTGACACTCAAAGGATTTGGGCAGGGAGAAAGGCAGACATTTATTTCTCAGTCTTGATCCAATTTCTCCAGAGAAATTAAGGGTTTTTTTCTTCATAAATAGACACAACTAAAGACGTCATCTTACAGGGGACATCTCCGAATACCAGTGAAATGAAGTGCTAAGATACATTTGACTCTTGTGACTTTTTTAAGGTTCATTCCATCTGAATATGGTCCAAAGGCTACTTTTCACCTTTTATCCTAAAACAGGCATATTTCTTGACATATATGAAGGACAAGTGACCGCAATCCTTGGACATAACGGCGCTGGTAAATCGACACTGCTGAACATTCTTAGTGGGTTGTCTGTTCCTACGAAAGGTAAGGAAATAGTTTCACAAGCGGCTGATTAAGCAGGCTGTTTACACAGTTGCGTAATTTAGAATAGGAAATATTTATTTCATATTTATATAGATTCATGAGAAAGCTTGTATCTCCGCTCTGCTATTGTTTGCCGTTCCCTGTATTCTTGACATTGCCATAGACCCTGATATTTGTGTGGAGAATAATCTGAATTTCTGAAATTAAATAATCTGAAATTAAATGTATTAATTATACAATTATAAAATGTGAGGTTTCTTCAACTAGTATCCCATATTATCACTCTTCACAGAGTTACTATCCTGGTGGTGAATAAAATTTCTAGGAGTGCCTGGGTGGCTCAGTTAAGAGTTTGACTTCGGCTCAGGTCATGATCTCAACGGTTCATGAGTTCGAGCCCCACATGGGGCTCTGTGCTGACATCTCAGAGCCTGGAGCCTGCTTCGGATTCTGTGTCTCCCTCTCTCTCTGCCCCGCCCCCGCTCACTCTCTGTCTCTGTCTCTCTCTCTGTCTCTCAAAATAAACATTAAAATAAAATGAAATAAAATAAAATTTCTATTTTAGGATCAGCCACTATTTATAATACCCAACTCTCTGAAATAACGAACATGGAAGAAACTAGAATGAACATTGGATTTTGTCCACAATTCAATATTCAATTTGACTTTCTGACTGTGAGAGAAAACCTCAGGCTATTTGCTAAAATAAAAGGGATTCAGTCCAAGGAAGTGGAACAAGAGGTAGGTGAACATATTCGAATTGGTGGCTTTGAAAATACTTTACTTTGCTCCTGACCATATTTTTAGAATTTTTTTATGTTTATTTATTTTTGAGAGAGACAGAGATAGCACGAGCGGGGTTAGAACAGAGAGAGAGGGAGACACAGAATCTGAAGCAAGCTCCAGGCTCTGAGCCATCAGCACAGAGCTCGACGCAGGGCTCGAACCCACAAACCGTGATATCATGACCTGAGCCAAAGTTGGTCGCCCAACTGGCTGAGCCACCCAGGCGTCCCTCGTGACCATATTTTATTTTAACTATTACTTTATTTTTTCATAAATAAAGTTGATGAAGTTCTTAGAATAGATTTCTCCTAATTATTAGAAAAACTGATTGAAGTAAAATATTTTGTATTATGTAGATGGGTTTTTTTTGATAGGTGAAAAGAGTCATAATGGAATTGGACATACAAAACACTCAAGACGTTATTGCTAAAAAATTGACTGGTGGACAAAAGAGAAAACTGACACTTGGGATTGCCCTTTTAGGAGATCCTCAGGTAAGAGGGAAAAAATTTTTTTTGAAATTAATTTGTACTGAAGGATATCAAGCTATCATTAAAGTCTAAACTCTACCAAATATAAGAGGAAATTTGTGATAGGGGGCCATACAAGCCTCTGGGGAATCCCGTGGAAGGCTGTATTTGAATCTAGGAATTATATGGGTTTCCATGCAACTTTCTGAAGGTCCTCACTTGGAACTGAAAGATACTTTCATACTCTTCCTCGTCTGTAGGTTTTGCTGCTGGATGAGCCAACTACTGGACTGGATCCTTTTTCAAAGCACCAAGTTTGGAACCTCCTCAAGGAGCGGAAAACAAACCGTGTGATCCTTTTTAGTACCCAGATTATGGATGAGGCTGACATCTTAGCTGGTGATTCTTGGCTTCTTTCTTCTAACTAGTTATTTAAGGACTTAACATGAGAGATATTGTCTATAGTCTTTTTTTTTTTAAAGAGAATCTTGCTTAAAGTCCATTTGAGTAATGACATTCTAAAGATGCACTTTGCTTCAGAGGGATGCTGATCTCCCCATGAGTTCTTAATAGCAAGCACTCCCCCTGAGTTCTTAGACCCGTGCTTGATGTATCTTCTTGTCTGTAACTTTTTTCACTGTCTACATTAATCACAAGTACATTTAAAATTTTTTGAAACTCCAATATTAACTTTCATATAGTTTTTTGTTATTGGGTAGAAAAAACTTTTCGCTGGGAAAACTTTCTAAATTTACAAGCCTTCGTTGCCTTCTTAAGAGGATCTTTGTTTCACTAATCGAGGGTACGAAGATGCAATATTGGAGAATGTTCTGCCTAGGACATAGTGGCAGGTGGAGGACTAGTTTCAGTGAGCCAGAAAAGGGTATGGAAGAAGAATCTGGAACAAATTAAGTCAGAAACGACGCTGTGAAAAGAAGAGAAAGTTTACTGTCTGACGTGCAGTACGATCCTATACTAAGTTTCCTTAAAATATACTTGACTTCCATGTCCACTACTTCCTGCCTCAATAAAGCTATGAAACAAGCTATCCCCAAACTTAGTGTCTTGAGTCAATAAGCATTTATTTAGTGCATAAGTTGGAGAGTTGGCAATTTAGGGTGGGCTCACTTAGAGAGATTTTCCCATCTTTGACTGGGTTCACTTACTTATGTCTGGTAGTTGAATGGCCATTGGCAAGGCCCGTTGGATAACCTAAGGTGACTTAGGTGACAGCCCCACTCTAGATGTATTTCATCTTCCAGCAGACTACCCCAGGCATTCTCATGGCAGGGACTAAGGCTCTAGAGACCAAGTCCCAATGCATAAGCCCATTTCAAGCCTCTATTGGCCAAAGTAGGCTAACATGGCATTGGCCAAAGAAAATCGCATGGTGGAGGCAGCTATCAAGGGGTAGAGCAGATCTCCTTGATCATGGTGAGAGAACACTGCAAAGTTACATAGTAAAGTATGTGCATGAAGGGAGAGTTGAAGATTGGGCCTCCTTGTAATGTTTTATGCCATTGGATAACCCGTGAGGGATGCAGTGAATTTCTGAGTCCTGCTTCAAAGTAGGCATAGGGATGAGAAATGGTGCTGTACCCAGGAGCTCAGTCATACGAGACTACATTCATACTAAAAAACCCATTCAGTGTGTTGGTCTCCAGAGCAGAGAATATACCCATATAAGGAATTCACATAATTTATTCTTTCTTTCTTTCTACTCAGATAGGAAAGTGTTTCTGTCTAATGGGAAGTTGAAATGTGCAGGGTCATCTTTGTTTCTGAAGCAAAAATGGGGTATTGGATATCATTTAAGGTAATGTATTCTGGGAGTAACTTTAAAAAAAATTTTTTTTAATGTTTATTTATCTTTGAGCGACAAAGAGATAGAGTGTAAGCAGGGGAATGGCAGAGAGAGAGGGGAACACAGAATCCAAAGCAGGCTCTAGCTCTGAGCTGCCAGCACAGAGCCTGATGCAGGGCTCCAACTCATGAACCGTGAGATCATGATCTGAGTCAAAGTCGGACACTTAACCGACTAAGTCACCCAGGCGCCCATGGGAGTAGCTCTTTAATATGACTGTCGATACAAGGGGTGGCATTTCGTGTAATCCTCTAGAGGTATAAGAAAACCAACCTAATATTTGGTGGAAATTGATTTACAATAAACAGTACAATGTATCTCCCTCATTGACATGTTCCTTGTTGGTTGTTTCTTGGTTTTAAACATGTAGATTTCCAAATGCTTATACATCTTTCAATAAAACATTTCTTGGCTAATATATAAAAATTTATAATTATGTTTTCAAAAAGCAATAATTTAAAAAAAATTTTTAGTTTATTTTTTGAGAGAGAGAGAGAAAGAGTGGGAGAGAGTTAGTGTGGGAGGAGTGGGGGGTGGGGGAGGAGGTGTGGAGAGAGAATCCCATACAGGCTCTGCACTCTCAGTGCAAAGCTCTACGTGGGGCTCAAACTCAGAAACCATGAGATCATTACCTGAGCCAAAATCAAGAATCGGATGTGTAACCAACTGAGCCACCCAGGCACGCCCCCCCCCGAAAAAGCAAGTGATTTTTAATGAAACAATTGGCCCTGAAGGTCTGAAATTGTGTTCCAAGTCATCTTTATGTGTCAGAATCAACTTTGATGTACCACGTGGGATAATTTAGAAAGCACAGCATATCAACAAGCAAGTTATTAGCATGAATAGAAGCCATTTGCTACAAAAAAAGCAATTATTTATTAAAAACCCTATTAATTTTTTAATGATCCAGAAGTAATGTTTCATGTACTTTACATCCTATCATGATTTTATATATACATATCTCAATATATATTTTATTTATTTATATATAATATGTAAATACATATATATATATATATATATATATATATATATATATATATATACCAGCCTGCTGTCTATCTATCCATATCATATGTTTACTGAAATTTAAACTTACTTTGGTTACATTTCAGGAAGTTGGCTGGGGGTTTGGAATTGACATGTAATATCTGTATTTTTTCCCATTTAAAATAATTCAAACAAGGCTACCATTTAGCACTTGGAAGTAGGATATCTGATTTCTGGGAACCTGATTCCTGAAGTTAGCAGGAGACGCCTGTAATATATTCAAATTATTTAATGGAAAACTGTCTTGTGATGAGCCATGGTGTTGGAGAAGAATTCAAAAGACTTCTGCTTCTTTTGTAACCTTAGTTTACGCAGGAATGAAATGTGTAATCTGGAGAGAATCACATCCCTCATTAAGCGGCACGTCCCTGATGCCAAGTTAAGAGCAGAAAGTGAAGAAAAACTTGTGTATCTTTTGCCCTTGGAAAGAACAAACAAGTTTCCAGGTAACTTACTATATGGTCGCAGAGACTACAGCTAAGTGTCCATGCATTCTGTCTTCTGTCAGTTGGATTTGAAAGCTTATACCCATGAAAATATTTATTCCTAAGAGCTCTGCCTCCTGTTTTCAACATAATGAAGTGTGTTATCAGATACATGGTTTTCATGTGAGATCAACTAAAATTTCCATGAATGTATTTCACTGAGAAACCCAGATTTGCTCTCTTTGTCAGCATTCAATGAAGCTTTGAAATATCTCTTTTCTGAAAGAGCAAAAACTTTTCGTTTCTGTTAGAGACACAGATTAAATAAGGCCTTACTATTTTTTTTATTTAAAAAAATTTTTTTAACCTTTATTGATTTTTGGCAGACAAAAAGAGACAGTGTGAGTGGGGGAGAAGCAGAGAGAGAGAGAGAGAGAGAGAGAGAGAGAGGGAGACAGAATCTGAAGCAGGCTCCAGGCTCTGAGCTGTCAGCACAGAGCCCAGCTCGGGGCTTGAACTCACAAATCACGAGATCATGACCTGAGCCAAAGTCAGATGCCTAACCGACGAGACCACCCAGGAGCCGCTTGATGACTTTTTAAGTAGACATACATACTCACACATGGCCATGGTGATACAAGAAATGTTAAAGCTTCTGAAATAAAAAAGAGATTTAAAATAATAAAATTGATTTGAAGGACCAGAGAACATGGGGATGTTCTTATTGGATTATTGTGGCAGCTTTAATTTGAAAATGCTTTTAGATTTATCTATTCTGAGTGATCTTTAGGATTTCAGTGTATTTATCAACAATTTTAATTGCATTAATTTATTACTTTCTTCTTTTTAGATCTTTACAGGGATCTTGAAAAGTGTTCTAATCAGGGCATAATGAATTATGATGTTTCCATGACAACTCTGAATGAAGTCTTCTTGAATCTAGAAGGCAAATCAACAATTGATGAGCCAGGTATAATAATGCGTGTCTAGCAGAAAATTAAGAAAGAAAAAAACAGAAAATGACCATGTATTGTCATATTTGTAGATTTTTATGTGGAATTCTGCCTAGAATGTCTATTAGGTATAAAATAGAGTTGCCTGCTTTTAAAAGAATCATAGTTATTTTATTTTTATTTAAATTTTTGTAGTGTTTATTTATTTTTGAGACAGAGAGAGAGAGCACATTCGAGCAAGTGGGGGAGGAGCAGAGAGAGAAGGGGACAGAGGATCCAAAGCGGGCTCCACACTGACAGCAGAGAGCCTGATGCAGGGCTTGAACTCATGAACCACGTGATCATGACCTGAGCCAAAGTCAGACGCTTAACTGACTAAGCCACCCAGGCGCCCCTAAAAGTATTGTAATTATTTTATACCTAACATTATCAGACCTGGTGCTGGGTAATTACTTTGTAACATTTGTCTCCCTCTTATGGCAGTAACACTCACATCCCTTTGCAATGCCCACTTGTCCTTTATCATCAATAGCTTCCTGCTAATGGCATGAGTCCTGGCTTTGTCTCTTACCTGTCATTCTCTATAAAGATGTACTCTTACTTAGCTCGTAAATTAATTCTCATTAATGTATTAACAACAGGTAACTCGATAAGATGATATGTTCCCTTAGTTCGGTTTGTAATAATAATCATTAGAGGCATTTCGGGGCTAACTATGTGCCAGCCATTGTGCTCAGCTGTTGGATTATGTTGTTCTTCATTCCCATCATAACTGTGTTATGCAGGGAGAACACTAAGATTTGGAGAAGTTGAGTGATTAGCCAAGACATAACAGCTGCCACGAGGCATATGTGGGATTTGAACAAGAGGTCTTTCATGGACTTTCTATTCCTTAAAACCAGTGTCTTGAAATAGTCACTGGGGTGTTAGTCATCAGTAATTCTGTGGAGGAGCTCCAGATGACAGAGCAGACCTTTTAGAAACTCAGTTACATACATTTATCCTCGTGTTTTCGCATAAAACTCGCTCTGCAAAAATCCCTTGGTAATACGCTGCTATTGGATGAAAGAATAAATGATTCCCAAGAAGCCTAACTCAGTCTCAAAAGTTAATATACTCACTCATTGGAATTGGATCCATTATATTTGTCTGAAGGACACATTTTCAATATAAGAGTTATGGATATCAGTAGCTTAACTTATTAAAAGTACTGTTTCAAAATATTCTGGTGTTGTTTTCAAAGTTTCTAAAGAGAAAGTACAAATAGCGTAGCCCGTTATAATGGTTTACTACATGGCTACAGATGTTGGCATTTGGAAACAGGAGAAAGTCAATGAGACAAGAGATGCTGGAACTGAGTCTGAAATGCAACAGGCTCCTTGCTCTCTTCCTGGATTGAGAAAGGCCATCAGTACCAGAACTCTCTGGAGACGACAGGTGTGTGCAATGGCAAGGCTTCGCTTCTTAAAGTTAAGGCACGAGAGGAAACTTCTTTTGTCCTTGTAAGTATCAGATGGCTTTCTTTTTGTTGAGTCTACTTTATTTATTTATTTTGAGAGCGAGAGAGAGCAAACAGGGGAGGGACAGAGACCGAGGCAGAGAGAGAATCCCAAGCAGGCTCTATCTACACTGTTAGCAGAGATCTTGATGCGGGGCTCAAACTCACAAACCATGAGATCATGACCTGAGCCGAAATCAAGAGTCAGACACCGAACCAACTGAGCCGCCCAGGTGCCCCAGTATCAGACTACTTTAAATCTGTCTAGTGAATATGAGCAGAAAAGTTCAAACATGAAGAAAACAAGTCTATTAATTTCTTCATGTGTTTAATAAATGTTTTTCCAGTGCTTATAGTACTATCCTACAGAAGTGAGTACAACTGAAAAGGCCTTTAGACTTATATCGTGTGGGGAAGAAAAATACTAATTAAATAATTACACAATAAATATGTTAATCATTTATTATGTCACAAATCCTTATTGAGGCTTGTTATGTGCTAGGCATTGTTTTAGGTGCTATGGTGTTTACCTTCTGGCTGGGAGGAAAAGATAACAAATAACAAATATAGAAACTAAATAAATTATATGGTAGGTGACACAAAATAGAGTAAAGGGATGGGAAGGGCTGGTGGGAGTTAGGGGTTCGTTATAGTTCTAAATAAGGTGATCAGTGTTGGCCTCTTTGAAATGGTCACATTTGAGCCAAGACTGGAAAACGTGAAGGGATTAGTAAATAGGAGGGAGAGAACCCCAGTTTAGAGCAGAAAGCATCAATCGTATTTGGCAAAAAAGGGAAGTCATGAAAGGTTTTAAGATGAGAAGATCTGAAAATAGATAACTCTTTCGAGGTGCTTGGCCATGGAGGGAAGTAGAAAGATAGGTAATAGCTGAAGAGAGATTGAAGTCGGGAAGTTTCTTTTTTCTTCCTTTGTTGTTGCCTCCCCCCCCCCCCACCCTTAATCAATGGGAGACATTAGAAAATGCTTCAGCCATGGTAAGAATATGCCAGTAGGATGAAAACAATGAAAGATGAGCTAACAAAGCAAGGTGTCAGGGTGGGCGGCAAAGGTCTGGGTTCAGAGCAGTATTGAGAAGAACTGAGCTTTGGTAGTGAGCAGAGATAACATCTATTACAGCAGAAGGACAGACTGAGGGGATGGAAATGTTTTCTGTCCTTGGAGGGGAGGTGATAAGATCGGCGAGAGTTTGGACTTCATTTTTCCCCTGTGAAGGGAGAAGGTGGTAGAGCCTGCGGTCTGATGCGAAAGAAGTCGTTGCAAAGAGTGGACTCACCAAGTTTAATTAGAGAAACAAAAGGATTACTTGAGAGATTTCCAACTGGTAGTTTGAACTGGAAGAATGCATTCTAGGACCTGAAAACTGTGCATTAAATATGGCATCTAGTTTCATGAAAATTAAAGTATACACAAAACAACAGCTGATGCAAGTTAAAATGGTACTTGAAATTGTACACATTGCAAGTTTGAGGGCAGTGTGAAATAAGGCTTCTTTCCCTTTAAAACTATGCAGATAGGCTGTTAGAGGCTCCCGATATCCCATCCAATGTTTTCCCTGTTGTCCTGATCAACCAGCACACCCACCAGAGGAACCCACTTGGATTTCACCTTCTCTTTTGATGCTCTTATTATCCTTGGAAATCTCGCAGTGTGATATGATTTATGAAAAATTTTGAGCCCTCTTTCAGATTAACGTCATTGTCATTTTATGTAACTAACCGCCATATTTGTATGTTGAATTTCCAAAAGTTGGCATTTCTATGGCATGTTTTGTGACTTAAATAGTTGGAGGGAAGATGTTTAAGACTTGCATTTTAATTTTCTTTTACTTAGGTTACTGTTACTTGGTATTCCTTTAATCCCTACCATTTTTGTGAAGATAGCAGTTGCATTATCTCATTCCACTCATTGTCGGGAGCTCTCATCCAGTATGTATTTTCTTTCTCTGGAACAACCCTCACAGACTCCTCTTACCAGTCTATTGGTCATCAACAATACAGGTGAGAAAGGGATTAAATCTACTCTTGGTTTTTATCATCAAAGATCTTTTGAAACACAAACCCGAGCAGCAAAAAAGACCTATATTAAAAATAGCTTGAGAGGCAAGGGGGAGAAGCAGTGTGTGTGTCCAGAGCTTGCTTTGTTTTCAAATTAGGGAAATTGATAACATGTTTCAAACCAAGAAAAGTAATGGACATAATGGATAATATCAAATTACCTTCATCTCATGAAGATGTCTTGAACGGGTCCCTCGTACAGTAAATATCACTGCAGAGTTGGCCACATACAACAGGTTAGATAATGAGTAGGACCGATTTGTATCATCAGTAGAACAAGCCTAGCTTAGGAGGTTTGTATTTTGTGTATAGTATTTGTAGCTACAAACATTACAGACATCTGGCAGAGTTTATAAAAATCGCTAATAAAAAGTTTTATTTCTGTGAGAATTGCAAATCTAGCCCCCAGGAATAAATCCTTTTCCCTTCATAAGAAGTACAAAATCCGCGAACATATTTCTGAAAGGAGTCTGTTGCACTCAAGACAGTAGACCACATTTCATTGTCCCAGCATCGGAATTAATCTCAGGATATTCTCAGAGAGTGAAGGTCCTTATCATGTTATCCTGGGCATTCCTTAACATGAGAAGACATCTTGGCTATTTTAAAGCTTAGACGTTGGTTTCCTTGATGTTATTCTGCCTTCCTTCGTTGATTACATTAGGATCAAATATTGAAGACTTTATGCAGGCACTGAAGCGTCAGGATATACTTCTGGAAGTAGATGATTTTAGAAATAGAAATGGCTCCGATGATCCTTCCTACAATGGAGCCATCATAGTGTCCGGTGACCGGAAGGTATGTTTGCATCCACGTACTATTGAATCATGAATGGGGTCTTGCTACCTTCTAATACTTGAGATCTATGGAGAAGCAACTCAACTCTTGAGTCCTTGTTGAGTTAAAGTATGAAATTGTAATCCTTTAAAGAGCACCCGTTTCTATCTCTTAAAGGGATCATCTTTTATTCGTGATTTGTTTTTTATTTTTTAAAGTTTATTTATTTTGAGAGGATGGGGGGAGGGCCACAGAGAGGGAGAGCAAGAAAATTCCCAAGTAGTCTCCGCATTGTCCGCACAGAGTCCTATGTGGGGCTTGAACTCATTCACTGCGGGATCATGACCTGAGCCAAAACCAAGAGTCAGAAGCTTAACCAGCTGAGCTACCCAGGCACCGTTATTAATGATTTTATTTGTTATAAAAGCAATGCTGTTTTGCAACAGCATGGATAGATCTTGAGGGCATTAGGCTAAGTGAAACAAAACAGAGAAAGCCCAATACTACGTGGTATCACTTATAAGTAGAAAAAAAAAGTCAAACTCCTAGAAGCAGAAAGTAGAAAAGTGGTTGCCAGGGGCTAAGGGTGGGGAAAATAGGGATAGGCTGGTAAAAGCGTATAAGCTTTCAGCTATAAGATAAATAAGGCTTGGGGCGCTTCAGTGGCTCAGTCAGTTGGGCGTCTGACTTCGACTTCAGCTCAGGTCATGATCTCACGTTTTGTGGGTTCCAGCCCCGCGTCAGGCTCTGTGCTGACAGCTCAGAGCCTGGAGCCTGCTTCAGATTCTGTGTCTCCCTCTCTCTCTGCCCATCTCCCACTTGCACTCTGTCTCTCTCTCTCTCTCAAAAATAAGTAAACATTAAAAAAAAGATAAATAAGGTTTCAAGACCTAATGTGTAATGTGGAAACTATAGTTGATAACACTGTATGGTATAATTGTAATTTGCTGAGTGGAACTTAAATGTTCATATATATTATATATAATATAAGTGTTCAGACATATAATATATATGCACACACATATACATTTGAGGTGATGGAAATGTTAACTAGATGGGAGGAATCTTTTCACAATACATATGTATGTCAAATCATTATGAACTACATTTTAAGTAGATTAAAATGTTGTTTGTCAATTACACCTCCATAAAGCAGAAAAAAGGCAACACATTTTTAATAGGGAAATTAAAACATTACTGGGATATGTAATACAGAAGGGAAAATTCTCTAAATAATTTCATTTCTTTATTTTCCCATATTATTTCTGTTGTTTGGTAAATGTCTTCTACACACTTTTCCTTTATAAAAATACATTATTTTTAGAACAATCTCATATTCTAAGACATATTTCCTAAATTGGAATTGTATTAGAGGGCCCTGAAACTCTTTCTGTCACATAAAATATAAATCGTTGACATCCTTCCATGTTAGTGAATGTTCATCTATTTCATTTATAGAATAAGTCATTTGGATTACCAAAATAATGCATTCTTACAACAATTCAAAAAGATTGAAGTGTCAAAGAAAAACTAATAGTCTCCTTCTCACCCTAATTCCACCCTGGTCCTTTATAAGTTGTACAGAAAGTATGATTGCTTTAAGAATTTAAAACTTATATTTGTGTGTCTTTTTTTTTTTTTTAAGGATTACAGATTTTCAGTTGCGTGTAATACCAAGAGAATGACTTGTTTTCCTGTTCTTATGGGAATTGTTAGCAATGCCCTTCTTGGAATTTTTAACTTTACCGAACTTATTAAAACAGAGAGAAGCACATTTCCTTTTGTAAGTACAGTATTCACTTATATAAGAGACTATTTAATGAGGGATAAAGGGGGAGAACTCTATAGCTTACCACCTGAGTTTGAGTCCTGTTTCTGCTATTTATTAGGAACTTTCTTAGCCATTCCTTGCTTCACTGTCTTCATCTATAAAATGGGGAATATAATTGTATCTACTATATATAGTTATTGTGAGGATTAAATCCGTTTCCTCAGCGCCTAGAACAGAAGCCTGACCTTTTTCATTCATTCTACAAATATTTCTTGAGTGTCTACCTGATACTTAGAGACTCGTTTTATCACTGGCCTCATCCTTCAGTCTAACATCTTATCTAATCGGGGCGTTTGGGTGGCTCAGGTGTTTGAGCCTCTGACTCTTGATTTCTGCCCAGGTCATGATCTCATGGTTCGTGGGGTCGAACCTGCATTGTGCTGTTGGCACGGAGCCTGCTTGGGATGCTCTGTCTCCCTCTCTCTCTGCTGCTCCCCTGCTTGCATGAGTGCTCTCTCAAACTAAATAAATGCATTGAAAAAAATAAAATCTTGTCTATTCAAAATTATCCACAGCTCCCCAAGACATAGAACATTAAAAGGGCCAAGATCCAAAGACACTGAAAACTGTAAAATAATAGAGAAAAATAATAGGTCTGTTAAAGAATCTGTCTTGAATAACTCTTCACACTTAACTAGGTACCTAATACATAGTTTCTAAAATCAGTGAATGAATGGACTTGCTTAGAAATCTAGAACACTTACAAAGCTTCAAATGCAAATCCTTAATCTTACATCACTTCTCCCTAGGGGAGTTTATTGAGTATGTGATATACATTGATTAAAGCAAGTGTAGAAAGTATACACCACATCCACCCTCAGCCCCCAATCCTGTGGTATCTCACTGGGGTCCAGGTTTCCTCCACCAGGCATGCCTCCTCCTGGGTCCTCCCTCCCCCCAACACCACAGTGCTACCTCCCAGAATGCTTCCACCTGGGATACCCCCCAGCCATGCCCCCACCACCTGTGCCTCCTGGAGCTGGAGGACTTGGCCCACCATCAGCAGGAACCCCAGGGGCTGGACATCCTGGGCATGGACATTCACGTCCTCACCCATTCCCACAGGTGGGATGCCCCATCCAAGGGTGTCTCAGATGCAGCCAGCCCACCGTGGTCTTTATGGCTTAGGACACCCCCATGCTGGGTCCCCAGGCTCTGGGGGTGGGGGACAGCCACCATCCCGATGGCCACCTGGAGTGCCTCATCCCGGACCTATTCCAAAGGGCATGCCCCCTCGAGGGCCTCCGTTTGGATCTCCCATGGGTCACCCAGGTCCTATGCCTCCACCTGGGATGCGTGGACCTACTCCAGTGATACCTCCTCGTGGATATACTGAGCCTCCGCAACCCCCACCCAGTGGCTACCAGCGGGGGACCCTCCCTCCATCCAGACCCACCACCCTGGCCTCCAGTTCCCCCTGGTGGCCCACTTCAAGGCCCTCTTCCTCAGTGATTTCTCATTCTCTTGCCTCCTGTTCTATTTTCTCGATATTTTTTCAATTCCTTGGACCAGTCACAGTTGCTGTAGCTCCCTAGAGCTAAGGCACTAATCCCTCTTAGGCCTTTTTTTTTAATGTAATTTTTTTTCACAGAAGGTTTTTTTTTTTTAAAGTGTATTTATTTATTTCGGGGGGGGGGGCGGGGAGAGCGAGAACAAGTGGGGGAGGGGCAGAGAGAGAATCCCAAGCAAGCTCCTCACTGCCAGCACAGAGCCCAATGTGGGGCTTGAACTCACCAAGCGTTGGTCCTAAGTGTTTTGCAAATGCACAGAGAAAATAAAACTAAACTCCTTGTTTAAGGGGGAAAAATGTGGAGAGTAAATAGACAGATAGATCACACTGAAATTTATGAGAATATACAATCCAACTCTAAAATTATAATTATTTAACAGTTCTGTGGTGTTTTCTCTATCATTTTATTTTATTTACTTTTTTGAAGTTTACTTACTTATTTTAAGAGAGAGAGAGAGAGAGAGAGCACAAGTGCAGCCCGTGATTCCTGGCTTGAACTCATGAACCATGAGATCATGACCTGAGCCACATCAAGAGTTGGATGCTCAACTGACTGAGCCACCCAGGCGCCCCATTTTTTCTCTTTCGTTTTAAAGTCTGAAGTGTCCTTTTGGGTCTTGGCTCTTTTCTGTTTTGTGTCTTATGAGATACAGTGCAGTTTTTGATTATATACGATTTTAATAACTGTCCTCAGCCTTCAAGTAATTCCTAACAGGTGTGTTTAATTATTGTAGATAAAAAAGGGAAAAATGGTGGAAATTGGGTGAATGTTTGCAAGTATATGCATAGTGGTTGTAGAGAATGAAATTTTTATAGTAAGAAATTAATATAATGGCACTTCTAGTTTTTTTTGCCTATGAAATAAGGCCATTTCTGTACTCTTTTTTTCTTTTTTCCCAGTCCATTGTTATAACTGTAATACATTACCCTGTCTGGAAAACAACTTAGATTTATAGTAAGACCCTTCCATGCCTTAAAGATTAATTTAAATATTTCTAGATGTCCAGAAGTGTTTTACGCAGGAAAGATTTGCTCTCCTCTAATTATATTTCACAGGTAGGGACAAGAACAGCTTCAAGTTCAAGAGTTTTAGAGGCTATTATCTATAATTCATCTACTTGGAAGTAGGGAACTGGAATAAGCAGTCTCTCTGCTTCAGAGACTATCAGTGCAGCTCCAAAGAGTATATGTCTTTGCTTAACAATTACTAGATGTAAATATGAAAAAGAACCTGCTCACAATCTCTCGATACATGCCTATGAATTCAGATTTTGAATTTCTGTTGATATCGTGCAGTTCCTGGGAATGGAGCCTGCTATTTAGGGTAGCAAAACATGGCCACTTCTGCCTGTGTTTGCTTTTTTTTTTTTTTTTTAGTGTTTATTTACTTTTGAGAGAGAGCACGAGTGAGGGAGAGGCAGAGAGAGAGGAGGACAGAGGATCGGAAGAAGCGGGCTCTGCTCTGACAGCAGACAGTCCAACAGTCACAAACTGTGAGATCATGACCCGAGCCAAAGTCAGACACTTAACTGACTGAGCCACCCAGGCACCCCTGTCTGTGTTTGCTTCTTAAATTAGGTATATGCTTCCATTCTGAAGTTCTCACTATCTCATATCTTACGACTATGTTTGATTGCATGATATGTAACAATTTCAATAGCTTACAGGTGTGTTTTGAACTTCCAGAATGGCGTCTTAGTGGAATTTGGTTTTGTGAATGGGCCTTTATTTTTGCTGGTCCTTGCAAACTGCCTTTCTCCTTACATTGGCATGAGCAGCCTCAGCGATCGCAAAGTAAGAGGGGGTATGGGAGGGGAGGAGGACAAAGATGATTTTCTCTGACTTCAAAAATTAGAATTTCACTGCTGTATACACACAGGATAGTTCTTCAAGAAAAATGTGTCTACACATAAATTATGTCGTTGTTCTAGTCTCATTATAGATTCTGTCAAATGGTTAATCGCAATGTCAAAGGAGTCAGAAAATTCACTATTCAACACCATGAAATTGCCTCACCTTTAGGGGAATCCTACTAAGTAAACTCTAGAGGTGAAAGTGTGGTGCTTCTTGACCGTGTGTTGTTATTTCACAGTTCCAAAAGGAATGTGTGTGTGTGTGTTTTTTTTTTTAATAGAGCATCAAATATAAGATATACCATGTTTCTGAACTTTTAACAACACTTTTGTAAATCAAGCTTTAAATTTTTATGTTATCGTCATTTTCATTTATCTACATCAAAGAGTAAATCAACTCTACAAATAATCCAGACTTTTCCTGTTGAGCCAATGGCTGTATATTCCCATATTGGACATCAGATACTTAGAGACATGCCCTTCTCCAGTCACAGGGACACGGTGTTTCTCTGGGACGGTATTAGTTGCCTGAGGCCTGATTACCTAGACCTGGGTTAGAAAGTTACTGAAGCTCAGATTCACTATATAAAATAATACAGACAAAAAAAATTACAACATGCTATTTCTAAAATGTATTAAAAGTTTGTATTTTCGCATAAACAAAATACCTTTTCGACCCAACATTTCCAACCCTTCTGTATCCCTTCTGTTTCTTTATCAGCAAAAAACTCAGTCTCAGTTATGGATTTCAGGCCTGTGTCCTTCGGCATACTGGATTGGACAGGCTCTGGTGGACATTCCATTATACTGCTCGATTCTTCTTTCAGTGTATTTAATTAACTGCCTCACAGTTTTGGAAGTCAGATTCCCACTGGTGCTCATGTTTGCTCTTGTAAGTGATCATTTTTTTCACCAGGCCAAAATATAATAGAAACAAACATTCACTTTCATTAGCATTGTATCGTTAACGAAAGGCATGTGTGAGAAAATGGCCTTACACAACCTTATGATCTCATTATCTCCCTGTTCCCTATCCCATACGCGACCTGCCATCTCTAATCTTGCCACTAAATATATTGTTTGCAGGTGGTTTGCATAGTTGGTTGTGCAGCTTCTCTTATATTCTTCACGTATGTGATTTCATTCATCTTTTGCAAGAGAAGAAAAAATAATGGCCTTTGGTGTCTCGGGTTTCTTATTGTAAGTATCTATGCATACATATGCACATTTATATTAATTTTTTTAAGCTTATTTTTAAGAATTCAAAGTTAAGTACAAATACTTAAAAATTTTTAAATGTTTATTTACTTTTGACTGAGAGAGAGAGAGAGAGAGAGAGAGAGAGAGAGAGAGAGAGAGAATGACTGGGAGAGGGGCAGACAGAGAGGGAGACACAGAATGTGAAGCAGGCTCCAGGCTCTGAGCTGTCAGCACAGAGCCCAATGCGGGGCTTGAACTCACAAACCATGAGATCATGACCTGAGCCAAAGTCAGGTGCCCAACCAACTGAGCCATGCAGGCACCCCTAAATACGTTACTTAGAAGAGAATGGAATCACTTCTTTTGTACCTCCATTACCGTTGGACTGTGTTCATGGTTTCAGTATTTCTTGTTCATTTTCTCTCTCCTATTTCCATCTGTTCTTTGAGGTTTCTCTTTTATATCTCTGTTTCTTTGGAGAGAACCAAAATATCTGTAGAAACCCTGGCAGGGCTCACCTGAAAGACTAGATCACTTGGGACAGTCCCTTCATTTTACAGAGTGGGAAGAACTTAAAAGAATCACACCTGAACCCAAGCCTCTCAACTCAGTGTAGTTTTTCTCCTGAATAATTCTACTTATTAAAAAAAAAAAGTGTGATAGGTGACCATATTGACTAGTAATGTAATCAAACAAATAAACATGGAAAAGTTTGATTAATAAATAAAAACATTTATTACATTAGGCACTCTCTGCTGTATTCACTTCCCTATGCCTTGTTGACATCTTGAGCAGATATCATAACTTTCTGACCATTTCAGATAGTAAAATAGCTCATTAAGATTCACTTAAAAGGCCAGCCAAGTCCAAATCATAGCTTTAATCTCAAAAGCTCCATCCCCAACCCCACTTCAGGCATGCCCTTAGTTTGGGGACCAGTGGTGAGAAAGGGAGCAGGGTCTACCCTTTTAATTTTTCTATTTGCTTCTGGGTTTCCCCTTCTCCTGTATGTGGGGACAGGGCAGAGGGTTTAGGGTAAAGAGAGCCAACATCTTACTTCTTTGGGGCTGGTACAGTCACAGTGGCTGGTCTTTGTGGGTAATATCCAAAGGTTTGGATTTAGTGTGGACGGGAATGTCACAAATACAGCCAGTTGGAGAATTCAGTATGCCGGCAGAGATCGTAAAGGCTATTAAATTGCTTCTTAGTCTCTAAGTATCCTCCTTGCAGTACCCAATCATATCATTCGTTGGGTCGATTTTATAAGTGCTTGTGCTACAATAGTCAAATGCCGTAACGAGGTAACGCCTCCTTAACTATTGGAATTAGTCCTTGATCTGTTTGGTTTTTCTCCTCTTATTCATCCCAATATAAAGGTAGGGTTGTCTGTTTCATCCTCTCATTTAATCAGTTTTTGCTTTATATATTTTGAGACTACAGGTGACCCTTGAACAACATGGGAGTTAGGGGAACCAGCCCTCTGCATGGTCGCGATTATGCGTGTAACTTTTGACTCCCCCCCAGATGTATACTGTTGACTGGAAGGCTTACCGATAACATAAGCAGTCGATTAACACATATTATTATGTTATCTGTATTACATACTGTATTCTCACAACAAAGCAACCTAGAGAAAAAATATTATTAAGAAAATCATAAGGAAGAGAAAATACATTTCCAGGACTGCATTTATTGAACAAAAAGTGCATGTATACATGGGCCTGCACAGGTCAAACCCATGTTGTTCAAACCCATATTTTATTTGATCATTCAAGTCTGGAATCATTAGGTAGTGGCCCTATTTATTCTCATAATGGCTTTTGGTCATAAAGTCGATATGTCAGATATTAATATAGGTGTACCAGATTTCTTTTATTTAGCTTTTGCCTGGTAACTCGTTTTGCCACGGGTTTACTTTCAACCTTTGGGTGTCATGCTTTAGTGTCTGTTTGTTGCCAACTGAATATAGTTGGATTTTATTTGTTGTCATTTTTAAATTCAATCTGACAATCTATGCGTTTAATTTAATGAATTTCTTGTGATTGTTTATACACTTCAATTTGGTGATATCATTTTTTACTTCATGGCTTTGTATTTGTGATGTGCATTATGTGGTGGCTTATAGATGGCCATCATCTCTTAGACTTCCTGTGATCTTGTGTGTGTGTGTGTGTGTGTGTGTGTGTGTCTAAATTTCCTCTTATTAGGACAATAGTTTCATTGGATTAGGGCCCACCTCCATGACGTCTTTAATCTTAATGACCTCTTTAAGGACCCCATCTCCAAATACAATCATGTTCTACTGGGCTTAGAACTTCAGTATGTGAATTTGAGGGGACAAAACTCAGCCCATAATATCCTTGATTTTCTTTTCCCCATGCCAAACTTAATGGATCCTAAAGTTAATCAATATCCTAATTACTTCCAACACTGTATTTTGGAGACTTTAGGATCAATAATTGCTCACCCTACTTGCATGATATTCTCTAGTGTTTGGTTCTCTCATTTTTAATCTCATAAATAAACATTATTATTTTAAGAAGTTAAAAAATATTTGTAGATACTTTTCGTTGACCGTTTGTCCACCATTCACACATGTAACTTTGTCTTTTTATTCTCATTAGGGCCATTTTTCACTCTCATTCTTAAAAGTTAATTTTACTGCATATAAATTTCTTGGCTGACAATTATTTTCTCTTATCACCTAAATTCACTAACCTCTTGCTGACCTTTTTGCTATTGAGACGTATTGCTGTCTGCCATTCCTTTGTAGAGAATTCGTCTTCAACTACTTTTAAGGTCTTTGACTTTCGCACCTTTAATTTCATTACATTGTTTCTAGGTGTGGATTTCTTTGTATTTATCATTTTTTTCAAATGAATTTTGCCATCTGAATCTGTGAATTCATTTGTCAGTTCCAGGAATTTCTCTGCCAGCACCTCTTTAAATATTACTTCTCTTATGAAAGTGCAAATAAAATATTTATTTTTTGCTCCCTGGACTCTACTGAGATAGTATTAGTGTTATTCTCAGTCTGTTCTCCACATCTCTTAGCATTTTGCTCAAACTTTCTATGTCCTTGTCCTTGCTGCATGCTGGGAAATGCTTCAGACTCTCCTTCCAATTCACTTATTTTTTGATTCAGCTATTTCTGAGTTACGCTTAATCTTTGATCAACTTTTTAAAATTTCAACTTTGTTTTCTAAAACTATTTGGCTCTATTTCAGATACATCCAGCGGTTTCTCATGATCTCTTGTTACTTGCTTTTGTGTTCTTTATTCCACACTTGATTTACTTATACATTTAATTAAAATAATATTTGTACTTGTTCTTTGACAATGATAACAGTCTTCAAATAGTTATAATCTGTTGTTGGTTGTCCCCCCCCCCCCAAACTCCACACCCCCCCCCCAGCCACTTGTTGTGCCTGGCTGCTTTGTATATTTGAATGTTTGTTTGTTTGTTTGTTTGTTTGTTTGTTTGTTTATTTTAGCTGGGTGCACATATTTAGTTGACCTTTAAGTATGGAACTCTCAAGATCTTATACTGGGGATATTTTCATCCTAGAAGAATTTTCAATTACTTTCGCGAGAAGTACAGTGTAGAGCCCATGTAGGGCATTCACCATTTTAGAGTGTCATGCCTTAATATAGGGGTTGCAAGGAATACCCCTAAAGAGGGTTATTTATTCTATACTTATTCTATCGAGGGTATTTGGAGGGAAGGACCTCTCAATCCCTGAACTGGAATGCACATTTGTTCCCTGGTCGCTCAGATTTAGTGTTTACTTAATAGTCCAAGTTAGGTTTCAGACTTTGTGTTTCCTGTCAAAGAATTCTCTCACTTTTTTTCCTGAGACTAGCAGTGTATTTAAAGGACATGTGTTTTAGATGGCATGGGTAAGGTCTTTCAGGATATCTATTCTTCTATATTTCTACAGGTAGAAATCCACAGCTAACTTTTAAAACTTCAGTTTTTGGGGCGCCTGGGTGGCTCAGTCGATTAAGCGGCCGACTTTGGCTCAGGTCATGATCTCGCGGTCTGTGAGTTCAAGCCCCGCGTCTGGCCCTGTGCTGACAGCTCAGAGCCTGGAGCCTGTTTCAGATTCTGTGTCTCCCTCTCGCTGACCCTCCCCTGTTCATGCTCTGTCTCTCTCTGTCTCAAAAATAAATAAAAACGTTAAAAAAAATTTTTTTTTAAAAACTTCAGTTTTTTACAGCAGTGAATATAGAATCCAGTTTATAGCAGATGGAAGAATAAATATAGAATGGGGAAGTAGAAATAGGAAGTGTTTTACAACTCCTTTAAATGTAATGTTGTTGGTATTGTTTGCCAGAGGAAAGATCCAAGGGAAGGATTCTTTTTATTTTTCTGATGTTTGGGACAAGATAGATGAGGTAATTAGTGCATTAAGGGAATAAAAGAAGAGAGGTAGGGTTGTCAAAGATAAGTTATTTAATTGCATTTTTAGAATTAGAAGGTTTAACTTCAGTTTTTTATAACTGAAGATATATTGCTGCATACTTTGTTACAGCAGAACCTTTATTACTTATAAATGGCATGAACAGTAAATCTTCAAGGAGATTCTGATACAAGGTTATAAAATAAACTAGTGAACCTGTTTCTGTTTATATTGCTTTTTCCTCCAGAAAATGTTTCTGGTGCTTGTGGAGGAAACATTATTTATATGCGTTTTTGTTCTATCATCTGTTTCATATGTATCATGGCAGCCGACGTCATGTCCACTGACTTGATGTATGGCTGGTTATCTTCCTATAAAAGTATAGCGGTTAAGAGTTTGGGCTCTAGAGCCAGACAGCCCCCAGTTTGAATCCTTGACCTAGCACTGAATAGCTGTAAGACACTAGGCAAGTCAATTCATTTATCTGACCCTCGGAAAATATATATAATAACCATAATACTTTAAAGGGTTAGGACTGACTTTTTCAAAGCACATTGACCATCACAGTGCTAGTCAACTGCTCATCAAAGTCCTTGGTAAACAGTAAATGCTCAGTAACAGCTTCTAGCCTCTTCTTGTCTTTCACCCTCTTTTATTCCTACAACTGTAGTAACTACAATACCACTCCACAAAGTGATCTGCATAAATTGAACCCTTAATATGTATCTTTTTTGGGACCCCTGGGTGGCCCAGGTGGTTGAGCGTCCGACTTCGGCTCAGGTCACATCTTGCTCACATATCTTGTGCTGACAGCTCGGAGCCTGGAACCTGTTTCGGATTCTGTGTCTCCCTCTCTCTCTGCCCTTCCCCTGCTTGGGTTCCGTCTCTCTCTCTCTCTCTCTCTCTCTCTCTCTCTCTCTCTCTCTCTCAAAAATAAATAAACATTTTTAAAAAATTTAAATATGTATCTTTTTTGATTATTTGATGAATAAAAACATAAAGATAGAAATCCTCCTGCCTTTCCAATATTCATTCACTCATTCATTCATTGATATTTATTGCATTTCTCTGTTACAAAGTGCCAGACACTTTGCTCGAGCAAAACAATCTTTGCAATCAGAGGACTTATATGGAATATGTAAAAGAAAGTGATTCTTATTCAAACCAAAACAAACCCTTCTTCAGAATGCCCCCATGGATCTGTGGCGGAGTCCACTTAGGAAACCACCAAAGTAGTCTGACTTGGGAATATGGGCTGCCATGTATGGTGCTGTCCGTATTATTTTTCTCTGAGGATTTTGTTTTGAGTATACTTGACACAAAACGTCACATTGGTTTCAGGTGAACAACATAGTGAGTCCACAAGTTAACGCGTTATGCTATGCTCACAAGGGTAGCTACCCTCTGTCACCATACATCGCTATTACCTTACCATTGACTATATGTCTTCTGCTGTGCCTTTTATCCCCTTGACTTATTCATTCCTCCCAGGATGTTTTCAACCTTTCACTATTCCTACCTTAGTGTCAAAATGGACAATTCCCATATCTTTCCTATTGCTTACATACGGCAATAAATACCTCAACGTTTATTTTGTCCTTTTGTCTTTTAAGATTCCAAGTCATATCATTAGTTAATTCTAAATTATACGCTGGTGCTAAAAGCATATGAGGATTTTTGGTGATGAACAGGGTAAATAATGTAATCTCCCTTTCTTTTATTGTTACTCTCTATCCATATCAGATAGTGCAAAATCTTCTAGATATTTAAAAGATACTTATCTTTTAGATATTATAAACTTGTGTTTCAGTTGTAATGATAGTTTCTTGCTTCCTAAAGAGGAAAACCTAGCAATATTGCTATATATAAAGTGAAAATGAGAATATCTCCTAGGAAAACAGATTATTCATTTAAAAAGCTTAAAATATTATGTACGACTGAGAAAATTAAAATACCTATGGATATTTTTCTTCTAGATTTCAATATTTTTACTCATCATCCAATCATCAGCCAAACCTGAAGACCCCAGTTTAATTCTATGCATGATTTCAATACCTTTCTACACTTTAATTAGATTTTTCATACTTTTTATGGAGGTAAGCAATATTACCTACTGTGTGACTGGCCTTAACCATGTAGCCCATTAATGAAATCTTTGCCCAGTGTTGAAACAAGCATAAAATTTAGGAGTTATTCGATGCTGGTAAGTTCTGAAACTAAGATTGCAAAACTGAATAAAGTTGATGACTGTGCTTGAGTCCCTTTTCCTAAATATCAGATCACATGGGAGATGTGACATATTGCGCTCTTTGATTGCATGCCACTTAGTGTCAATAAATTGCTTTGGAGATGTGATTGGTAAGGGAAGGAAATCATGTTGCTACAAAGCACTTCTGGGGGAAACCAAGCACTGCTGAGAATTTGGGGGCAACTGTTGATGAATGTCATCTACATCACAGTTCTGGACTTTATCACTCCCACTATAAAGAAATTTCCAAGTGCACTCCTTTTGTTTTTAATGTTTGTTTATTTATTCTGAGAGAGAGAGAGAGAGAAAGCACATGCACATATGAATGGGGGAGGGGCAGAGAGAGAGGGGGAGAGAGAGAATCCCACGCAGGCTCCCAACATGGGGCTCAATCCCACCAACCATAAGGTCATGACCTGAGCCGAAATCAAGAGTCAAACAGTTAACCGACTGAAACACCCAGGCGCCCTGTGCAAGCACACTTCTTAATGAGCACCATGTGATGTATGAAACTATTGAATCACTGTATTGTACTCCTGAAACTAATATAACACTGTCTGTTAACTAACTCAAATTAAAATAAAAACTTAGGGCACCTGGGTGGCTCAGTTGGTTAAGTGCCCAGCCCTTGATTTCAGCTCAGGTCATGATCTCACACTTCATGAGATGGACCCCACATTAGGCTCTGTGCTGGCAGCGTGGATCCTGCTTGGGATTCTCTCTCCCTCTCTCTCTACCCCTCCACCATGGTACACGTGTATGCTCTCTCTCTCTCTAAATAAATAAATCTAAATAAACATTTAATAAAATAGAATAAAATAAAAACTTAAATAAAAAATTTAAAAATCATTAATGCTAAATACTATTTTTTTTAATTTTTTTTTAACATTTATTTATGTTTTTGAGACAGAGAGAGACAGAGCATGAACGGGGGAGGGTCAGAGAGAGAGGGAGACACAGAAGCTGAAACAGGCTCCAGGCTCTGAGCTGTGGGCACAGAGCCCGATGTGAGGCTCGAACTCACAGACCATGAGTTCATGACCTGAGCCGGAGTGGGATGTGCAACCGACTGAGCCACCCAGGCGCCCCATTAAATAGTATTTTTAATAGGAGGCAGCTAAAAAATATTCATCTGAAGAACGAGTCAGAATTGCAAAACTATAGTCAAGGGTATTTTATTATAAAATATCTATTATAAAAAGATTGTAATAATGTTTGCTCTTAGAAGGTAATATATGTATTCTGCCAAGCCCAGGATCTCACATAGTGTGGACACTCACTAAATGGTAGTAATTTTTAAAATATCCCTTTTAGCATTTATTGGCAGAAAAAATATTAGATTCTTCTGAGAACATTCACTTTTAGTAAAATGAATAATGAGAATTATATACTCCCTCTCGTTTACCTATCTTATGGAACTGAGGGAAATGCAAAACTAAATGTAGTGTTTAACTTCAATAATTATCTTATTCTAAGACTTAACACATCTATTTCTAGCTATTTTGCAAAATAGCTCCCGCTATTTGGGGTTTAACATTCTGATCAGTGTCGGCTGGCTTTTAGAAGGAGGTGAGGATAATGATGACAGAACTGTAACCAGAAAGAACACTGCAAGGCCTCTCAGTACTGAGAATGTTCATAGATGTTAGCATACATCGAACAAAATATGTAATATTTATGTGTCAAAAATAAAATCAGTCTAGATGAAAAAATAGAAGAAGAAATCTGCCAATCCCTACCACATACAATTGGAAGGCAGAAGGTGTTGGAGATTACAACCAAGGAAGGATGTCAGCTCATCAACAGACTTTAGTAACAGAGAACAAATTCAAGTTCAACGTTTGCATATTTAGTGCACAAATTTTATATGCATCAAGCAGAGGAAACTTCATTTAACTCTTGTGTTTCTTCAACAGGTATTTTATGTGTATGTGAGAAACTCGGAAAGTGTGAATGATGAAATAAAGGAAGGCAATCAGAGCATTCTCTTAACAATCTTAATAGTAAGAAAAATTTTCTACCTGAATGTGTATTGCCTAGGATTCGTAACTGTGTAATACACTTAGTCTTATTTAAATAACGGCAAATTTAAGTATCCTAAAAATACTCGCTCTTACTATATTCTATTATATTCTACATTCAAATATAATGACAGTAAAGCATAAGGATGTTTTTCTATATGGAATCAATGACAGTATAATATACACCAGAAATACTAAAGGCTTGGTTGCTGTCAGAAATACTAAAGGCCTGGTTGCTGTTTTTTTTTTTTTTTTTTAATTTTTTTAAGTGTTTATTTTTGAGAGAGAGAGAGAGAGAGACAGAGAGAGAGAGAGAGCACAAATGGGGGAGGGGCAGAAAGGGAGGGATGCAAAGAATCCGAAGCAGGCTCCAGGCTCTGAGCTGTCAGCACAAAGCCCAACCCGAGGCTCAGACTCACGAACTGCGAGATCATGACCTGAGCCGAAGCTGGACTGTTAACCAACTGAGCCACCCAGGCGCCCCAGCTTGGTTGCTATTCTTATACATTATTGACATGATATGTATCCAAAGACAATTTGGATTGCCTGTGGTGATTTATAAAGAATGCTATGTGGCCAAAAATCATTTAAGTATGGATGAAAAAATAAACTAATTTGAATAATGAAAAAGAAAGGTGAAAAATTAAGTGGAATTTTATACTGGGAAAAGATACTGAGATAGAATATAAGTGTTATTTCTGTGCATATGGTAACTGAGGCAGAAAAGGGAAACAAAATGGATTACAGACCTCTTTTTTCTCTTTAATGGCAGAAGAATAGTTTCTTGAGGGAGAAAGTTTCCCAAGTTTTTATAAATTTATAAAATTATATCCATTTCCACATGAGTCTTTGTATATGGAACGTGTATCTTTCCTATTTTCTAAATATATGCAGAGATGTTACATATTCAATTATTTTTTAATTGACCACTAACAAATCCTAAAGTTATACAGTTGTTTGGTTGAGACATATATTCATTAAAATGTGCAGCTCTGGGTGACACAACACAGAAACCTGGGACCTAATGCTGTTACTGGCAGGCATCCTTCCATTGTTTATGATTTTTACTTGTTTATGTTTACTTGGAAACATCTTAGTACTTAACGATGAAGCATTCTATTAACTGTGTAAAGTATTATGTGATCCCTAGTTTACTAGAGGTTTTAGTCTTCGTTTGCTTATGTATTTATCAAGAATGAATCTTGAATCTTATCAAAGGTTGTGTGTATCAAGAATAATCAAATAGTTTTACTGAATCTATTAAGATAATTAATGAATTTTATTTCATATTCATATTTAAGAAATCTGTCCCTCTCTGAGGTTACTTAAAATTCTTTGATGTTGTCCTCTAAAAGACTTATATTTTCTTACCCATTTATGTCTTCAGTCACCCGCACTTGATTTTATTTCTGTGTTGTGAGGGAAGGGTCCTATTTCATTTCTGTCTTTAAAGATACTCGGTTGTCCAGAACTATTTATTGAAAAGCCTGTGCCATTCCATTGATATTCAGGAACGCCTCTGTTCATATATAAAATGCCCGTGTATACAGGGTCTGTTTCTGGGATATCTATTCCAATTTGTATGCTTCTGCCAAATTCTTTGGATAGCTACTAGTTTGGTAGTGCTTTTAACTAAATTCCAGGCTTGGGGGCCTGAGTGGCTCAGTTGGTTGAGCATCTGATTCTTGATTTCGGCTCAGGTCGTGATCCCAGGGTCGTGGGATCGAGCCCTGCATTGAGCCCAGCATCAGGTTCCACACGGAGCAGGGAGCCTGCTTAAGAGTCTCTCTCTCCCTCTGCCCCTCTCTCCGGCTCATGCTCTTGCTCTCTAAAGTAAATAAAAATAAGGATTAATTAATTAGTTAATTAATTCCAGGCTTGAGGTGTTTGGGACCATTCAGATGATGTGAATTTGGGCTACAAATATGTGTAAAAGCTGGCTTCTCATTCTGTTTCACTCCCCGTGGTTGACACTCAAGGCAATTATCTTACAAACCTCCTGGGGGTTCTTCATGTCCTTCCCTAAGAGTAAAACCCTTTGAGGCCCGTGCTTTATTAGTGAAAAGACCACCCATTCTACTCCTTGCTTGGAAGAAAACTCTAGAGTTGTGTACTTTCTCCTGTCTTCTTCTCCTGGACGTGCCATGAAATCTGAAGCTTGGAAACGAACTCCAGGAGCAGAGATGCTTTGATGTCAAGCCTACCGCCTACATCCACTGAGATCGGGCTGAAAAAGCCCTTGCTATCTTTTTTTCTTTTTAACTGATTATTTTTGAGAGAGATGGTGAGCTGGGGAGGGGCAGAAAGAGGGGGGATCCCAAGCAGGCTCGGCAGTGTCGATGCAGAGCCCAACGTGGGGCTTGAACTCATGAAACCCTGAGATCATGACCTGAGCCAAAACCAAGAGTCTGATGCTTCACAGACTGAGCCACCCAGGGAGCCCAAAAGTTCTTATATCTTTAAAAAAAAGTCCCTACTATCTCGTCAGCTTTTCTGTGTGTGTGTGTGTGTGTGTGTGTGTGTGTGTGTGTGTGTGTGTGTTTTAATTTAATGCAGGACTTTTAGGGTTTTTCCTGCTCCCCTATTGGAAGGGTTGGTTTGGATAAACTCCTGTCCGAAGTATTTTGTAAGATTTTTGTCAAATTTGTAAGAAAATGATCAAATCTTCCATAAGGAAAGGCAAATATTGTTCACTGAATCTGAATCCCATGATGATGCTAATTCTAATGTTCCTTCTTTACTTTTTAGCCATACCTTCAGAGTATCATTTTCCTTTTTGTCATAAGGTGTCTAGAAATGAAGTATGGACAAAAAACAATGAGGAAAGACCCAGTCTTCAGGTCAGGAGAACATTTCTTAACATCTGAGTATAATTTAAATATTTAATGTTGGTGACAGTACATTTAACATCAATTTATTATGATAGATGTACTAGTCAGTTCTTAGCAGGGCAAACTGGACATCGTTATTCTGGGGAAAAAATAAAAACCAAACCAACCCCAAACCACATTAGATTGAATGCAGGCATAATTTCTAAGTCCTGGGTCTTAACAGATTTTAGGCATAATTTCTAAGTCCTGGGTCTTAACAGATTTTAGGCAAGTTGAGTTTTGTTTGTTCCGTGCCTCTCTCTTAGCAGTGGGGAAGCACCAAAGTTTGTTTTTCTCCTGCCGAGAGCAAGTATCAGTCCCCGAAGAGGAGACGTGAGAATGAGCTGGTGCATTCAGTATGTGGGTGGACCGTTTTGGAAAGAGAAGAGAAGCCAGTTCTGGCGATCACTGATGATGTAATGTGAGCACAATGTGGATGAGGCAGACGGGAAACACTGATGAGTGTGCATCTGAGGGAATTTAGAGAGCCCGTTGACAGATGGAATAGAAGGTCTTAAAGACAATAATCAAAGAAAATATTTCAAGGGACTTGGCTACCTACAGAAGGAATCTTGTTGGTAGTAAATCACTTTTTTTTTCTCTTAAAGCCAAGGATAGTCATTTAAGTATAGAGGCTTACGTACGTTCTCTTGATAAGGTGGTACAGCTAGAATTGAATGGTACGTTATTTCATTTTCTCTGTAGGATCTCCTCAAGAAGTAGGGAAAATCATCCAAACCCAGAAGAGCCAGAAGAAGAAGATGAGAATGTCCAAGCTGAAAGAGCGAGAACAGCAAATGCACTCACTACTCTGAACCCGGATGAGGTGACAAGTGTCTTGACCCTTCACAAAACTCTGAGCTCGGTAGCTTGTCCTGGAGAGCTGAACTCCTGGTTTTTCTTTTTGCAGCTTGGTTTTGTTTCTGTGACATTGCATGTGTATGTCATATTTAAATCGCATCTTTTGCAGTACGCATCTTATCATGACTCCTCTAGTTTTCTCTTCTTCGGTTTTTTGTGGGTCTTCACCGGCCACGTCTTCATGCGTCACTGCAATTCAACACATTCTCCGATATTTTTATCAACCTTAACAAAAGTTCGCGTCTTCTGCAAGACTTGCAGTTTCATTTTGCCTCATCTCGAATTGTGACATTAGTAACGGTAATCAGCAGGTGAATTTACACCTAGTTCATTTCAATAAGAAATGAACCAGAGGGGCGCCTGGGTGGCTCAGTCGGTTAAGCGACCGACTTCAGCTCAGGTCCTGATCTCACAGCTTGTGATTTCAAACTCCACATAGGGCTCTGTGCTGACAGCTCAGAGCCTGGAGCCTGCTTCGGTTTCTGTGCCTCCCTCTCTCTCTGCCCCTCCCCTGCTCACGCTCTGTCTTTCTCTGTCTCAAAAATAAATAAACAAAAAAAATTTTTTTAAAGAAATCAACTAGAAATTAGTGCCAAGGGCATATTGCAAACATGAATTTGATTAGGAATTGGTTTTCTCTGTGGTTGATAAAGTAATCTTCATTCATGAACATACATTTAGGCATTTCATTTGAAAGAAAGAGGCTGAATTATCACTGTCACAAAATCTGGTTAGATTCATAGCCTGGGACATGAAAGATAAAACATGAATGCACAAAATATCTGAAATTTAATGGGAAAATCATGCTTTGTCATGTTTTCCAGAAACCACTCATAGTGGCAAGCTGTTTACACAAGGAATATAAAGAGAAAAAGGAACATTGCTTTTCAACAAGAAAGAAGAAAATCGCTATTAGAAACATCTCATTCTGCGTTAACAAAGGTTTGGATAACGTTCCCTTTATTAGAATGTTCCTTATTATTTAGATTTGGGACTATGAGAAGGGGGAAAATTTCCATTCTTTGAGACTGTTCACCTATCTTGGTTAACAGATAATTATAAAGATACTTGACATGTTGGCAGAGAAACAATTTCTGTTTCAAAATCATGTCCCAGTTCAAATGGTGAGAAACCCCATCTTGGATCAGGAAGACCAAACCATTCTACTATAAATCCAAAGTCTTTCCATTCACACTGTAATATAGAAAATTACAAAGGGGTTGTTGGAAGATGTTCTTTTGTTTCGAAATATTACTAAGCTAAGTGAATTTAGGCTGGTCAAACTTTGAAATACAAATCATATCGTCAATGATGACTCCGTCTTCCAGGTGAAGTGTTGGGGTTGCTGGGACACAATGGAGCCGGTAAAAGCACTTCTATTAAAATGGTAACAGGAGACACAAAGCCAACTGCAGGAACGGTACGTGACAAGCTCATTGCCAGAGGAAATTTCATTTGCAGTGTCAATATCGTCCTCATATTGTTCTTTCAGCAGATCAAATGATTTTTTAGAAAATGAATAAATAGATGATTTATTATAATTATATATAATTATATAATTATATATAATTATAATGAATATAATTATAATTAATTAATTATTAATTAATTATTAATTAATATATTAATATATAATAATATATTGTATATTATATATTATATTAATATAATATAATATTAATTGATATATTATGTAATATATTAATATTTATAATATTTAACATAATATAATATAATATATATTCCATTATATATAATATATAATGCTATAATATATAATATATAATGGAATGTATATTTAATATAATATATATGTAATATAATATAATATATTCCTTTATTTATAATATATAATGCTATAATATATATAATATATAATGGTATATTTAATATAATATATGTATTATATATTATGTAATATATAATATACATAATGTAATATATAATATAATATATAATTTATTATATATAATATACAATGTAATATATAATATATAATGTAGTATATATAATATATCTAGTATAATATGATATATATTCCATTATATATAATATATAATGCTATAATATATATCATATAATGCATTATATATTTAATATAATATATGTAACATAATATATATTCCATTATATATATTATATATAATGGAATATATATAATGGAATATGTGTCTAATCTAATATAATATAATATATATTCCATTATATATATTCCATTATATATATAATACATATAATGATACAATATATATAATTATATATATATATATATAACTCATCTGTCCTTTCTTCTTTACCCATTCATCTATCAATGGATACTTGGATTGCTTCCACATCTTGGCTATTGTCCATAATGCTGCAATAAACATGGAGGGAGGTGTATGTCTTTTTGAATTAGTATTATTGTTTTCTTTGGTTAAATACCCAGTAGTGGAATTACTGGATCATATGATAATTCTGTTTTTCATTTTTCGAGGAGCCACTTTTATCTCCTTCAGTAGAGGGAGGATTGGACCCAAAGCTGGATGCGGATCTGACTTTCCTTGTTCGATGCAGGTGGTTTTAGAAGGCTACAGAACATCTCCAAGGCAACCGGAAGATGACACCGTCAAGTTCTTGGGGTACTGTCCTCAGGAGAACTCACTGTGGCCCGGTCTTACGGGGAAAGACCACCTGGAGCTGTACGCAGCAGTGAAAGGAATGAGCAAACAGGAGGCTGCTCTGAGTACTTCTCGGTACAGAAGGAAGCTTTGTGGAGGGAAGACGGGAAGAACATGTCATTTCCTGATTAAATATGGAAAGGAGATCATAAACAAGATCTTTTAATTTTCACGCAAATTAAAACGACTGAAAATCTGAATAAGAACCAAATCATAAGTTTATGCATTTGTGATGATGTTAATGGTCCTTCAGCCTACTGTTTTCAGGTGGATGGTGCTAAGGTTTTCTATATCATTGGTGTAGGTAGGAACACGTGCCTTGTGTATAAATCAGTGTTGGGTTTTTTTTTTTTGTCAGATTGGTGGAAGCTTTCAAGCTCCAGGAACAACTTAAAGTGCCCGTGAAGGACTTAGCCCAAGAAGTAAAGAGGAAGGTAGGTGGGGGGCTGAGTGTTACTCTACACACCCCACGGGTCGGTGCCACACACGCTGTTCCTCTCCTTCTCGTTCCAGCTGTGCTTTGCACTGAGCGTCCTGGGAGACCCATCGGTGGTGCTTCTGGATGAGCCATCCACAGGGGTGGACCCCGAGGGGCAACAGCAAATGTGGTGAGGGACATCAGATTACGTAGTATGAGTCTGGAGTTAATATTCTTTCTACATTTGTTCTATTTATCTTTGATGCTCACATCGTCTATTATTTAATTCAGTGAAACTTAATGTAGTATTCAAAATTCCCCACGGAAGGAAAACTAGACACGTTAAGAATCGAATAGAATCTTGAATGTCTTCACTTGGATTTTCTTTTTCTTACTCTTCTTCCTCTGCCTCTTTTTTCTTTTATTTTTCAGTTGTTGAAAATCCCACAATGTGATGTTTCTCTGTACTCCAGCTTTTTTAAACAAACATTGTTTTACTCACTATTTCCCAACTTTTCATGCTATGAAGCCAATGAATGTTGTAATATAATTACATAATGCAGTACAATTTTTATTCTTTCTCTCTAGAGCAAAGATTTTTTTTTCTTGTGGCTGAATACGAAATTTTCTATTTAGTCTTCCTATTTCTTTCTGTTCATCTATTTTCCCAAATTAGTTTTTCTTCTTTTAAAATTTATTTATTTACTTACTTACTTAATTTATTTATTTATTTATTTATTTATTTATTTATTTAAATTTAAATCCAAGTTAGTTAATATACTGTGTAGTAATCTTGGCTGCAGGAGTAGAACCCAGTGATTCGTCTCTTACATATCCAAGTTACTTTCTAAGTGTGAACAATCCCATCCTTTATCTGTAGGCAGGCAATTCAGACCATTGTTAAAAACACAGAGAAGGGTGTTCTCCTGACCACCCACTCCATGGCGGAGGCTGAGGCTGTGTGTGACCGCGTGGCCATCATGGTGTCCGGAAAACTGAGGTGGGTGCCCATCCTTGACCACACTCGGCCCCCAAGTTCCTCAGGGAGAATTGCAGTTCACTGTGACAGCTTGTATTCTTCAGCTCCTTGATCTATGATCGAATATCTTTTGATCTATGATCGAATATCTACCTCTGCATTTGCAGTTGAGGAAGAAATTAAAAGATAAGTTTTTTTTTTTTCCTGTAACTCTTTTTTTGTCTTCCCTGGATTAGGTGTATTGGTTCCATTCAAAATCTGAAAAGCAAGTTTGGTAAAGATTATGTTCTAGAAGTAAAAATAAAGGACCCCACTCAGGTGGAACCTGTCCACACGGAGATTCTGAAGCTTTTTCCGCAGGCTGCTCGGCAGGAAAGGTAAAGGACGTTTTTGCCTCGGGTGGCAAGTGTATAGGTTTTCCACTACACATAATTTAGTCTAGGATGAGTCTGGAGAGGAAGAGAAAGGCAGAGCTGGCTTATTTGTTACAAAACAACTTGTTTGGAGGTCACTTGGATATATAGAAAAAAGAGCAATTGAAAAGCTATTTTCAGTGGATGTTTCATATCTCAGAAAAGGTGGATGGGGTGTGTGTGTACGTGTGTGTGTGTGTGTGTGTGTGCATATGCATGGATGTGTAAATTATGCAATGGTTTGAAAAACAGGAACAGAGAATGAACTAAACCATGAATTTAATGTTTTTTAATTGACAATAAAAATTATGTGTCAACCTATGTAGCATTTTACTGAATATAAAATTGTGTCTAGAGCTCCAATAACACACACATACATATTCTTGAGAAAGATTGAGTCAATCCTAAATTAATTGATTATAGGACATTTAATCCTCCCCATGGTTCTTTGAAATTTGTGTGTGGTCAGCTATGAGTTACAAGCAAGGATAACCAAACCCACGTGAATAGCAGAATGAAGCGGAGTTGAATTGAAAGATGTACAGGGTTGGGGTGCCTGGGTGGCTCAGTCAATTGAGCATCTGACTCTTGATTTCAGCTCAGGTCATGATCCCATGGTTCGTAGGATAGAGCCCTGCAGTGGGCTCTGTACTGACAGCCAGAGGTCTGCTTAGGATTCTATCTCTCCCTGTCTTTCTGCCCCTCTCCTTCTGGCACTCTCTCCTTATCTCTCAAGATAAACAAAGAAGCATTAAAAAAAAGAAAGATTTACAGGGTTTTTAAAATATATTTATTCTGTTAATTTCTTAAAAATAATACTTACTGAATACCTACTATATGCTGGAGACCATGTATCGAGTAGTCAATAAATAGAGAAGATTCTTATGGTGCTTACCATCTTTGGGGGACGAGGATATCAAGCAAATGAAGATTCAAAGAAATAAGAAAATGACATTAAGGTAGGACTTTAAAACTGAGCAGAGTCTGGCTGCTGAAGAATGGGGAGAAGAGAACACAGAATGTGTAAAGAACTTAAGTCAAGAATGAACTTCATACCTGCAGAGTGGGGGAAAAAGCTCATATCGTTGATGTGTAAAGGGTGGCATCTCCAAGTGGAGATGCCAAAATACTGAGATGTAGCCCTGTGGCTCAGAAGAAAAGTGAAAGGTCATTGAGAGATTTGCTCTGGCAATCATCAATGATGGGCATTTTTACTATATAGAAGACCATTAAGTTAGGAGAATGGGTGAAGTCAACAGGGGACATAGAGAAGGGAGAAGGTCTAGGATGAAACACCAGGAACTCTCTGTGTTGAGATTGGACTGAGGAAGAAAAGCTGGTGGGGAAACTACCACCACCACCACAACAGCCATTATGACAAATTATTAAAGTGTGTCTAAAAACAGCACTATCTTACCAAATTTCTGCAATGATGGAGATGCCCATATCTATGCTGTCCAAAATGGTAGCCAATACCCATATGTGGCTATGGAGCACTTCACACATGGCTAGTGTGACCAAGGGATTGAATTTTACACTTTATTTATTTTAATTAATTTAAAATTTAAAAATCCTTAATGTTTATTTATTTTTGAGAGAGACAGAGTGTGAGCAGGGGAGGGGCAGAGAGAGAGAGGGAGACAGAGAATCTGAAGCTGGCTCCAGGCTCTGAACCGTCAGCACAGAGCCCGATGTGGGGCTCATGAACTGTGAGATCACAACCTGATCCGAAATCAGAGGTTCAACCAACTGAGCCACCCAGGCACCTCAATTTAAATTTAAATACTACATGTGGCTAGTAGCTAAGATATTAAATAGAACAGGTCTAGAAAGTTAGAAAAAAAGTCACAGATATTGGTGGTTTAAGAAGCTGAGAGAGAGTGTGTGTTAATTTTAAGGAGGGTGTCTACAACTGCATTTAATACTTTTGAGAAGTCTAAAAAATAAGAACTAAAGAATGTTCACTGGATTGTACCACATGGAGGTCATGGACGAACTTATTTGGGAAAGGGGAAGCTGGAGGTCAAGAAAAAAAGTTTTTTAATAGGAGATAGTTTGGCGGGTTTCAATATTATAAGAGAGATTGGAAATTAAATGCAGGGGGGAAAGTTTTATGAAAAGGTTCCAGGGAGCATGTTCAGGTATTGGCATTAATACGGTAAGAAAGACGGCACAGGCTGAGTATGAAAGATTCTTTATCAGAGATATTTTTCAGTATTTATCTTGAACATTAAATTTAGAGCAACCAGATTTTGGTTGTGACCAGATTTTTATGACTAAAGATAAGTTATTTGGCTCAGATTCATGCACTATCAAATTAAACTACTTAGACTTTTACTCAAAGAAAACTTTGAAAATTTATTTTGGCCATCAATTTCTCCCCACTGTTATAACACTGTGATAAGTGGGACTCTTTTCTTCCCCCAGATATTCCTCCATGATGGCATATAAACTACCTGTGGAAGCCGTTCGCCCTCTGTCTCAGGCCTTTTTCAAATTAGAGGCAGGTAAGTTTAGACATACTTAGACTTTATCGTGCGTATTTTTACATGGAATATGTACTATATGAGTTCAAGTGGAAAGATTGTATAATCAGCCAAAACTTAGACAACCTCCACTGGACTAGTCTTACAAACCCTGACGGAAATGCAGTGGTGGCTCTAGAATCAGGTTTACTCCCCCTGATTTTTCCTCTGCTAACAAGGTAACTCAGCTGCCAGGAAGCCAGAATGTTCTCTCCTGGTTCCATTGCATAGTATTGGAGGATAATTATCAACATGTCCCAGAGAATACTGAGGGAACCTTCTTGCATCTCGATGTTTATCATAGTCAGAGGGGTAGGGAGCAAGAATGTGGAGACAACGAAAGGAGGCTCAAATGAAGGTCCGAGAAGGACAGTACACAGGGCTGCGATGTGACAAGTTAGGATCAGTGGGGGGAAGGGGGGGGAGGGGTTGAACTGGTTCTAGAGACACTGACAAGAGGTCACACTAGCTATTGATGAGACCTTGACGTGTAGAAATATGGGATTCACTCAAATGGTACCTGCATGCAGGGTACTCCTCCATAGATTCTTATAAATATAGAGACCCAACAATACCCAACAGTCGATTTGGAGTCCAATAATACATATGTAGGAATCAAAAGGCAAAATACCAAAATAGGACGCGAGGAGCTCTTCGAAGAAAAAGTCTGTGGCAATTTATGTATTCATGCATTACTCTTCTTTGTTGGGCCATATCGACATTTTTCTTTAAGTTAACCTTCCAAAAAATTTAATGACTTGGCCTGTATCTTCAAGTGTCTCATGGACCTGAGGTTACTGCTTATATTGTGTACTTTGAAAACACTTTTGGTGAAAACCATGTAAGCCACTGATGTCAGTCCCTTTGAAATGCAGTGAAACAGACCTTCGACCTGGAAGAATACAGCCTCTCTCAGGCTACCTTGGAACAGGTGAGCTTTCTTTAAACCAGGGAGCATCATCCGGGAGCCTTTGTGTGAAACTCTGTATGTATCCATCTTTCAGAAACACCCTGACATGTGTGTTTCCTTATTTATTTTCTCCCACTTAGGTATTCTTAGAACTCTCTAAAGAACAGGAGCTGGGAAATCTTGATGATGAAGTTGATACAACAGTTAGATGGAAACTCCTCCCACAAGAAGAGCCTTAAACCCTGAGTCTCCTAATGTTAGGTTTTAGGTCCTACTACATTATTAGTTTCCAGAATTCTAGAACAATCTGCCATATTACCACAGGTAACAAACAAACCAACAAAAACATTCAGTAGTTTAAACAACCAATAATGATTAAGAATTTAAATGGCTTTCAACATTCTAGAATGGAGGGGAGAAGCAAAGATAGGGAAAGATAGTGAGTGTAACATAATCAGACATTATACTAATCACTAGTAAGACCTATTTTGCGCTCAATATTAATTCAAAAATCATAATGTTAGTCCACTTTTTTATTATTTTCAATAAGGCTGGATGCTGAACACATTTTATGAATAAAACATTGTATTTTTGGACCTGAACTTTAAATATATCAGCTCTTTTTAAAGCATTATTTACTCAAATACCAACTTAATGTAATATTGAGCATAAGATGATCTAATAAGTTGGTGGATAAAATGACACAGTATAACCTTTAGATATAATTAAATTTTCTGATTATAACATAAGGATATGTTCATGTAAAGATATATAGATATTATATCGACGAAGATAATAGTAATCTATAGTAAAACACCAGCATAAATATTTTAGCTACCTATCATCAATGCTCTTTTCATGAGTACCTTCTCAAAGTTGACATCAGTGGGCATGGTGATTTCCTATGTTTTTCCACTTCACGGTTCATGAACATTTCCCATATCATTGTAATGCCTTTGGGTTATGAAATGGCTGCATTGGATTCCTTTGATGTACTATCATGGTTTTACTTAACTTTTTTTACTATTATCTGACATTTTTGGTTACATGCTAGTTTATCTTTTATAAATAAAGCTGTGACGAACTTCTCTTCAGTCTTCTCTTATTACAGTCTTGGGTAAGTAGTTCCAATATCAACAAATAGCTCTCTGCTCTATGAAATCTGGGTAACTTTGTTCTCTGACCAACAGAAAAGTTCAGTACCTATCCTAAGCTTCTGAAACCCCCACAGGACCTTTTAATGTCGTGCTCATCCCTGACTCTGACTTCCTTCATCTGCTGAATTCCTGTCGTCTGGTCTGTGGTTTGTGTCAGTTCCTTAACCTTCACCTTGGCCTTGACTTAAAGGTAGAACTTGGCCCCTTACCTTGATTCCTACAAACATCCATTCCATGGGTCATTTATAAAAGAGGCACATCCTCCTACCTTGTAGGAGTGCCTAAAGTTAAATTAAAATGCATAAAAATTTGGCATTCTTTCTGTAATGTTCTAGTTTTCTTAAAACGGAAATTCCATTCAATTAGTTGCATCATTAAAACCAACAAAGAAATATATTTATGATTTCAGTAGATGAGACATTTTCTATCCCTAGATTACCACACCTCTTCAGTTGCTTTAGTTCAATGGTTCTCAACTGGGGGCAGTCACCCCTGTCCCCCCCGCCACACACACACACACACACACACACACACACACACACAGGGGACAATTGGCATTATTTGGAGTTGTTTTTGATTATCTCAACAGGGGGTTGCTCCTGGCATCCAGGGGGTAGAGGCTAGGGATGCTGCTAAACATCCTACAATCCACAGGACGGCTTTCCACGAAAAAGAATTATCCAGCTCAAAATGTCAATAGTGCCCATACTGAGACTCTAATTCTGCCTAACCCTGTGAGCTCATCCTCTAGGTCTGATTATTCACCACCCAGTATCTGAGACTGTCTCACGTCCCTATGTCATCTGTGATCCTCCAGGGACTTTTTTTTTTTTGCATGAGTCTTTTCTTCCAGGTCCTAATGGCTCATCCAGAGAAAAAGGTGGTACTTTCAGGTTTGCTTCATATCTGGGATGGATTATCACAATTGGTCAAAAAGAGAAGCTTGGTAAAAAAATAACACCTTCCACTTTCTACCCATGTCCTTACTCTGGTCAAACAGTGATTTACTTTGACCAAAAAGGATACAGCAAGGTTCTGTGATATCTTCTGATGCACCTGTTTGGCAGTGGGTGCTGCTAGCTATCGGATGAAAGTACTTCCTCTAACAAACCTTCTTTAGCTGCTTTGAATAGGCAGGCATTTTGGACTTTAACTTTGCAAATTTCCTGCTTCTATAGGTGAAAATCATTCAAGTGTAGTATGTTTCATTCCTTAAAGTTTTGCTTTGCAGTCATTGCTCGTAGCTTCAACTTCTCTGGCCACATGCTGTGACTACCAGGAAAACATAGTTTTGGAATGGGTAGGACCTCTCAATGCTTTCCAGCCATAGTGTCTTAACTAATCACAAAAGGTCCACATTGTTGGTGATTTCCTATTGCACAAAGCCTCGCTCCTGGTAGTGATTTCTGTATTCCTTGGATTTTCCAGCTTGTAAGAAATGGAATCACGTACCTTAATCCAGGTAATGAGGGGCTTGTTGTAGTCCCGGCCTATCCAAGAAGAAAGAGAGTTCTGAAAGAGACAGCTTGAAGGTTACTGTGGATTCAAGACAACCACAGGACTCTTTAGAAGAGTGTATTGTATTAGCTAAGCCAGAAAAATACATATAAGAGTGGAGACTGTGGATTTTACTCTACCCATGATACTCAGCTTCTTGCTCAGCTCTGCCTTTCCTGAAATATGGGCTTCTTCCCCCAGTTAGTTTTCTCAACTACTTCTGCGTACTTAAAGCTGTGGCTTACCTCTATCTTTAACTTATCCCATGGCCTCCATTGTCCTTCCTACCTCATTGCCTTTCTCTGTGCATCTGTTTAACTTTGTCTGTATTGCCCGGCTCCATTTCTGGAGAATCAAAGCTCGTGATTGGCTTTGTCTCTATTTGAGCTGAGCTGTTTATAACCAACAACACATAGGCTGAATGTGCTATCGTCTGGCACCCATGATACAAATTATGGTCAACTTTACATTAAGAACAGCCTGGGCCCTCATCCCTCAGGAAGGCAGTTTCCAAGAAGCAGCAAGAAGCTGGTAAGTACGATGCTTGGCACATTCCATAAAACCAATAGAGTTTAACCCATACACAGAATTCATGTCTTTTAACACAGATTCTCCTCACATTGAAAATGCCTTGGAAGATCTGGCAGGATTACTCTGGATTAGGTTAAAAATACCAATGGTTACTGGGCACCTGGGTGGCTCAGTCGGTTGAGCGCCAGACTCCTGATTTTGGCTCAGGTCATGATCCCAGGGTTGTGGGATCAAGCCCTGTGTTGGGCTCTGCGCTGAGTGTGGAGTCTGCTTAAGATTCTCTCTCTCTCCCTCCCCCCCTTCCTCGTCCCCCACTTGGGCACTCTCTCTCAAATAATAATAATTTAAAAAATACCAATGATTGCAAGTAACACAAATGGGCATTTATTGCCCAGAAATTTTCCATGTCTCCATTCACTTGATCTTTTAAAAATATGGTAAAATAGGGGCCCCTGGGTGGCTCAGCCGGCTAAGCATTTGACTCCTGACTTTGGTTCAGATCATGATCTCACACTTTGTGAGTTCAAGCCCTGCATTGGACTCTGCACTGACAATGCAGAGCCTACTTGGGAGTCTCTCTCTCTCTCTCTCTCTCTCTCTCTCTCTCTCTGCCCCTCCTGCACACTCTCTCTCCCCCTCTCAACTTTTAAAAAAAATGCTGTAAAGTAAATATATATAAACACATGTATAACATAAAATTTGCTTGAAATAAACTAGATACAAATATTGTATGAATATGAACACTTATACGAAATATCTACACTAGGAAAATTCATGGAAACCAAAAGTAGATTAGAGGTCGTCAGGAGCTGAGAGAGTGGGTGAATGAAGGATATTGTGTAATAGTTATAAATTCCTGTTTAGGGTAATGAAAAAGTTTCAGAATTAGATAGTAATGATGGTTGCAAAGTATTATGAATGCAATTAATGTCACTGAATTTTATATTTCAAAATGGTTAAAATGGCAAGTTCAATCCATTTAATTTTTAAAAGTATAATTTAAGGGGTGCCTGGGTGGCTCAGTCGGTTAAGCGTCCGACTTCAGCTCAGTTCATGATCTTGCAGTCCGTGAGTTCAAGCCCCACCTCGAGCCCTGTGCTGACAGTTCAGAGCCTGGAGCCTGGAGCCTGCTTCGGATTCTGTGTCTCCCTCTCTCTCTGCCCCTCCCCCGCTCATGTTCTGTCTCTCTCACTCTGAAATGAATAAATGTTAAAAAAAATTTTTAAGTATAATTTAAAGTAATTTTCACATAGTACCTGTTATTTGAAAGAAAATCATACTATGTTTACATGTCTAGAATATAAAAGATTTTTCCAGCTAGGCTAATACATTCTTGTATCATTCACGCATATTCACACCACAGGTAATATTATACCTACTGTTTCGTATTTGTCTTATTTAATAACATACTATGAGCATCAGACTTTCCCAGTTTATTATATATCTATGTCATTTGCTTGCAATGTATGTATTATTTTAATGTTTGAATGTACCAAAAAAGTTATAGTTGAAAAATCAATGGAGAGATACATAGATGGGGGCACCTGGGTGGTTCAGTCAGTTAAGCATCTGACTTCGGCTCAGGTCATGATCTCACAGTTCGCGGGTTCGAGCCCCGGTTCGGGTTCTGTGCTGACAGCTCACAGCTGGAGCCGGCTTCAGAGTCTCTCTCTCTCTCTCTCTCTGTGTCCCTCCCCTGCTCGCGCTCTGTCTCTCCCTGTCTCTTAAAAATAAATAAACTTAGGGAAAAAAAAGTAACTTTGGACTTTGCTCCTGGACTAGTGCAAGAGGCATACAGGCTGGCCTTTTCAGATCTAGAATAATTGTGCTGTCATATTAATGAAAAGATTAAGAATAAACTCCATCATTAGGAAACTGTGGCCAAGAACCTACCTTGAAGACGATGTTAAATGAAATAGGAGAGGAGATCATTGTAACAAATGGGCTAATAAATAACTTGGAATTGGAAACTCCATGTCAAGAACAAACTGACAGTTCGCGGAAGGGGCTCTGTGAATCCCCTGAAGAAGATTATAAAGATGTGGAACATCTCAAAAAAAAAAAAAAAAAATAGGCGTCCCCATTTGCCTCAAGTAACATACCTAGAGCTTTATTAAGAGATCAAATCTTGACCGTGAAGGAACAAAGTTGAGACACCTACAGCCACGAAGAAGCCCCCAAATGAACAAAGGAACGAAAACAGGCAGATTAAAGAAATGCCATGAATAACTCCTGATGAGTTCAGCGGTATTCCTAAGTATATGAACTCTCACTTAACCGACTGTTAAATGCATGATGTTATTAAAGAAATCAACAAGGCAGCTGCCAGTAAACACAAGATGCTATACCAACCCCCAAAATCCATGAGTTATGTGGTCATAAATCGATCACAGATTTATTGACGAAGAAACAAAAGATGCCAAAGGTCATTATTTTATAGCGGAAGCTGACATAAAGGAGTCCATAACTTTGAAAGCTTACCCAAGGGTTAATGTGATACTGAATATTTCACAAAATTGCCAGAGGCTATCGGAGATTGAGGGGGCGACTTTACCCATTATGTTATAACCTAAGACCCTTGTGAACTTTGGAATGGGCCAACAGTAGGGTTTCTGTTGAGAGGCTATTCCTATAATTTTTTTTTTATTTTTTAAAGTTTATGTATTTATTTTTGGGGGAGAGAGAGAGAGAGAGAGAGAGCGAGCAGGGGAAGGGCAGAGAGAACGAGCGAGAGGGAGAATCCCGAACAATCCCGATCTGGTAGCACAGAGCCTGACGTGGGGTTCTCTATAATTTCTCTATATAAATATTCTCTTGAGCGGTTTAATTTTCTTTTTTCTTGTTTCTTCTCAAAATAAAACATTTTGGAATGAAATATGTACATTTAAACATTTACTTCATTTAGGCAAATATTTAACCACCTACCATATGAGCCTTTGCGGTAAATACAGAATGCAACTAAAAAAAAACGTTCATGTCTAGCTTTTGTGTTTAGCGGACAATGCTGCAGACCCCATAAGGGAGGTACAGACGTAGTAACGGAAGGAAAAGGTCAAGAAAATAAGGTCAAGGATACTCAGGCCCTTTGGAATTAAAGGTCACTAGTGTCTAAATTCCATCAACGGCATTTCGGTCTACAGGCAAACTTCCTAGAAACTGGAATTGGGGCCAGTTTATTCATCTAATTATTGTACATTCCCTTTTGACGTTAGGGTAGACCTTACATGAAATGCGTTCAGTGTAAACGAGTCGGTAAACCTCTATCTATAATGAAATTGTACTAAAAGTGTCCTGAGACGGAAAAAGATAACATGTGTGAGCAGGTTGGTAATGGTGGTGGGCATGGAAAATGAGTGCTTGGATTATAAGAATTCAACCATGTTTCTCCTCTGCATGTGGGGACACTGGTCCATGTCTGCACCATCTACTCTGCAGGTTTATCTCAAGAGCAGAGAGGGGAAAAAAAAAAAAGCATCTCACCAGGCCCCGTGGCCTGGTTAACACTGTCAATGTGACGATCACACAGTACGTTAGGGGCACCACATGCACAAAAGGTTACAAAAAAGGTAACATTGACCGAATCAGTTGCCACAAGGGTCCACCAACAACCCACCACTGTGCTACACGATCTAGACCCCTACAATATGCGCCATTAGTGGAAAACATCATCAATCAGATGAGAAGAATTGGACTTCGGAACAGACTGAACCTTAGTAGAATCATCAGCGAAGTTTTCTAAAGACAGAAACACAGCGAACTTCAGAAACAGGAAGACCTTAAAATACTATTTCGGATTTTGCTTTAGTTACATTTGGGAGTGCTTGCTGAGCTTCTGACTTTCCTTTTTCTAAGGACAGCTTTATCTCTTTTTGGCAGCTCCTGGGGAGATGGGGGTGCCTCTAGCAGCTGCCGCTACATCATGGGATTCCAAACTAGCGATTACAACAGATGAGCCAGAGCAATACCAAATCCAGCCAGGGACCATTTGAGTTCCGTCCCAGAGGTCTGAGCAAGAACAGACATGGCTGGCACCTGGCACCTCTCTATGGAGAGGTCCACAAACTCTTGGTGCTGAGATTTTGTTCTAGAGTAATGCTGGTCTCATCCCAATAGTGGATTCTAGCCACTCTGCCCACAAAATGGGTATTTGTATGTGTATTGGGTACATGTACACAATGGGTACTTTTGTGTACACAATGGTTATTTATTCACAAAGCAAATGATCAACATAGAGAAACTAATAAGAATAAAACATGTAAAAGGAGAAGAAATGGAAAGCTAAAATTACTGGGGTGCCTGGGTGGCTCACTCGCTTAAGTGTCTGACTCTTGATCTCAGCTCAGGTCATGATCTCATGCTTCATGAGTTTGAGCTCCGCATTGGGCTCTGTGCTGATAGGGCAGAGCCTGCTTCGGATTCTCTGTCTCCCCCTCTCTCTGCCTTTCCCTCTAGTTCTCTCTCTCTCTCTCTCTCTCTCTCTGTCTCAAAAATCAATAAATAAACTTAAAAAAAAAAGAAAGCTAAAAGTATTGCTGTAGCTAAAATTCCAGAGAACTTGTAGTTCAAGTTTACCTGAAAGTTTTCTTTACTTAGAAAATGAATCATGAACTACGTATGTTTTTGTTTTGTTTTGTGTGTGTGTGTGTTTACCTCAATAAAGCTTTGTTATCATCTTAGACAGCCAAGCTTCCCCAAGTTCACAGCCTTTCAGGACACACTGATTCAGCTCTCTGCCATGGATTTGAAAGTATAATCTGGGAGCTAATGGACCAAATAAAGTTGGCAAGAAAGAAGAGGCATCTACCATCTCCTCTTAGGAAGCTAGAGCCTTTCAAGAGAAAGGCTTACCTTGGCCAATAGCCACTCCCATATATACACCATCAAGGCCTGATCCTCTCACCCTTCATCATAATTGCCTGGAAAAACCCCAATCTTGGTTTTAAACCTGTATTAGGGAGACGAACATTGGTGGAGAGTACACAGGAACAAAATAACTAGTCTCACTTTAAATGAATGGCTACAACCTGTCTTCGAGAGGAGCCTTAGTTCTACCTGGCAACTGCACTTCATCCCCCTAATCTGTTCACTCTTGAACTGGGTTGGAGGACTAATTAACCTACTTGTCATGTCTTCTTGCTTCTCAGACTCTGACATCTCTCTCTCTCTCCCCGCTCTTACTTTCAGCAGAAGACCTTGCTTCCCACTTGACTATTGACGTGTAAGCAATTAGAAGAGTGTTTTCATGAGCTTTCGCAATCTCAGCCACCAACCAGGTTTCAATGTACCTCATATACTCTAACTTTCTTCTCATTACTGTGAATGAACAACATTCCTACATAAGGCCAGTATTCGCACTTGTCCATGTGATGCCATCGTCATCCCCCTCCCCTGCTTATGAACACGCTGTCAAATGCCTGCCCCTTGCCTGCATTATCTGTAAGATCATGGCCCATAAGGACCACTTCTTAAATGAAATGGGAGGATTTCTCATGACCAAGAGTTGAGAAGGACAGTAATCCCGATAACTTTAGGCTCCCACAGCAAACTCTGAGAAAACCAATGGCATAGTACCCATGTGAAAATCACCAGCATTCTCTGCTCCTGTGCCAATCTGTGTCTGTTCTTAACTAGCAAAGCTCTGCAACATCATAGACACCTCTAAGATTCCATTAACAGAGACTGAAGAAATGTATAGGTTGGTGGGAGGTTCTGCCTCTTCTTCCACAAAATATTGTGTACAGTCAGTAGATAATTAGTACTGGCAACTTATTTATAAACACTTCTGAGACTCAACTCTTGCTGTTTTCTTAAAATTGTCTTATTTTTTTTAATGTTTATTTTGTTTATTTTTAAGAGAGAGAAGGAGAGTGAGTGGGACAGGGACAGAGAGAGAGGGAGAGACGGAGAGAGAATGCCAAACAGACTCTGTGCTGACACCAATGTAGGGCTGGATCTCAAGATCATGAGATCGTGACCTGAGATGACATCAAGAGTTGGACACTTAAACAACTGAGCTACCCAGGCGCCCCCAAATCATCTTATTTTTAATGGAAGTACATCTTTTAGTTCAGCCAATTCTCGCTGAGATCTTTATCTCATTTAGCTGAGTATAGAATTTGAGGTTGACTATTCATTTTCTCTCAGCACTTTGACAACATTATTCCATTGTTTTATGGCATCCTTTGGCTAACTGTTGATCTTTAACTGATAACTTGTCTTTTCTACTTTATTGTTTTTGAGTATTTCTTTCTCTCCATTTTCTTTCATGTTTTGAAAGCTCACTGCAAAATAGTTAGTTGTTGGATTTTTGTTTTTAACTCTTCACGGGACACATTATGTTTTTTTTTTAATCTGAGGGCTCATATCATCAATTCTGGAAAATGTTCATCCATCTTCTCTCCTATTCTCTTTCTTTTCCTTATTATAAAATGCCTATTAGACATGTCTTTCATGTCTTTTGTTTTCAGTATTTTCCATCTTGTTCTGTCTTTGCACTAAACTTTATAAAATTTCTTCAGATACATTTCTGGTTTATGAATTGTCTCCTCAGCCCTGCCTGATCTGATATAAAACTTATCCATTATGTTTTTAATCTTAACTTTTATTAATCCTTTTAAATATCTGTAAGTTCTAATGGGCTGTTTTCCTATTAGTCTTCCTTGTCATTGCTTCCTATTTTAACTATCTCACATTTCTTTTTTAATACTTTAAATATATATTTTATAGACTCTGTCATAATTTTTATTCAGTTATTACGGTTGTTAATAGTAACCCCCTCCCCCCTTTTTTTCTGGCCTGCTGATTCTCTTTCATGGTGGACTTTTGATTATGGGCTTAGCTGCTAGGAGGAATCTTTCTTTAATGATACTGGTTTGTGCCCTGAATCCTGGACATATCTCTATAGAATTGTTTGCATCTTCTCTGTGGGGCTCCAGATTTATAGTAATAGTAAGAGGAGGAGGAGGAGGAGGAAGTATAGGAGGAGGAGCATTATCAGAAACAAGTAACATTTTTTGAGTTTTTATGATTTTCCAAGCATTGTTTCATGAACTTTACTTGTACTGATGAATTTAATCTCTACAGTAACTATACATACACACACACATACATACATACATGCATACATACATACCCTGTTATTATCTCCATTTTAAGGGGGGAGGGAAGGTTAAATACCTTGTGAAAAGTCACATAGCTGACACATGGTAGAGCTAGAATTCAAACCGAAGTTTGGCTTCAGAATGCAACTAACTACTATGACATTTGTTATATTCTAGACATGTTACCATACAGGAAGAATAAATTAAGATTCTCTCCCCCATTTCCTGTATCTGGCATGTCCTACATGTTTGGGTTTTTCATTTTCTATGGAGTATATATATTTTTTAACCCAGAGATGGGGCTAAACATACACATCCTTGCTCTTCCTCCGGGTAATAGGTGGTTTTGCTAATTTCTGTTTATTTCTAGCACTGAGCAGTCCTGTGAAGCTTCTGGATTCATGCAGAGATATGAAATCCAGCTTTGTAAACCATCGAGTCTAGGTCACAAGGTTATTAAAACTCCTCTTTGGACAGCTGATTGCTGGCATACCATTCATAGTTCTGGTTTTAATTTCTCTTTTCATTTTTAATACCTGGGGAAGTACCTTCCTTTCTTATTGTTTCTTCCATTGTTTCTTGGTTTCTTTCCTTTACCTTTTTCTTATTTCTTTTTAAACCTTGGTTATATATCTGACTTTATATATATATATATATATATATATATATATATATATATATATATTATATTTTACCCACCATTTCAATATAGCCAGAGTTTGGGTACTTCATTATATTAGGTTGCCATTTATGGGGAAATCTTCAGGCTTAAATAAGAATGGCCTCCTAAATAAAAATAAATCAGAGTAAATTGGTCAAGAAAGAGGAACACAAAGCATATATAAGAAACAGTGGTAAGAACTGAAACTAATAAAATATATTTAATCAACATAATTATTGATATTGTAGTGTGAATTTGAATGCATTGTAAGCAAAGTGAAAATTCCTAAAATAGATTCCTAAAATAGAGTACATAGGATCTAAAACAACAATGACAACAATGACAGCAAAATTAATTACAACTTGAATTATATTCCAGGTGATATAAAAGAAACAGAATTTTTGTTTGGATCATTGGCCTATTATCGATACAAAATTTTAGCAGTGTTTTTGACCCTCTACCCTCCCCTCCATGAGACCTTTAGAATATCTTTATTGTCTTTGTTTTTGCCAATTTTTAATGTAAAAGACATATGATATTTCACTGTTGACTTAAAAAAAATAGAACTAATTACCAAGGAGAGAAATATATATATATATATAATACCGTGGCTTAAATATTTTTAAATTATTCTCTTCTTTTCCAGAACAACTCTCAACTTTATGATTATTAACATCTGTGGATTCAGAGCCATGTCAAATATTTGAGATTTCCCAATTCATGGACTTTGGCTTCCTGTTTTGCCATTTACTTTGGCAGGTCAAGAAAAGTTTGCAAATCTTTACTGAGATAGACTACGCAATGGGAATTGAATAAATTTTATTTTTTCCCCAGTCTTCATGCGTAAAAATTGACCTGAATCTTTTTATATGTTTTTTAGTCCTTGGCAATCTGCTTACTTTTATTTTGTTTATGAGCCTTCTGAAATCCTGCATTCCCTATGAACAGAGCAGGAGAAAGGAATTTGTTCACAATTCTTCATTTGTCCAAATTAGGTGTTTCTCTACGGCAGACTCTGGGTTGCTTAGCTTTATTAGGAAAAAGAAAAAAAACCTTCAGTTCCAGTACATTCTGCCCATTTAGTATACATTAGTCAAATATGTCATTGGCAGTTGGGTTTAAACATCAGTAGTAAAAAAAAAACAAAAAACAAAAAAAAAACTAGCTAAAGATTTCTCATACACATTTAAGCACTTTGGTTAGTGGTTGCTTTTACTTATTTATTGCTCTTTCCCCATCTTGGTCTCATCATGTTCGACAGGCTAGTTCTGTTTTCCTTGTTTACCGTTTTACCCCTCATCCCTGGAGTTGAAAGGCCAAGTGCACAAACACAGGGTTTGTTTTCTTCCCAGCCAACCACTGAACCATCGTTTCCCTGCAAATAATTGGCTTAGGGAAGAAAAGGCAGAAAACAAAACAAGTTCATTATGTGCAGCTTGGTCTGACTACACACCCCCCCCCCCCCCTTCACAAAGCAGCCTGGGGAAGGCACCCATGTAAGGAAAAATGAAGAAGTAGAAATAAGGAAATTTTCATTGTTGCTGTACACAAAAACAGAACTGTGCTTTGACAGTGTTTCCAGAGTAATTTTCCAGACGGTAAGTAGAGCTGTTTAGTTGTGCTATGGCAAATATGTGGGTGGACACTGCTAAAATCAGTCTCTTTTTCAGATGTTTCCAAATACTCATATGTATTGTATTGAAGACCTAATGATAAAGTTTTCCAATTTATTCCCAACCAACTTGTACTGTGCACGTAGAACAGCAGGATAAAGGAAAATAGTAAAATCTGCTTCTGTACTAGGTGAGGGAGAATTGTCTGAATATTTTGTTATGCAAATCTAAAATAATTTAATTCTGAGAGTATAAAAGCTGAAAAAAAATCATCTCTGTTGGTTTATTTGCAAACATTTGGGGAAAATTACTTTCCGTGGGATTTCTTTCTTTCTTTCTTTCTTTCTTTCTTTCTTTCTCTTTCTTTCTTTCTTTCTTTCTTTCTTTCTTTCTTTCTTTCTTTCTTTCTTCTTACTTGTTAGTTTCCTCAGTTATTCAAGGACTTCTGAATTCAGAAAATGGAGATGAGTTCTTCTGTCCTTCTTGTGTCTCACAATCAAGTTTCAGGTAGTTTGGGTCTGAATTGCTATCTCACAGCCTAGCTCTTTTGGATAAAAGCTGTTCAGTTTCATCTGAAAGGGAAATGCTACAGGAAAAGAGTCCACTGAGGTTACGTTTACTGGGCATAATTAATTATTCAAATGAATTGAAATAATCAGAATTTTGGTTAATTTGATTAGCTCTGGTATTTCTATTTAAATGCAAAGAACAAAAATTATTAATCGGATGAGATAGAATTCAATTACTCTATTCATATAATGGAATTTCTGGTATAAGAGGTAAAAACATGTGAAGTGGCTTACAGGTTCTGAAAACTAACAATATCTTTTCCATTGTTCTGCTCTTTATTTTTCGGGAAAATTGTGATACTGAACACTATGTCCCAATGGTTACCCACTCTCCCAAATAGCTTACAGTGATTATATGCGATGTAAAATTTTGCAGCCATGTGTTATTAAGATGATATTTTAAACTCATTTTTTGTAGTTCTTAAAGGCAGGAAATATTTTCCACCAAACGATGATCAAGGTTTTTCTCTCTGCTTTTCCGCCACTCTCCCCAAGATGTTTCTTATTACACTTATTTTTCTGGTTTATTTCACACCTTGTTAATTTTCTTCTTGTTTGTTCAATGCAAAGCTAAATGAATATGAAACAGAAAAGTGTGTACCACCAAACTCAGGCGCTTCTGCACAAGAATTTTCTTAAGAAATGGAGAATGAAAAGAGAGAGCTTATTGGTATGTTTGAAAGTTTCCCTCTTTCTGCAGCTCACCTTATTCTTTTATTTTATCCCCTAACGATGCTCTTATTCTATATTTTAAGTAGCAGACTGGATTCATTGATTTTGAGGTTGCCTCTAATTGTACTTGTCAAACTGAGAGTCTCATAGCAGTCCGTGAAAAATAACGTAGCATTGCAAAGACGAAGAATATTCCTCATATTAAAAAAAAAAAAAAACAGAATAAATGAGAATTTAATTGTATGGGAAATTATTAGCAACTATTTACAAATTTTTTTAATGTTTATTTATTTTTGAGAGAGAGAGAGAATGAGCGAGAGAGCGAGTGGGGGAGGGGCAGAGAGAGGGAGACACAGAATCCAAAGCAGGCTCCAGGCTCTGAGCTGTCAGCACAGAGCTGGACGCGGGGCTCGAATTCATGGACCCTGAGATCATGACCTGAGCCAAAGTTGGACATCCAACCGACTGAGCCACCCAGGTGCCCTGACTTTTTATTTTATTTTATTTTATTTTATTTTATTTTATTTTATTTGAGAAGGAGAGACAGAGAGAGAGAGGCAGAGGGGCAGAGAGAGGGACAGAGAGAATCCCATGCTGAGCATGGAACCCAACACAGCACTCAGTCTCATGACCATGGGATCATGACCAGAGCCAAAACCAAGAGTTGGATGCTTAACTGACTGAGCCACCCAGGCACCCCGGGAAATTATAGCAGCTATTAAAGCTGCTACCATATGTAACAAAATTAGAGTAAAGAAATAATCAAAAGAGCCCCAGCAGAAATTGAGAAATTTTAACTTGGGGCACTTCTTTTCAAAGCCATAAATTTTCTACATAAAGACTATTTCCAAGAATTATGAACCAAGTACCACCACTGATTGTCAGTTGCATTAGGTAGGTGGGCTATCTACAGGTAATTGACCCAAATCTCAGAGGCTTAACTCAGCAAAAGTTTGTTTTTCACTTTGCTCATAGTCTAAATAAGGTTGACAGTGAAACTAAAGTGGGCCTGGTAGGTGAAGGAATCTTCTCCATGCAGTCAGGGACCCGAGCTCCTTCATCTAGGGACTCTGCCATCTCCCTAGGCCTTGGAGATCTCCCCTGGATTGTCTGAATCTAGTCAGAACGTCAGAAAGTACAGGGACTGAGACAGAATATAGGTTTTGCATGGTTCCACAAGTCAGGCCTTGAAGGTTGCATATCATTTCTGCTCATGTTCTATGGTTGGAACTCAATCACTCAATCGCTTGGTCTGACTTCATTCCCAGAGGCTGGGAATGTGGTCTAGCATTGTTTTAAGCAGGAAGAGATTACTGATATTGGTGAACCACTGGGCAATATCCAGCACTCAGTTCCTTTTCGTGTTTTTTTTTGTTTTTTTTTTTTTATTTCCAATACAAGAATATGACAATTGACCAAAATGTTGCTATTTGCCATCATGAACTCTATCTGGGACCCTCTGTGTCTTAGAGACTATAAAGTCCGATGCCCAGGCCTAAGAAGTGTCATCCTATTAGTCACCCTGTTGGTTTTTATGATGGCCTCTGCAGTAGTTCATGATTTAATACAAAAGTTTAGTTCTAGTGTTGGAGAATGATCTATGTGGCAACTATCTCGGTGTGCATCTTTTGTTGGGTTCCCTTTGCTCTGAAGAGTTGAGAGCAAAGAGAAGCCAACTATGTGGCAAAATCAGAATTTATCTTCAACCGTTCTTTGGTATTGGCTGAACCTTTTAAGGGAATATAATCTAAATTCGTTCTTCCTCCTGTTATAGGAATGGATATTCCCAATACTTCTGGGACTGTACCTGGGACTGTTTTCACACTTCAGAGAAAAGACATATTTTCCTGAAATTCCTCCCCAAGCTCTGGGAAGGGCAGATAACTTTAATAACTCTATAGGTGTTGTGTATACACCCGTCTCTGATATAACACAGCAGATAGTGAATAAAACGACATTTGCTCCCTTTGTGAAAGGTAGGTGTACTAATGGCAACAAAGAATTACTGGTATCATTTCATATCTTTTTGAATTGATGTCTACATGTTGAATTCGAACTGACAGTGATCTATCATGCTAATTATTTAGGTTATCAAGATAGCCTACAAATTTGGTTAGTTTTTTCTTTCTCTCGCAACAATTAGTTTTTTAAAGCCTTTCAGCTTGATGGGGGTCCAATTAGGGAGGTCTGCATTTCTATTGGAATTTACTTAAAACAATAAATTTTTCATTTCAGATTTGCAGAATAGTGTCTAGGAGAATATGCCATTTGTGGGTGCGGGTGCCCTTAACATGGAAATTCAGTGATTAAGATTTACAACACAGGAAAAAAAAAAACATCGAAATAAAAGAAATTAAATCTAGCTATTAAATTATAATGTCAGAACTATGAAAAGTAAGGATGGCTAATCTAAAGATACTCTGTCTGCATATGGTATACTTTGTACACATCTTTAAAGGCCTTCACTCTAAATGAAATCACTATGTAACTGAGATAACTAAGATCAAATGTGTATTTCACTCATGGGCAAGGTGGGTGCAGTTTGGTAGTCTGCTCTTTAATCCTCGATTTCTCACAGGTGACTTTGCTGGCTGTGAGAAATACACTTACCTGGCAATCTTAGTTCCCACATAAGGCAAAAATCAGATGAGATGTCTTTGCTTCAGTAAATCTGAAATCTGGAATCCCCTGACTCTACCCTACTCTAAGTATGATATGCATACTTATCCTAGTATAATATTTCTCTATACCTCAAATTTGCCATAATACTTGTCATTACTAAAAGAAAACACTCAGTTCTCATGCATGTCTCCTGAGTCTAGAATCTAAACCTTTTTTTTTTTTTTTCAAAAGGCCCTCCCTGCCTTTTGGGATAAGTTTCATTTAAGTGGAAAATGATTTTAGTTTCATTCCAATCTGATGACACAGTTGGATATCACATTCCGTTGCGGTGAAAGTGTGCAACCTCTCTATTTTTACCTTGTCATCCACAGAAAGAAGACTCATCGGAGTGCCAAATCAAAAATCCATGGATAAACTACTTTTAGACAGTTTTGCAGACCTGGTGGGAATCATCTTTAATGACGCTTTCTCTTATAAGCTAAAATTTGTTCAGGGATATAACATTCCATTTTTGAAGGAAGATCTTTTCACAGGTGACTTGCCATATAAAATATCATTGTGGTATTTTTCATGTTTTCAACATAAGGAATAGGTTGGGATGGGCAACAGAGACACTTTTGATAGAACATGATAAAGTAGATAGAGCACATTGTATCGGTGAACTTATTCCGAGGGCAATCATATCTTCCCACGATAAAACATGATGGAGTCATCCAATGGAGATAAAGTGAGCACACAGGGGCATGTTGCAAAGGATGCGGGGTGATCCAGACGGAGAGGTCCTGGCCTCAGGTGAGGTTCCAGGTCAGCAGGAAAGGCAGACATTGATGAGTTCATGACAAGTGCAAAGAGAGGTGCTGAGCGGGTGGGAGACTTAGACCAGGGGTTCCTAATAAGCTGTGAGATGAGAGAAGTCTTACGGGGCGAAGTGATGTTTCAGATGAGAAGGACTGGCACACAGGGGTGGGAAAAGCGTTGCATTTCAGACAGAGGAAGGGCAGGTGTGAAAGTCCCGAGGTGCCAAGGGCATCTGTTTGTATCCATGGAAGAACATGAGTATAGCTGAACAGAGGACATGGAAAGGAATGTGACAGGAGACTGAGGCTGAAGTTAACCCAAGGGCTGGACCTGTGACATCCTACAAACCTAGGGTGTTGGGGAGCCATTGAGGTACTTTAATTAGGGCAGAGAAGAGATTAGACCCCCAAGCCTAAGGGAGCTCTCTGGATATGGCCCAGGGCATGGGTTGCAGAGTGGTGGGGGAGAACACAGCCAAACATACCAGGGAGCCAAAGGCACCTCGGACACGACTGGCGGCAGCTGAGAAGGAGAGTGAATGGGTCTGAGGGCCTTTCAGGAAGCAGAATTGATGTGACTAAGAGAATCGGTTCTTTCCCATTCATTCTCTGAGTGTCTTCTTTGTGTCCTGCACTGTTCTGGCCCTGGGGATGAAAGTGAGCAAAACACAGAGGGAAGCCTGTTTGCACGAGTCATTCTAGTCGGGGACAGGGGGTGGGACAAAAATGATGCACTCTGCCAAGTGGCGATAAAACAACAAAGTAAAATAGAGCAGGCTTGCAAGATAGAGCCCGAATGCTCTTCCAGATATTTTTATTTATGGTGGCCAGGGGAGGCCTCTGTGCTGAGATCGCTTTTGAGAAGAGATCAGGATAGAGGGAAGGAATGAGCCATGGATCCGTCAGGAGACAGAGCATATGAGCAAAAAAAAGTTCTAGCACAAGAGTGCATTGAGCATTTTGAGGCACGGCAGGGAATCCAGCATGGTAGGAGTGGCATGTTTGTTTTCATCTTCTTTCAAGTATTTATTTATTTTCAAGAGAGGGGAGGAGGGAGGGGGACAGAGGATCCGAAGCGGACTCTTCGCTGACAGCCGCGAGCCCGATGGGGGGGGTCGAACTCTTGAACTGTGAGATCATGACCTGAGCTGAAGTCAGACGCTCAACTGACCGAGCCACCCAGGCGCCCCAGCTTTCACCTTCTTTTCATGTCTAAGACTTCCTACGCATACTACAGTCTCGGAGAATAAAATTTGCCTCATTAAGAACTTTATTTGGTATTTTTTTTTCCTATGTGGTTATAAGTTCTGACTGGTGGAGACTCCTCTAGATTGTTTTCCCTTGGGTTCTCATTTCTTATTCTCTACTGACGTCCATCTGGTAACGTCGCTTATGGTATCGCCTCCCTTTGTGCTTGTAGCTCATTGTTGGAATATGCATGGTGACTTTTCCTGTTCTCTGGCCAAATACTGGAATAGAGGATTTGTGACTTTACAAACTGCCATTGACGCTGCTATCATACAAGTAAGAAAAGTTCTAATAATTCACGTAAACTCGTTCCACAGGTATCGAGATTTGGGTGAAAGGTGATATATGCTCAGGTTTTCATACATTTGTACAATGAAGTAGGGATACAAAGGCTGAGATTGGATTTGGGCGAAGGAACCCATTGCTTTTGTTTTTAACTTTAATTTTCAAGGAGTTTCAGAGTGATGGGAAAGGAAATGGCAAAAACCAATGTACGTGGAGGTCCATGTACCGACCACCCAGTTACTCCTAACGGTAATATCTTTCATAACCGCAGAACAATATTAAAATCAGGGAATTGATGTTGGTATAGCCCTCATAAACTTGTGTGGATTTCACCATAGCCTGTTCAGTTCCTATTTTTTCAAATAATGATTTTCCTTGTTTAAACCCCACTTTAGATCGCAACAAACCGCTCTGTGACAGAAGAGTTGATGTCAGTTACTGCTATAAATATGAAGACTTTACCTTTTATTCATAAAAACATTCTTCAAAAGGAGATGTTTATTTTCTACTGCCTTCTTTACTTTTTTCCATTGATACACTTTATATCGCTCAACGTTACAAAAGAGAGGAAAAAATGGAAGGATTTGATGAAAATGATGGGTCTACAAGATTCAGCCTTCTGGTGAGTAACTGATTCAAGCAGTGCGACCAATAATCAGAAATTAGGAAGCGGTAAAAACGTGTCATTATTTCCAAAACTGTGTGCCACAGCTGGGACTCCAATGCAGCGGCCCCGATTGCACCCCTCCTGCTTGGTCTGCCCATGGTTATCATTTGACTTCTCCGCACTTCCTCATACTTGAAGAAAGTATGATCCTATAATGGCTAGCTTGTGTTCAGAGGTTTGATCAGCAGGGATATATTTTTTTGCAGCACTTAAGTACCATGTGTTGGACTTGAGATGTCCTATAAAATATGCCCAGTGCATATAGCACTTAGGGTGGCATGTCGGAAGGGCTCAATAAGGACATTTGTTCATATTTTGATATCTTTGTATCTTGACTCATTCAAAAATGATTTAGATGTTTTTAAATACATATATTTAAACACACGTATATTTATGTATGTGTCTATCTGTCTATGTGTGTGTGTGTTTGTATTATAATAAAAACAAATGATTGAAGAATAGAAACAAGAATCTCACAGAATAACGGGTAAGACTAGAAGATAAAAACACAAATCATACAAGCTCTAAGCTTCCAAGAGGTCGCCTGGATGGCTCAGCTGGCTAAGCATCCGACTCTTGATTTCAGCTCAGGTCATGATCACACCATTCATGAGTTTGAGCCCCGTGAGTTCTGTGCTGACAGCGCAGAGCCTGCTTGGGATTCTCTCTCTCCCTCTCTCTATCTGCCCCTCCCTGTCTCTCTCTCTCTCACACAAAATAAATAAATAAACTTAAAAAAAAAACTAACATTTTTCAATACTGAATCCTGGGAAATGTGTCTTTGTATAGTCCCCACATCAAGAAAATTACTCTTTGTGGCTATGGAACTATTTGGAATGGGTGAGGAATTATTTACTGAACAATCATCTGTAAGTCACATGTTCCCTAAAATAACATTATGGTCTAGGAAATTTTAAATTTTCTATCAAGTATATTTGGTTAACAGAGAGAGTTTTGATTCTAACATACCTTAATTGTGAAACAGAAAAAGAGGAAAATGTGTTTCTGAAATGAAAAAAAAAAAGAGTGGTTTGCAGTGAAACTTTGGCAAATGCAAAGGAATGAATGGAGTCTGTTAGGAGGGTAGAGGGGGGACTCTGTGTAAATAGGACTGTTTTTTAGTTCAGAGGATGTCCTGTGGGGCAGTATCCCTGTAGTCACCTGAGAATGGGGGGGCACAAGTCAATTCTGGATTAAAATCAGAAAGGTATTGGATATTTACATGTGGATTCATCCTCAGGGTAAATGCTTCTTAGTATGCATGTAACGTAAAGTTAGCAAAACAAGTATATATATGTGTGTGTGTGTGTGTGTGTGTGTGTATCAAATATATATATAAATATATATATATATATATATATATATATATATATATATATATCCTTAAAACTAAAAAGGAAAAAACAAATCTGAAATGTTTTTGCCAAGTACAGGGTGTCTACTGGAAATAAGTTGTATCACAACCTTTTTTTTTAAGTAATGTGAAATAACTGTGAAATGTCATCAGCATTTACTATTTAAGTGTGATGACTGAATTGCTTTGTTTTTATCATGAAGGCTTTCACAGCTTCATTAACATCCCCCCCCCCATCTCCGAACTCCCTGCAATGAGTTCCCTTTTCTAGGTAATGTTTTAAGTTCCTTCATTTGTAATTCTCCTACTGTATAGAATTTTAATTCCCACCTGTAGCAGTTCCCTTCTGTACTCAGGAAGTGGATTCTGCAGAATGCCATATGCTTTCCAAAAATGCTGATGTTTCCAACAAAGGCTGAATCACTGTAATGCCACGACCTTTAAAAAGAAGTCGAATAAGCAGTTGTTCTGGGCATATTGATGCAAGTTCCTGGTTTTCATACTCTCACTATTTTTTTCAGCTGTTGAATTTTTTTTTTAATTTTTTTTTTTTTTTAACATTTATTCATTTGAGAGAGACAGAGTGTGAGCAGGGAAGGGGCACAGACAGAGGGAGACACAGAATCTGAAGCAGGTTCCAGGCTCCAAGCGGTCAGCGAAGAGTCCAAAGCAGGGCTCCAACCCACAAACCGCGAGATCATGACCTGGGCCAAAGTTGGACACTTAACCGACTGAGCCACCCGGGCGCCCCGGATTCTTATTCAGTTGGGCAATTTCGTGTAGAGGCAAGAGGACTGAGCAGAGCGCGCACTGTCGTCTGGGCTTGGCTACTGATTTACTCGGTGGGTCTTGAATAGGCCCATGAAGTAACAGTAGGACCTACAGTTTACTTATCTGTAAAACAGGAAGCCTGGACTCAAACACCTTGTGTGGTCCTCTTAGATCTAAGACTGAATACTATTTCTTACTAACCACCTGATAAAAATGCGAACCCCAGCACATCTAAAACAACACAGAATGAGCACTTAAGGCTGTACCATCATTTATATCAGCTTTCAAAAAAGGAAACATGAACAGGAACAGCAAGAAAAGAATGGGCCTGGAGGAATTATGAAATTTCAGTTTTCTGCTACTAGGGAATGTGGAGGTCCAGCCGGCTGAAATCCTCAAGAACGGTCCAATTCTCCTCTGCCCCCGGGGCTTCCGTGTTTCCCTGACTGATCAGCAGCTTAGTTATATTCCCTCCCATTTCTACGGTCAGAACACCTCAGTAATATGTTATAATGCTGAAGGCACAAAGAGCTTAATCTCTTTACTTCAGCATTTACCCCTTTGAGACACTTTTGTGCATTTTCCCAAAAAAGATAAGTACGAGAGTGGTCTTGGCAACAACAAATAAATAAAAATTGGAGACAAAAATTCGAACAACCTAGAAGTCCATGGGCAGGAGAACATTAGGATATAGTCATATGATGAAATATTATTATACAACAGTGAATATATGTCCATTGATGAATATGAATATGAATATATGTCCATTGATGTAGACGAGCAACAGCAGAACACATACAAGATGATGCCATGTATCCAGGTGTTCATTCTATTTATACAATAAGTGGGTGCAGAGCTGATGCTTAGCCAGGAGGCAGCAGCACAGCCCTACCAATGTAATATTAATAACATTTTAGTTACTAATCTAAGTAGGCAGATAGAATGGTAAACATTGTATCATTCTTTAGATTTTTGGTAGGTTTTAACTATTTCCTAATGAAGTTAAAATAATTGAAATAACTTTTTGTCTTCTTTTAGGCTCTCCTGGGGCTTAATCTATGCTGGCTTCATCTTCATTATTTCCATAATCATTACAGCTGTCATAACATCTACCCAAATTATAGTCATGACAGGCTTCATGGTCATATGTACACTCTTCTTCTTATACGGCTTGTCCTTGGTAAGTGCATACATTTATTACCACGTTCTCTGCTTTAGGTCGTAGCTAGATGTAGTAAAAATGAAGTTCTCTGGAGGTCATTACAGTTCGTTATTTCCTTCGTGTCCGCTTTGTGTGCAGGTGTGTGCGTACTTGCTTGAGAAAGTCTCTAGGAGTTGTTGAGAAGTTGATCTAGTATGAAATACAATTGGACCTCTCTTTTGCATAAAGTCTGCATTAATGCAACGATGCCTCAAAAAGAAAAAAAAAAAACCTTGACTCTAAAAATATTTTGACTCTAAGACTTTTCTAGACGGTTCATGAGGATGCGCTTGAGGGGCGGACCTGTCTCTTTGTCCCAAAGGTCCCCCATAACATGGTGGCTTGCACAGTATCTCCCTCTGACACTCCATCTTGCCCTCTCTTCCCATGTCACCCCTCTTCCTTCATAAAGCAAGAGCCTCTACACCGCCCCCCCCCCCACCTCCCAGGGTGTTTCCTGGAGAGGGCACATAGGTGTTCTTTCTTAAGACATTAATGTGGTTTCTTTGGGTGTTTCCAAGTGTGCATGTGTATCCTTGTCCTCGGCATGCACAGCTTTCCCCCTGCCCTTTCTTCAGCAACTAATGCCTAGCAGTTGAGGAGAGCAAATAAGGATCCTTTTTACAAAGGGGTTGAGGGAAGGACTGAGCATTGTGATGCCTTGGTATCTTCATCAGCGTCTCGCTGATAAATATTTATGTTATGATCTAGACATCCGTATTTATTGTGTAATGGCTGTTTAATGGCTAGACGTCTTCTCTCTCTTTCAGATAGCTTTAGTGTTCCTGATGAGTGTGTTGCTAAAGAAAACGGTCCTCACCAATTTGGTTATGTTTCTCCTCATTGTCTTCTGGGGGGGCGTGGGATTCGCCGCATATTACAGACAACTCCCTTCCTCTCTGGAGTGGATTTTGAGTATCTGCAGCCCATTTACCTTTACTGCTGGATTGAGTAAGGTAGGAGCCTAGTTAATTGCTTTATTATTGAACTTTCAAAAGAACTTGGTACTTCATAACTCTTCATGGTTGCAAACACTTTCTCTTTTTTTAATGTTTACTTATTTTTGAGAGAGAGAGAGAAAGAGACAGAGCGTGAGCAAGGGAGGGGCAGAGAGAGCTGTCAGCACAGAGCCTGACGTGGGGTTCAAACCCACGAGCTGTGAGACCATAACCTGAGCCAAAGTCGGATGCTTAACCAGCTGAGCCAACCAGGCGCCCCTAAATGCTCTTTCAAATTAGGAGCATTTATGCTAAACAATTCTAGCCTAAGACTAGATTTGAGAATGTTATTATTCCAGTGTAGAAAAATCATCATCACATAAGGAAGTTTGAATAAGAACATCTTGAATAAGACAGAGTTTCCCCTCTCAGGTGTATTTTCATTCGGAAGCATTTTCTTCTTGTTTCTCATATGCAGCTATTCACCTTTCTTTTTTTCATTATTTATTTAAATTCAAGTGAGTTCACACACAGTGTAGTATTGGTTTCAGGAGTAGAACCCAGAGATTCATCACTTACATATGACACCCTGTGCTCATCCCAGCAAGTGTCCTCCTTAATGCCCATCCCCCATTTAGCCCACCCCGCCCTTCCACTTCCCCTCCGGCACCCTTCAGTTTGCTCTCTGTATTTAAGAGTCTCTTATGGTTGGCCTCCCTCTCTGTTTTTATCTTATTTTTCCTTCCCTTTCCCTATGCGCATCTGTCGCATTCCTTAAATTCCACATATGAATGAAATCATACGATATTCGTTTTTACTTTGTATAATGAAGGCATTCTCTATTAAAAATTGTGTAAACCGCTTTTGGAAACCTCAAATCTGAAAAGTTGTCAAGACTATAAATACAGAGCGTAACAAATAGGTACTAAGTGTATCAAAACACTCATGAGCTAGATCAAGAAATAGAAGGATGCCACAACTCCACTCTTTCCTCCTGAAGGTAAAAGTTTTGTGATCTTTACTTCCTCATCCCCACCTAATGTGTGTTCCTAAGCCTAATTTTTTAGTGTTGCCTGTTTTTAGTGTTGCCTGGAAATCTTTTCCAGTTTTTGACTACTATTAACGCTGCAAAAAATCCTTATGCATCTACCCTAGTGAATATGGGCATTCAGTTCTGTTCGGTATAGACCTCAGAGTTGGATAGTAGGATCTAGGATACATATATCTTAATCTTCATAGCTACTACCAAGTATTTTTCCAAAGTGGTTGAAACAATTTACTTTTGCACCAGATGTTTCGAAGTTACAGTTGTCCTGAATCTTTACCAGCATTTGGTATTATTAGTCTGCCAAATTTTAGCCATTCTGGTGGATCTGCAATAAAAATCCTTGGGGTATTAATTTGCATTTTCCTGATGTTTGATGAAATTTCATTCTTTTTCGTATGCTTAGTGGCATTTTGGGTTTTCTCTTTTATAAAGTGCCTATCCAGGTTTCCCCCCACTTTTTTTTTAACTGACTTTTAGTCTTCTCCTTATTGCTTTGTAGGAATTTCTTACATACGCGAGCTATGAGACATTTGTTGCTGACATTTTTACTTGCTCAATGGTGCTTTTAATGAGCGTTTTCTTTTCTGTAGAGTGCTTTTGTACCTTTAAGAAATCATTGCATTCCCCCAAGGTCATAAAGATATTCTCCCAGGGGTGCCCGGGTGGCTCAGTCAGTTAAGCCTCCGACTCTTGATTTTGGCTCAGGTCATGATCTCTCGGTTCACGGGATGGAGCCCTGCATCCAGCTCTGAGCTGACAACGCGGAGCCTACTTGGGATTCTCTCTCTGTCCCCTCTCGCTGCTCCTACCCAGCTCACCAGTGCACATATGCGCGTGTGTTTTGTCTCCCCAAATAAATAAGCTTAAAAAAAATTTTTTTTAAGTTTGTCTCCCATGTTCTTTTCTGGAAACTCAATTGATTCTACTTTTACATTTGGATATAAAATCCATTTCAAAATAACTTTCGGATATCTATATGTAGAAGCAATATTAATTTTTCTACATGAATATCCAATTTCTTCCACTTAATTTGTTGAAAAGACCATCCTTTCCCTGAACAGACTGCTATATTTCCTTTGTCGGAGCTCAACCAATCCTGTATTAACCCATCTGTCTACTCTTGAACTGTTGCTACATTATCTTAAAATTGTTTTTGCTTTATGTGTCTTGATATATGGTGGTAACAGTTTTACCACTTGATTTTCTTCTCCAAAGAGAGACTTTTCTATTCTAGGTTCTTTGAATGGTGTAAATTTTAGAATTAACTTATTGAGTGATACACACGCATATGTATGTGTGTACAAAGCTGCTCACGTTGGGATGCAGTTTGATTTTTTCAATCAGTTTCAGGGAAATTGACACTTTTCTTTTGATCATGAATAATATATCTTCACATTCATTTGCTCTTTGTAATTTAAGTATTGAGAGCCTTGCACATTTTTTTATTTATTCCAAATTTTATATCCCTTTTTTAATACGTTTGATGCCATTATAAATAGCATCTGTGTTTAGATTCTTATTTTTAAATGTTTGTCATAAATGTAGGGAGATACAACTGATTTCTGTATATTGGCACTGTGTGTATCCAGTTTCCTTGCTATATTCTTTAAAACTAAGAACGCCTGGGTGGCTCAGTTGGTTAAGCAGCCAACTCCTGATTTTGACTCAGGTCACGATCTCATGGGTTCATGAGGTCAAGCCTCACATTGGGCTCTGTGCTGACAGCACAAAGTCTGCTTAGGATTCTCTGTCTCCATCTCTCTGCCCCTCCCATGCTCTCTCTCTCTCTTTTTCTGTCTCTCTCAAAAATAAATAAATAAATAAATAAATAAATAAATAAATAAATAAACTTTAAAAGCTAGTATTTTTCTAGGTTTTATCTTGGGATTTTCTTATGCATAATCATGTTGTCTACAAATAACGATAGTTTATTGTTTTCCTTTTGCAGTTTTTAATGCTAGTTACTTATTTTTCTTGCCTTATTGAGGAGACTGGGACCTCCAGTACAATGTTGAATAGAAATGCAGGCAAAGGAAAAGCTTTCGACATTTCACAAAAAGGATGATTTTTGGTATTGGTATGTGTACATCTATTTTGCCAGGTTTAGGAAGATCACTTATCTTCTCAGTTTGCGAAGAGACTTTATTATATGTGGGTATTGAATTGTATCAAATGCTTTTTTCTGCACCTATTTCACTAACCAGTTCACTTTCTCCTTCAATCTGGTTTATGTTGAATTGCATAGAGTGATCTTCAAATGTCAACCCAGACTTGCATTTCCGGAATAAACTCAACTTTGTCATGAAACGTTAGCATTTTACATAAGTGGAGTTTATGTTGTCCAGTGTGAGGAACTGGGCTTGGGAGCTGGACTTCATGTGTTGAATTCAGCTTTGCCACTCCTACGTGATTTTGACTTTGCTTGGTTAAGCCACTCAGTTTCTCTGTGCTTCAGTTTCACCATATGTAAAATGCACATAAAAAGAACACAGCCTAGGGGCACCTGTGTGGCTCAGCCAGTTGAGCGTCTGACTTTTGATTTCAGTTCAGGTCATGATCTCATGGTTTGTGAGTTTGAGTCCTGCGTTAGGCTCTGCATTGACGACGTGCAGCCTGCTTGGGAATCTCTCTCCCCCTCTCTCTCAGCCCCTTCCTCTTTCCCTCTCTCTCTCAAAATAAATAAATAAACATTTAAAAAAATAATAAGGCCTACCTTATGAGGTTATGATAAGGATTAAATGAGATATTATAAAAAGCCTTAGAACAACATCTAGAACATTATACCTATTGTCACATGACAAAATTATAAACATATCTTTATTTGCAGTAATAACTAGAAGAAGTTCTCTTATCATTATCCAACTAAGATGCTTCAAATAATTTTTCATATTCTTTCAAAAACTTGTGTTTTTTTGCTGCATAGAGTAGATATTTTGCAACATTGTAATGACTTTATGAAAACAAGAAAATGTCCTATTTTTAGAACATTCTTTTAAAATCGGTATTTCCTTCCACTATTCCTTTGTTGTCAGATAGAAATAGTTTCACCAATAACTTCATTATAAGGGCTTCTTGAAAAACCTGTTTAATAAAATGACAAATCTTGCTGCCACACTGGATTATTTTTGTGTTTAATTTAAATACTTATTAATTATTGTTTTTGCTTGAATCTTAGATTATCCACTTGGATAGTACTATGAACGGTGTAATTTTTCCTGACCCTTCAGGAGACTCCTATGTACTGATAGCAACTTTTTCTGTATTGGCTTTTGATGCGCTTTTCTACCTGGCATTGGCATTATATTTTGACAAAATCTTACCCTGTAAGTAAAAGTGGCTTTTCTTCGACCTCTGCACATGTTGATCACATTGTAGGTTTTTACTTAAGGTTATGTAAATGTACTTAAAGAAGTAAAGAATAACAGGGGCGCCTGGGTGGCTCAGTCGGTTAAGCATCCGACTTCGGCTCAGATCATGATCTTGTGGTTCATGAGTCCTAGCCCCGCGTCAGGCTCTCTGCTGACAGCTCAGAGCCTGGAGCCTGCTTTGGATTCTGTGTCTCCCTCTCTCTCTGCCCCTCCCCACTCACACTCTGTCTCTCTCAAAAATAAACATTAAAAATTAAAAAAAAAGAAGTAAAGAATAACAAATATTTCCTATCACAAACTAAATGAGTTCTTTATTCCTGCTTCATAGTTTTAGCAGTTTGAAGGAATTTTCATGGGAAAACAATTAGTCTTCTGCTTTTAATAATATACATTATGAATATTCAGTGATTAAATAATGGTACTTTTTTCAAGAATCCCTGAAAGTGTTTTCAAAGAATGATATGTAAGACTTGTTTCAAAATGAGCTGCAATAAATTAATTCCCCACATGGTTTTGGCAAGTGTCGATCTATCGTATGGTGGAAGGTGTTTAGTAAGTAGTTCTTACAAGAATGTGGGGCAGATTGTGAAGTGAACATCCAGAAAGGGCCCCAGGTCTGGAACAATCAGGTTCTCCCCTACACCCTCTCCTTCTTGGAGGACCACTTCACAAGGTGACACGTCCATCCTTTAAGGAAGTAACAAAATAAAAATGAAAGAGGACGTTCTCAGCCTTATTCTGAAAAATTTTTAATCAGTTGTTCATATTTACAGAACTATATTACCCAGTTAAATTTTCTCTATCTTACCAACAACCAAAAATTTCACAAGTGCAGACTTCCTGCCCACATGCTAGAATCAGAACACTTTTTTTTCTTGCACAATCTTATTTATTTATCTTACTTTTTATGTTCTTTCCACTTTGTATTTAACCCTGTCTTCTACACTTCCGTGCAATTATTTTATATATTCCCATCTTTCTGTCACTTCTGGTTTAATATCTGAAAGCCCTTAGCAACAAATACTACTTCTGTGTTTTACATTTGGAAAATGACAGTGTATTTATCCCGAACAAATATAATTTCTTCCTGTACTTTACATACACGTTCCATAGGGACTTCAGTACCACGTCCAGTCGTATTGTTGCGATCAAGGGATTTCTGAAGTCCACAAACATGTTTCCAGTTATTTTTATGTGCCATATTAAGGCCTTCCCCCCTAAATGTTCGGTTTCATTCACTCTAAATATATTTTGGACCACATTTTATTCAAGCCTTTGTATATGTATATTTATTGAAAGTTCTATGGTACTATTTGGCTTTTGTGATAATACGTTATTTCCTTTGAATTTTCATTGTTTACTTCATGACCTGTTTTCTTTTCAATAATAAGAAGTTATAATGAAAACAATTTCTCTATGATGCTTAAGTCTAAGACACTCTGCACTATTTTGAATAAGGCTTCTTTGCTCTTGGTTCTAATGTTAATGATCCAATATTGTATTGCCTCTTGATGAATTAGGTGGAAATGAACGCCATTACTCTCCATTATTTTTCCTGAACTCGTCTTGTTTCCAACACCAAAGGACTAATAATAAGGTCACTGAGAAAGAAATAGATCCTGAGCATCCTTCTGATGATTGTTTCGAACCCGTAGCTCCAGAATTCCAAGGAAAAGAAGCCATCAGGTAATCACACTTATACCAATATATGGGTGCAAGGCAAACTTGAACAAAATATTGAAGAAGAAATTTGTCTTTGTGAATGTCACTTTGAATTCTTCCACATGACCACCAACGGCTCTTGACTGCTCCTTGAAAGGAAAATTCTCTTTGCTTCGCTCCATATAATGTTACCACGTCACCCGCCATCTTGTCTCCCCCCTTATTTCTAACTTTTGTCTCCTGACTCTCTTTCATGCTTACTCTTTTCTTTCTCCAAATTCCTTCCTCTATAGTTTCTCTGGCTTATGTGATATAATGGAAGAAGTAAGAAACTTGGACTCAAAAACTTTTAGACTTCAATACCACAATGCCCTCTCATCTGATGTGTAATCTGAGAAAAAAAAATGTGTAAGTTTCTCTGGATCTCCCGCCCTGTAATGAACAAGAGTAATATTTACTTTGTAGGATTGTTTGAAATTCATATAAGGAGTTCTTAAAATATCTCTGCCATCAGATCCTACCTCAAGCAATTCTAATTCAGAGAGTATGGGCTTACGCCCAAGAATTTGCAGATTTTTAAGAAGCCCCATAGGTTTTTCTAATGTGCCCTAAAATTGAAGAACCAGAGGGTTTTAAATATAAACCACTTATTTAGCCGATATTCACATAGTGCCTACTAGGAACCAGACACGCACTTAATACTCAACCAAAGCTTGTAAGGCGGGCACTTCTATTTGGCCCATTTTATAAATGAGAAAGGTGAGGTTCTGAAAGGTTAAGTCTCTTGTCCAATGTCATGCATTCATAAATGGGGAGCCAGGATGGGAATCCAGAGTCTGTCTATTCTCTTAGCCCCTGGCTACTGTAGAGATGTCAGGAGGTGAAGGACGAGGAATAAAATGGCACTATAGCTAGGAAGTGATCTATTTCTGCCTAAGACAAAGAGCATAAGGTGAACTTACATACCTGAACTTCATCCTTCTAATTCAGACCCTATTTTCTGTTAAGCTTCCTGAGGGGCCACAGCCCCTACCGACCTCAGCTCTATGAAAACATCTATCTGAAAGAGAAAGGCCAAGTGAGGAATAATCCCCCAAAACTCAATGTCCTCAGTTCCTCTTCACTGGTTGAGAACACAAAAAATAAACTCTATTACTGTTCAAATTATAATAACTTTCAGATGTAATCTTCCAAAAAAGTCTTGAGGTTAGTTATGTAGATCAAAAGATGTTTGTTTTTCTACTTCTGCAAAAGAGAGAAGAGTAAAATGTCCTCACCTGCCATCTTTGTTCCCCTTACCTCCCAAACCTGACCCATCTATGCAGTGTTAACTCTGGAGGTCCCTGTCTCTTGGTCTGGATTCTTTACTAAAGTGGTGGAAGGAGCCACTAACAAATCAGGAAAGAAAAATCATCTGATCCAAGACCTATACACTAAAGCATTTGACTCCATTGCAGGACAACTCACCCCAGATCCACACCAAAGTAGCAAACCAGGCTTAGGTGCCCAACCTTGTAGCTCTTCAGCGACAAGTTTCTGTACCTTTCAGTTACCAGTGAAGCAGGTTCTGGGGCTTCAAGACAGCCTAAAGTTGACTGTTTACCACCCAACATTAGACACTGTTCCCAGTGCATAAGTCTTAACTCTTCTTTCCTCATAGCGACCCTTTCTTAGGGAAACCCTTTCCTTCCCCACCACTAGACAAGTGTCAACACTATCACAATCAATCCCAATATGTTGTATGGATCTAGAAGGTACTACTGTAATGATTCCCTTTTTCCCAGGTGGTCTCCCCTTTATATGCCAGTGGATACTTCCTCTTTCCCTAGCAGCCTGTAAGCTATACATATCTGAAAGTATAGAGGAATTCATGCAGAGCTCTAACCAGAATCAAGATCATGGCTATGTAAAAATATCTATATTTTATTCAAAACTGGCTCCCTCTCACCCATTACTGCCTCCTCCCAATTTTTCCTTCTCTGGGATCACTTGTATGCACAACGGTCCATTCCTATAACTTTAGCCCATTCGTGCAACATTCCCAGAGCGTAGACAGGATGTCTGCCCCAAATGGCTATCTTCATCTCTGAAATCCAAAAACAACTGGCTACTCCTAAAGGGAAGTTTCTTTAGTAAAATAAAACATTAAGGGGCACCTGGGTGGCTCAGTCGGTTGAGCATCTGACTCTTGATTTTGGTTCAGGTCATGATCCCAGAGTTGTGGAATCAAGCCCCATGCAGAGCCTGCTTAAGATTCTCCCTCTCCCTTTGCCCCTCTCCCCTGCTCATGGATGATCTCTCTCTCTCTCTCTCTCTCTCTCTCTCTCTCTCTCTCTCTCTCTCAAAAAAAAAAAAAAAACCCCACACACACATTAAAACCCCACTTCAATGGGTGTCCCACTGTGGTCAGATTCAGCACCATTTTAAGCCTTTCTCTTTTATATTTCCTGACTCTTTGGTGTAACCCCACCCACTGCCAGTGTCCTGGTTGAATAATTGTCCTTACTTTAATTTTGATCCATGCTCAGAAAAGCGGTTGACCAAATTATTTCCCTTTGAATTAAAGATGCCACCATACATGATCTTATGTAGTCATGACATCTCTAACTTGTCGGAGCCTGGTTCCTGCCTCTTCCTGTATTAGTTCCCTTTGGGATTCTAATGTTCATTCAAGTTTGGTCATTACCCATTTAGAGGGGTGTGTATGTGCGTGTGTGATATTCGAATGAAACCTTTAGATGTGGGAGCCTAATGCTGGGAGGAAAGGATAGGGTTAGCATTAGGTTGGTGTAAAAACCATGAGAATCAACGAGATAACCCATCAAGAGAGTCAAGAATGGGAAGACCATCATGTACCTGGAGAACACTGTGGAACACCAAGATAATGTGTCTGGCAAAAGAAGAGGACCTTACAAGGAAACCGAGATGAAACATTTAGGAAAATAGGAAGAAAGCCAGTAAATCCAATGTTACCTTGAACGTACACACTTTCAACCAGGACACCGACACCAACAGCGACCCATAATCCAATAAGTAAGGAAAGAGAAGTCTTTGTTGCATTTAATAATTAGGGGGCCACTAATGATTTCAGTATGAGGAGGTTCACTAGAATAGTGGGTTCAGAGTGATCGAGGAGGAAGTGAGAAAATGGACATGGAAAGAATTTGCTCCTATTTTAAAAAAATTTTTAAACATTTTTTCATGTTTATTTGGGGGGGGGGGGCGGGTCCAGAGAGAGAGAGGGAAACAACAGAATCCAAAGCAGGCTCCAGGCTCTGAGCGGTCAGCACAGAGCCCACTGCGGGGCTCGAAGGGGCTCAAACTCATGAACCAGGAGATCATGACCTGAGCTGAAGTCAGGCACTTAACCAACTGAGCCACCCAGGTGCCCGGAAAATATTGTTTTTAATAAGACGAGGAGAGGAGCGCCTGGGTGGCTCAGTCGGTTAAGCATCCGACTTCAGCTCAGGTCACGATCTCATGGTTCATGAGTTCGAGCCCCACATCAGGCTCTGTGCTGACCGCTCAGAGCCTGGAGCCTGCTTCTGATTCTGTTTCCCTTCTCTGTTCCCCCCTGCTCGCACTCTGTCTCTCTCTCTCAAAAATAAATAAAGATTTAAAAAAAAAAATTTTTTTTAAAGAGGAGAGAAATCTGATTGTATCCAAAGCAGAGTACAGGCCAAAGAGAAGCTATCAGAGAGGAAACTATAGAAAATGCAGGTGACAGAGGGTCTGATCAATGAACAAGGTTGAAAGGGGTGGGAGGGGATGGGAGGGCATGGGAGAGGGTGAGAGGGGAGAGTTAAAGAGTGCAGATTAACGAGCTGATTGTATACAGAGTAGAAAACATCCAAAGACAGAAGGTGAGAACCATTCTAAAGTGTTCTGCTTCTCTAAGCAAAACATTAATAATTTAACTGTAACTTTCTAAAGCGACTTTTATTTTCTCTCTTGGGGAAAATGCTTACTCAAAAGCAAGTCTCTGTCTTTCTGAGCAGACTGGTTATAGCATCCCTTATTTCACACAAGGGGGTTGGTGTATCTGTCACCGTGACTGGGGTTGTTCCTGACCTCTGCTGCTTTCACTTCTGCGTTGGCCGAGTAAACACCACTTCTGTCATTGCAGAATCAAAAACGTCAAAAAAGAATATACAGGAAAGTCTGGAAAAACAGAAGCACTGAAAGGTAAAGAGAAACGTTTCATTGTTTCATTGACTTCTTTATTGCAAAAAATGGGGAGAATTCCGCGTGAAAAATGAGCACATGCACACGAGCAAAACAGAAAAAGAAAACAGAATACAAACAAGCTAACTCCACCATTTGGAGATTAACTGTGGTTGAGAACTGGCTATAAAATCCTTCCAGGTGTTTCATGGATTCACTAATTTACAGGAATAGGGCCATGCAATGAAAGGTATGATTTCACTTTGGTTTTAAAGACGGCTTGCTAAAAACAATGTTGTATTTTATTTGCACTGTGAGGAAAGACCATCTAGACGTAAAATTGATATATATATATTTTTATACTAGCCAGGGAATGTATATAGTTTCTATGTACTGGTGAGATTAACTAAAACAAGGTGAGTACAAACTGGGGATTGCTGGAGGGGAGGTGGGCGGGGGGGATGGGTTAAACGTGTGATGGCCATTAAGGAGGGCACTTTTGGGGAACACTGGGTGTCATATGTAAGCGATGAATCACTGGGATCTGCTCCTGAAACCAAGACTACACTTTATGTTAATTAACTTGAGTTTAAATAAATAAATAAATAAATAAATAAATAAATAAATAACTTGAGTTTAAGTAAATAAATCAATAAATATTAAAAATAAATAAAACAAGGTGAGTAACCCCATTGACCATGAATGAAATTTCACAAGTGACCATCTCCACGGCAAACACAGTTAGAAGTTTGAATGAACCAATGCATCTGATACTAGATTCTGACAAATAGTTTTCTGTAACAAATACTTAGGTAAGATCCAAGTTAGTGGCCTCATTTTATAGAGGACAGCCTGTGTTTGTTAGTAATGATTTTTAGGAAGAATGTGACTGATTTTTACAAGAGACGGGAAACCTGAGAAGTTACAAGAGAAGAGCCAGAGACCTTCCCTAAGGTTCATGGTTCTCTGTCCAGTGCTTTAGTATTGCATTTACTTTTTAGTCCGTAGTGTGCCTTAACTCAGTCTCACTTACCCCTCTGAGGTCATTTCTCACTTTGAGAATTTTCTGTACCCGTGTCAGCAAATTTGTTCTCCGTCCCGCCACCTACCCCCAGGTTTTTCCCATCCAATACCATCTTGATCTGTGGTTTCTTTCTTGAATTTTCGCCAAGGATACATTGAAGTCTTTTTTTAAATTTGTCATTTCAGTTTTCCAGCGTGCATTATGAACCACTTTTGTACTCGTCAATAACCATGAACGACTTTTTACAACATCTTCAAAAAAATTAAAAAATTAGAAGTGATGAAAATCACTGCGTAGAAACACTATATGAAATCAACAGTTCCAGTGGCTCTTGGGGAAGTAATGGGGAGTTGCATGCTCTCAACCTTCTCCCCTCACAGTTACTTCCTGTAGCAACTTTGGAACACCTTTGGGAACACGCTTTGAAGTCCTTACCTGCAGCCTGGCTTTCAGTGGCTAAATGGGATTCCCATGTGTGGACACCTCAATTGACTGACACTAGTGAATGAAATTTGGCTTGTTTCCAATTTTGTCCTTATCATGAAAAGAAAAAAAAACCACTAGGGGGTGACTGAGTGGCTCAGCAGGGGCTCAGGTCCTGATCTCAGTTCCATGAGCCTCACATTGAACTCTATGCTGTCAGCACAGAGTGGCTTTGGATCTTCTGTCTCCCTTTCTCTTTGCCCCTGCCCCACTCGCTTTCTCTTTCTCTGTCTCAAAAACAAATAAATTAACATTAAAAAAAAACCCACCATAATAAGCCTTCTTGTTTAATCATTGTGAATATAATTGTGGATACAAATTTCTAAAAGCAGATAACTCAAAGGGACTATATTTTTAAGATGTTTATGCATATTTCAAATCATTTCCCTCCGAGGTTATAAAAATGTATACACTTGTGGGAAGAAGCAATAATTAAAAGCAACAGCAGTAATAATAGGAACATTTAAAGTTACATGACTTCCATGGAAACAATGATAAGTGAGTTACACTGACTTTTTCACTGAATCCTGTCAGATAAATAGTATCTCTCCCATTTTGCAGATGAGGAACTGAGGCTTGTATTTCTTTTTTTCCAGTTAATATGGGTCAGTTCCAGGATAGAGATCATCAGTTTTCTCTTACTTTTGAAAACATCATTTTTTCCATTTATAAACAGTAAATGTAAAACTTGTTAATGTGCTTGTTTAGTTCTCCCAATATTATTTATTAATTAATTCATCTTTTTGATGAATTTAAAAGCCTGTTTCATTAATCTTTATTTTTTCTGTTTACTTTGGTCCATCTTAGGCTTCTTTTACATTCCATAGTCAGTGTGTCCTAAAGCAGTAACATATTATTTTAATTATTATATTTATCCCAGTGGTGTTACTCTATTACTAACATATTACTTTAATTATTATAGTTCTCCAATACTAACATATTATTTTAATCATTAATAATTTTAATATCATGTGGCCAAGACTAATTTCTTACTATTCTTTCATTTTTCTTAATTATTGGAGCTTATTTTTCCAATGATTTTTAGAATCTTTGAAACGAATTATAAGTGAGTGTTTTAATGGATTGGATTACAATAGGAAGAATTTTCCCTTTACATGTAATTATTATTCCTAGTACATTTAATGGTTGAGTAAAGCGAACCTCATAGTGTTTAGTTCATCCAAGGTCATCCAGATAGAAAATGAACGAACTGGAATTCATCCCAGTTGTTAATTAATTTCAATAATGTCTGAAAGTAGGTCACAAATTTAACTGAAGGAACCTGATCTTTTAGACTTAATGTATTATAAAATTCTTAGGAATTTCATCCAACGACTTTCCAAAACAGAATGTGGTTTTCACTTGGTGGTAGAGAAAACAAACAAAAAATAATAATGGAAAGGATTCTTAGGTGAATGACTTTCTTCTACTGACCTGTAAGTGCAAAAGGTTTGTAATGAAAGAATAGAAAATTTATAACAGGGGAAAATATAATTTTTGGTTGATATATTTTAAAAGGTAATTAATGTCATGAGAAATGTTTATCATTTAATATTTGAAATGTAGGCTAGAAAAGAATACAGAATATGATCAAAATCTGTACATATATTTACATGTTCACATATGCACATGCATATACAATGGAAGTAATTGTGTTCCAATGTTAATATTTGAAATTGTAATTAATTTGGTCTTCTTAGGTGGTTGTATGTATTTCCAAATACTGTACAGGAAGCATGTTATTTTAGCAGCCAGGAGAATATTGGATAAACTATTGAAAGACTTGAGAATATCCAACTAAAATTAATTTTTTGTTCTATGTTTAGAACCAAGCCCTTTCTAACGCCCTCTTATTTTTAATGTTAATATTCTATTCTAAAAACAGACTTACTCCTTGACATATATGAAGGGCAAATCACAGCAATTCTGGGTCATAATGGAGCTGGCAAATCTTCATTACTAAACATCCTTAATGGATCGTCTGTTCCAACAGAAGGTGAGCAAAAAGAAATTTCTCAAAGGCAAGATGTGCAGTGATAGAATGAGGTCATATGTTGCCTTTCTTAATTTAAGGTTAAATTTGACTGTGTAAGAGCAAATAATGTTTGTTTATCTAACATTGCTTGCCAGGCTCCATGATTTTGAATATATCTCATGTTTCCCAGGTTTTCGTGAAAAGCATTATCCTTATTCCATTGTTATGTGATATTCCAGGGAAAATATAGACCACCCTGAGCATATATTTATGTTAAGGTTAATCCAGAGTTGTTGATAAATTACAAAGTCACTATTTTAGATATTTGTGGACATAATGCCAATGTTTTCCTGTAGAAGATCTTAAGCATTAATAAACACTCTCTCTTCCCAATGTTAAATTATTTTTAACTTCTGTGTTTAGGATCAGTTACCATCTATAATAAAAATCCCTCTGAGACACAAGACTTGGAGGAAATCAGAAAGATGACTGGCGTGTGTCCTCAATTCAATGTTCAATTTGACATCCTCACGGTGAAGGAAAACCTCAGGCTGTTTGCTAAAATAAAAGGGATTCGGCCACAGGAGGTAGAACAAGAGGTAAAGGACCATGCCTTGGATTAACAGGGTAAATTTGCCAAGCTAAATCATGACCACAGAATTCCCCTCAGGGATTTACCTACCCGGTCAGGAACAAAATTTAGGCAAAGAGGTCCTAGTAAAAAATACAGATCTAGGGGCGCCTGGGTGGCGCAGTCGGTTAAGCGTCCGACCTCAGCCAGGTCACGATCTCGCGGTCCGTGAGTTCGAGCCCCGCGTCGGGCTCTGGGCTGATGGCTCAGAGCCTGGAGCCTGTTTCCGATTCTGTGTCTCCCTCTCTCTCTGCCCCTCCCCCGTTCATGCTATGTCTCTCTCTGTCCCAAAAATAAATAAAAAACGTTGAAAAAAATTAAAAAAAAAAAACAGATCTACTGCTGTCGTGGACGGTTAAAATCGTATAGTCCGCATCATCTTGGATTTTAAGTGTTGTGTGTTTTCTTGCGTAGGTACAAAGGATTTTATTAGAATTGGACATACAAAACATTCAGGACAACCTCGCTGAACATTTAAGCGAAGGACAGAAAAGAAAGCTGACCTTTGGGATTGCCATTTTAGGAGATCCTCAAGTAAGTGTGGCGATGCGTGCCGTGGAATGTGGACTGAATATTAGTAAAAAGTCGGGGTCTCCTTTGACCCCTAAAAGTAGCAGAGCTGTCATTGTAATGTGTCAAGAGAGACTCCGCTGGTAAACTACGATTGCAAGCATTCTGGAACATAAACGCTGGGTAGTTATTATTATTTGCTGTTTACTGTTCTCCATGCTACCATGTGGAAATAGTTACCGCGGGAGAGAGAGATTTTATACGTTGTCATCCTCTGTAGATTTTGCTCTTAGATGAGCCAACTGCTGGGTTGGATCCCTTTTCAAGGCATCGAATGTGGAGCTTCCTCAAGGAGCACAAAGCAGGCCGTGTGATCCTCTTGAGTACCAATCTCATGGATGAGGCTGACATCCTGGCTGGTAATTGTTGGTGTTATCTCAGTATTATGATAAAGAATTGGGGAAATGTGTATCTCTAGGGCAAGCGTTGTGCTCCCGTGACCTCGGCGAACCTTCCGTGTCATGGCCGTCTGGGGAGTCTAATACCCTATAGAACTCCACACCGACTGGATTATGACCGCTCATGAAAAAAACCATGATTGTTTTAGCTTTCAATGAGTCTAAACGTTGAAATCAACATATGTGGGGTTGAAACATATCCACTTATTGTTTGGCCTCCAGAATAGAAAATGGGCCACTGTAATTTCTGGGAATTTTTTTTTTTTTCAAGAATTATTGGAGGGCGCAGACACAGACTAGAATTCAGAATCTCATTTTAAATGCATCAATTTTAATGCGTATTTCAAATTTTTAAAGGCATATTCAATATATTCATTTCCTGTGGAACACTTTTCCTTTGGAAATCTGAGCTTTGGTTCCTCACCTGTATTTTCTAGTGAGGGAAAAAAATGACTCCCAACATCCTTTCTTTCTTGCTTCTTTTTAATCAGATAGAAAAGTGATCATGTCCAATGGGAGACTGAAGTGTGCAGGATCTTCTGTCTTTTTGAAGCGAAAATGGGGTCTTGGATATCACTTAAGGTAAAGACTTTGGGGGTAGATTGGATGTACGCATATCTATGTTTTCAATGGTGGTATATCAAAAAGGCAGACCATTATGAGGGCCAACTGTCCTTGTGCTCTGTGTTTGCCAAACTAGTGACTAGTCCTCCCCGAATGTTTTTCCTGTCTCCTTGTATCTCCAGTAATGCTAATGAATGCAAAATTGCAAGATTATAAGCCCAGGCTGACAGCTCCCAGGAGGGCTGGGCCACTTTCCAGGTACCTGCTCTGTGCATCCTAAAGGCATCCTCAGCCTCTGTCTTCTTCCCACCCTCCACTTCCCCCCGGCTGATTCATACAATCCTGGAACATAGTTTCATTCTTTCATTGGGCACAAAATGAAATAGTTTCAGAAGCTAGTATCAAACGTGGGAATAAATCTGGTGGCAGAGAGGAAGAGTACCGTGTCTAACCAGAAAGTGTATCTAGGTAAAAAGAATTTAAAAAAAAAACAAAAAACCCAAACCTCAAAACCTTATGCCCAAACAAAACACACACATAGGCCAAACCTCTCTGTTAGTCACTAATTCCCGATACCTGCACAGTCTGGTGTAGTAATTATTTTCCCTAAGCAATTCCTTCTGCCTAATGTTCTCACCTGTCTCTGCTTATCTTCCTACTGGAAGTATAGTTTCAATTACAGCATGTATTTGTTTGTCTATCTGTAGTTGTTCTGAATTTATACACCTTCTCTGTATAGGTCATAAGACTTGTCAAACTGATGGTATTATTATTATTACTATTACTTTTGTTGTGGTTATTATTATTTTACTCATTTCGTTTGTCCCCTAAAGCCAAGTAAAGCGGTACTCAAAGGCTAGGTATTCAATAAAAGCTCTTCTTTTGTGACAGCAGTAGAGAAAATACAAATCAATGATCTTTTCTTTTAAATATTAGTTTGTACAGAAATGAAATATGTGATCCAGAAAAAATAACATCCTTCATTAATCATTACATCCCTGATGCTAAATTAAAAACAGAAAACAAAGAAAAGCTTGTGTATACCTTGCCTGTGGAAAGGACAAATAAATTTCCAGGTAACTTTAGTACGATTATAGTGGAATGAAATTTGGGAACAAGTCTTTACCCCATTCTTACAGTTTTCATTATTTAAGTGGATTTGGATTTGGTTTCTCTGAAAAGCAGAACTCGAGATGAAGACTTTCGTGCAATATGTTTGGTAATTGATGTCTAGAAACACCAGCAGGAAATGGGACGTGAGAGAGGGAATGGAAGGAAGCTAGGGAAGTTTGCATTATTGAGTAGGTGTTTGCAATAAGAATGTGAGATATAATATCACTGGCATAAATAAATGAATCGATGAGCAAGGGGCTCGGAGTTACGTCACCAGAGGGGTGACAAAGCTGGGGTGTTTATTCACCGCTCCCTATCCTTCATCAGTGAAGGGTTGCTTCCAGGAGCATTACGTTTCTAACCCATATGGCTTGTGCTCAACATGAACTCAACATACTTCAGAGCCCAGAAAAAAATGCCATCAGACAGGTGTTAATACGCAGATTTACTGTGTCTAAGTGAGTACAGAAGAGATAGGGGTGGGGCATCGGGGTGTCTGCTATAGATTCCCTTTTGTATTTTAATTTAATTGTGCATAGATTTACTTTGCAGGAAGAAAAAAACCCCGTAGTTTATTTGTTCCACAAAAGTGTTCACCCTGGGTTCTGTGTGTTGGGTAGCAGTCCCAACCTAGGATTTGTTCCATAAGTAATTCTAATAGTTGCTAACTCTTTCTGCAATGTTTACTGCGGGTCAGGCACTGTTCTACTAGTTTTGGACATATCAACTATTGAGTCCTCACAACTATTCTATGAGGTGGGTGCTAGAGTTTTCCCTGTCTTAACAATGAGGAGATATATCTCAGTCTTTTTTTATTTAAGCAGCTTCCCTTTTGTTTAAACATTTAGCTTATTAAAGGTTTAACTCTCTGCGGGGCTGATTTACACAGACTCATTTGAGTGACTGGATCTTATTAAGCAAATACTCAGGAATTCAGATTTAGTCTCACCCCCCAGATAAGGCAGTTCTCTGTGTCCTTGTAGGAGCTGGAAGATGATGTTCTCACGTCCCCAGGCTGTACTATGTTATTCTGTTCTGGGACTAACGTCCAGTGAGATACAACTAACCTACCTTCTGTTTTGGTTGGGGAAGGAGAAGAGTGAGTTATGTGCTGACGCCACCATGAGAACATGTCACACCAGAGTCCCCGGCCTCTGCAAGTCCAATGGCACACATATGTCCTGTACAAAATATGGAAGAGATAAATAATACATATTTATTGGGAACTACTAAAGAAGAGACACTTCTTGAGGCACTAGTGATGCAGAATTAAATAAGACAAAGAGTCCCTACCCTCACAGAGCCTACATTCCATTGGATGGGGAGAAGTGGACACACACAATAAGCCAAGCTATGTTACAATTTTATAATACAATAAGAAACAAGGCCATATGGGTTACAAAGATGACGAATGTCAGTCTGGGGTTTATACAGTGTCAGAAGTCCCAAAGAAGAAAATGATCAAAAGCATTCCAAGCAGAGGAGGGAAAGAGATGTTGGAGTGCAGTGAGTGCAGGAGGACACTGGCAACTGGGGATGGGTAGGGTTGTAGGGGTGGGTAGATAGAGGCTCGCTCATATAGAGCTTTAGAAGTTGTCATGTGGTGTTTGAATTTTATTTTAAATGCACTGAAAAACCACTGGAAGTCGTTAAATGGGGGATTGATGTGATGTGACTTATATTTTCATTCTTGGGCTATACAAGAGCACTCTGGATATAGAGGAAGAAGAGTAGACATTGGGAGACCAGCCATGTGACGGGTGAAAGATGATGATCATTGGGCTACCATGGTACTGGTTGAAAGGCGGATAAAAGTCGGTGGATTTGAAACACACATATATTTTAAGTTTATTTACGTACTTATTTTGAGAGAGAGAGAGAGACAGCATGAGCAGGACAGGGCCAGAGAGAGAGGGAGAGAGAGGATCCCAAACAGGCTTTGCACTATCAACGCTTGAACTTAGGAAGTGTGAGGCCATGACCTGAGCCAAGACCAAGAGTCAGGCACCCCTGAAACATATTTTGAGATAAAGTCAAAGAATCTGGATGTTGGCCAGTCTGTGGAGATTGAGGAAAAGTGAAAAATCCAACGGGACTTGTAGAATTTTGGTTTGAATCACCAGGTGGAAGGTGGTGTCATTTATTGTAAAATGAGGAGAGAGACAGTTGGATAGGATGAGAGGGAGGAATTGACGTTCTGTTGTAGCAAGTTTGCTTTGAGATGCTTTTAGACTTCAAAGGGGAGAGGTCAAGTGACTATACATTTGATTATAGGATATTGGACATCAGAGAACACTCAAAGTAAGAATTGAACTTGGGAATCATTAGCATACAGATGGATTTAATGCAAAGGAATTGGATTTGAGTGTATGGAAAGAGAAGGTGACCTCGGACTGAGCCCTCAGGACAGAGTAGAGGAAGAGTCAGAGAATGGTGGAAATCAAGAGCCCCCCCACCCATGAACTTGAAGGAAAAACAAAAGAATATGTACATTTTTACTAACTCAAAGGGAACAACGTTTGTAGAAAGAGGAAGTAGTCAACAGCTGTGAATGTCACTGAGCTGGACCAAGACAGAGACAGAGAAAGAGATGGAGCAGGGAGAGTTAAAAGAATTTTTTAACAAAGTTTTGTCCATTGACTTTAAAACGTGGAGTCACTGATGGCCTTGGAAAGAACAGCTTCTGTGGAAGGATGGGGTAGCATTTGGATTTGAGGAGTTCAGTTCAATAGGATGTGACAAACTGAAGGTGGTAGACAAATCTTTGAGCCATGGGTACACGTGTGTGGTGGGGGTGGGGGAGTGGGAAGGGGATTAGGTTTTTGTTGTTGTTGTTACTTGTCTTTATTTACTGGATGACTTTACAGCATTATGCTTGCTGTTTGAGATGGCCCAGTAGATGTAGGAGAAATTGATGATACAGGCCAGAGAAGGGGAGACGATTGCTTTAGGAAGTCTTCAAGATGCCCGAATGGGATGGAATTGGGAACACAAGTCAAAGAGGTAGCCTTGGTGAGAACAGCTATACGTCTTCCACCCATACAGAATGAAGACCCAGAATATGGGTAGAAATACACATTGATTTGTGGTGTAGAGGGGAGAAGATAATGTTCTTTCTGATTGCTTGTATTTCTTCAAAGAAGTATTCTGGAATTCATGAACTGAGAATAGAAGGTAGAGTACAGATGGTTTGAAGATAGAGGGGAAAGTTCTGACATACTCATTTCAGAGAACATTCTAATAAAATGTTGCTTTTGCTTACTGTGATAATCCAAAGACATATATTTTCTGAACAACATTCTGGATCATCTCCTAAATAAGCATTAGTTTACTGGGTTTTGTTATCAATGTGGTATTTAAAATGTATCTATTCCCATCTGTTGCCTTAGACCTTTTCAGTGATCTTGATAAGTGTTGTGACCAGGGTGTGATGAGTTATGACGTTTCCACATCAACTCTGAGTGACGTCTTCATGAAACTGGAAGGAAAACCAACTATCGAACAAGGTAGATTCGTTGTATAAATAACAGAAACTCAGTTTCCAAATAATCATGTATTCATTTAGTATTTGATAATGTCTTATGCATGATTTACACTAAAAAATGTGAATAATTCCACATTTGACTCTGCTGTTTGGGAAAGGCTGTCATTATTTTCTAACATCATTACTAGGACTGAACACAGCTCCCTTCTTGGAATATACCAAATTTCCCTTTGCGGACAACTTGCTTCCCATGTCAGCAGTTTTCCCCCATCCCCCAGACGCTCGCTGCTTCTCGGATATGTTGAGGATGTGAAAGTGTCTTGATCAAGGTCATGAAGTCTGAACAGATGTCTCCCCAAAATTGTTCTTAGCTTGTCCGTGTACAGAATTCCACCAAGGTCTTAATGGGGAAAAAGCTAGGATCATCTCCTATGTATTTTGATGGGTGATAATAATAAAAGCAGTCATTTATGGAGATGCTATGCCAGAAAATTGGATCAATGTGTGGATATAGTGCATTAGCTTTCTACAATAGCCTTTCCCCAAAAAAATGCGATTGGCATTTTACATTTTACATAAGAGAAAACTACACCTAAGAGCACTTGAGTGATTGGTCCCAAATAATGATACTTCTTAGCCAACACATAGGCATCAATGATTGGTTATTTCTATGGAGAATATTTCTTGACATCCCTCAGAATATTGTTACAAATGGAACCTTCTATGCCTTATCAAAGGCTTGGCATAATGAGGTCACCCTTTACTGAATGCTTTTTTGGGTATGAATTTAGTTATATTTTATCACTCAGTTCATTGAATGTGGATGTCATAAATATAATTTGTTTCTTATATTGTTCCCTTTGTAACTATCATAAAACGATTTTTAATGTTACTAAAAAGAGAAAACTGTGATGCCCAAGGATGGCATTAATAATGTATTGTGTGTGTGTGTGTGTGTGTGTGTGTGTGTGTGTGCGTGTAGATTTTGAACAAGCAGAGGTGATAAGAGACACAGAAAGCCTACATGACATAGAGCCAGCTTGGTCTTCTCTCCCTGAAACGCGGAAGAATATGAGCGACTTGGGCCTCTGGAAAATGCAGATTTGCGCAATAGCACGGCTCCGTTTCTTGAAGTTAAAACATGGAAAGAAAGAGCTTTTGACCTTGTGAGTATCAGAGTACGGCAGTTTTGTTAGTGAGTTTCAAGAGAGGGTTGAGTCAGAAGAGAATTTAAAACTAGAACATGGTACCCAACATTCCTGCCAGAAAATGGATAAATACAACATTTCATTTTACTGACAGCAGTAGAAATGCCTGCATGGCAGCACTTGATTGGCCTTATACATAGGTCTGTTTAATTTTTTATGGTTTGACAGCCTGGTGTTTATACAGCAACACCTTTTTGTACCGTGAGGCATGCTAAGGTCTGACTTTCAAAATTTTAGCGGCCGTAATCATGGCTGGCATAGAGTTGGCACCCAACAAATATTTGTGGAATATCTGGCGGCAAATGAAATTGCTACAGATACATGGTTATTTTTTTCTTTATTGGTAGACTCTTGGTATTTGGAATTGCAGTGTTCCCGCTGGTTGTGGAAAAGATACTTTATGCCATATTATTTCAAAAGAGTGATTGGGAATTTAAACCTGAGCTGTATTTCCTCTCTCCTGGACAACCCCCCGAAGACCCTCGTACCAGCTTGTTGATCATCAATAACACAGGTGAAGAGAAACACAAGACTTTAATCCAGAACTGAGTTATTTTGATGGAGAGGGGAAAAAAAACAAATCGTAAGACAAGAAAATGTGCATTTAGACTTCATTTATAGAAAACAGCTGAGGAACTATGCATATTTGCTCTGATTTTGGAGATGATAGTGATGGTGGGATAAGACAGAAAGAATGTGGGTCACTAGTTAACCTAGTTCAAGAAGAACTACCTATCTCCCCGATTGCCCCAAGCTATTATGTGAGAGGGAAATAAACTTATGTATTGATTGAACCACTCTATTTGAAATCTCTTTTTTGCAGCAGCCTAACCTGTTCCATAAATATTATACACACTGATTGACATGAAAAGAAACACTTTTATACCCTATGCCCCTCCAATAGGATCTAGGAAGATTCCTGAAGACAGCTTGGTACCCAGGCTCTTATTTATTCTAAATTATGGGTAATTGGTTTTGTCTAACTTCTTATTTAACTTTGAGGAAGCTTTTGTTTCTGCCTAAGATGTCAAACACACACACACACACACACACACACACACACACACACACACAGACACACACACAGACACACACACACACACTCAGCATAGGAGTCCTCTCTTGATGAGTAACCCAGTCCATTCCAATATTCATATATGTCTGTGACCTGGGATTATAGGTTCTCCTCTTTAAACAAAGGTGGCCTTTTAATTTCTGTTTCTCATTCTCTTTTCAATTTTGGTTTTAGAAAGTAAATTTTATTCACTCTGCTGCCTTAAAATGGGAAGTCTTGCTACTGGTGTACATTTTATTTCTAAGATCCAGAAATTTTCAGGCTACGACTGCCAGCCTATTCATTTTTGTCTTTCCGCCTATTGTTATCTCGTGTGTAAAGCTTCCTCTCCAGTTGTTCTAAGAGCAATATACTTGGATTAACTTGTTTCATTTTCCTTCCCTGGACTCAGTTGTGAGGTGTTTTGTGATTTCAGTTTGAGGCTTCTATGCCGTCTTGTTCCTCTTTTCTCAAAATACGATGCTTCTTGGTAAGATGTTCGTCTTTAAATCAAAGAAGCCCTGTTTGCCTAAGTGAACGTGGGTAACCGTTAAGGTTTCCTTCCTCAGGTGACTGTGGAAATGGAGTGTCACACTCTCAGGATGCATGGAAAGCTTATTTTCTATGTACACGTTTCCTCTCCCACCTGGTGGGAATCCTAATTCATCTGGGGCTTGACCCAGATGAATTTTCTGGTCCCAGAACGCCTTCTGAGTCCCAGTGTGAACTCCATTTCGAAGTCCACGTGAGCAAAAAACGAGAGTCCCCCCTTGTTTCTTTTTCCATTCCATCCCGTCCTTTTAATTGTCTGGAGTTCCTTTCAATCTTGCCCTGCGGTTTTCCCCAAATAGTATCTCTTAACAAGTAAATCTGGGGACTTGTCTCCTGGGGACAGCTGCTCCGTGTGGAACATGGGAGAGGACTGTGGGCACTTTGTTTCAGGTGGGGTTGACCGGTTAATGAGCATGACTGTGGCTTCAGAGACCACTTTGCCCCCTTGAATTTGTCCACTCTGAGTTTAGATATCCTGGAAATTGGTGTTTCCTTTATAGTGGAAATAGGCTGTGGGTTTTTCTCTGTCAAACAAATCTCATCTGCTTTCTTCTTTAGGGGCATATCAAAAACTTTGGTCTGATAGTGGCACTCTTTTCATTTCTGACATATATATATATATATATATATAGATAGATAGATATACACACACATATATATATAATTTTATTTTTATTTATTTATTAAAAGCATTTAAACATATTTTATATTTATACATATTTAATATATATTAATATATTATATAAAATAGATCTTAATTTATATAATTTAAAATATAATATGTACTCCTGAAATATATAATATATATATAGGTAATAGATATGTACATAAAATATACGTATATGTTGACATACACATAGTATATATTTACTTTTCTGTTTTTTGAAGAATAAAGCAGAGAGGGAAGTATTATTATTATTATTGGCCATTTTAGGCTGGCTCATCTGAAGTACTGATTGTATTTCCACAAATTATTGAGTTCAAGTGTATTTTTTGTAGCCAAGAGTCATAAAATAATCTTCTTTTAATAGTTACATGTTAACTCGCCCTAAAAAGAATCGTAAAGCTAAGTCAAGATTTGATAAATAGGAAACGGTAGAGTGGGCTAATCTCATTATCGTGATGCCCAAAGAGACATGACTTTGCATAATGTTGTGTACGTATTGACTTTAAATTGTGTTGTGGTTTATTTGAAAGACTTGACATGTATGCTCTTGCGTTCTGTGGACTTCTGTTATTGATTTCATACTAGAGTCAAACATTGAAGATTTTATACAGTCACTGAAGCATCAGAATATACTTCTGGAAGTAGATGACTTTGCAAACAGAAATGGCACTGGTGACCTGTCATACAATGGAGCTATCATAGTTTCTGGTAAACAAAAGGTATGTTTGCTTCTTGTCTCTTGCTTTTACTTTTATGAAAAGAAAAGACAAAAACGAAGTGCTACATTTTTAACTGTTTTAAAAACGGCATCAACCCAGCTAGTACACTCAACTTGATTTAAAAGCATATGGGGATCATTACTGAATAAACTGTGAAATGTAAGTGAGCTTTTATAAAACATTTCCTATCTTAACTTTGGAATTAGATGATTTCTACATATGAAAGTAGCTAAATGTAATTGCATTATTCGGATTCAATAAAATGTTAGACCTTATAATCACCAACCATGACTTTAAGGAATCCCATTCAATGGCTAACTACCCTAAAGATGTTTTCATGTACAGTTGACCCTTAAACAACATGGGTGTTAGGGGCACCAAGCCCCTGCACAATCAAATATCCATGTATAACTTTTGACTCCCTAAAAATTTATCTGTTTAGATCCTACTGTTGACCAGAGCCTAACTGATAAGATAAACAGTCGATTAGCACATACTTTGTGTGTTCTATGTATTATATACTGTGTTCTTGCAATAAGGTAAGCTAGAGAAAAGACAATGTTACTAAGAAAATCATAAGGGAGAGAAAACATACTTACACTACTGTATTATATTTATCGAAAAAAATTCTCTTGTAAGTGAACTGTGTAGGTTAAACCCGTGTCGTTCAAGGGTCAACTGTATTGAGAATATTAATATGAAAATGTTTTTTGTTGTTCTTTAGTGATTTGGAATTAGCGTTACTTTGTCTTTGTTTTATTCAAAGGATTATAGATTTTCAGTTGTGTGCAATACCTTGAGGCTGCACTGTTTTCCTATTCTCGTGAATATTGTTAGCAACGGACTACTTCGAATGTTTAATTCTACACAAAATATTCGAATTGAGAGAAGCCCATATCCTTTTGTAAGTATTGGATTTACTCATTCCGAACAATTAGGAATTTGGCAAGCAACAGTGTGTTCCCTCTTTAGCTTTTAGATATTCATAATTGATTGTTAATCCTAAAGTGGTTTTTTTTTGTCCTAACATTTTAAACATCGTATCTAACAAAATAACAGTTTGTTTTCTTGTTATTATCAGGGAGTGCTCATGGGGAACTTTTCAAGACTTCGTCATAGTCTAGAGAATCTCCTGCAAAAATACAAATTTGATTGCAGAAGTGTATTGGAGACAGTGTGAGTGAGGGTGTGTGTGTGTGTGTGTGTGTGTGTGTGTGTGTGTGTGTGTGTACGCTAAATCGGAAATCAAGAACACTTGTAAAACAGCTTTAGAATCTTGTAAATCTCATATAATTTGTTGGTGGACCCCCATTGACTAAATGGATAGTAGATGGATCTGAAGGAGAATCAGCCAGTTCTTGGGCTATCTGCCTCCTGATTAATTCCTTCATCAACCTGTAGTTGCTCTGCATCCCAGGGGTATCTGATGTGCACAGGCTACATTTCCGCGGCTCCTTGTCAGCTGGCTATAGCCTGGATTTGGACGACAGGAAGCAGTAGTGGGAGAGCAAGAGGGCCCTGCAGCAGGAGGTCCAGTCTCCAGTCACATTGCTTCCTTCCTTTGCCCCTCCAGCCCAGAAGTGACGGTGTTTTCTTGCTTTATCATCCTTGTTGGCTTCTCTGCTCTGTCCACCCATGTAACCAGTGCATGATTGTTTTCTTTCTAAGTACTGAAGGTGGTAATGGTTTTCTGGTCAGACTTTGATACTCAAGAGGGATCT